>NW_027288799.1:0-367356 GCF_037038585.1 Patagioenas fasciata
CGTTCGGCATGCTTCGTTGTAGCTCTCTTGCCGGTCGCCGGCTTAGCGGCTTGCTTTGCGCGACTAGCTCTGGGGAGAGAAGGAGATAGCGCCGGAAACCTCGCCTTTTGCCTTCTTCGGCGCTGGAACCTGGTTGCTGCGCCTTCTCTTTGTCCATGTGCACACACACGATTCCTCAGCGAAAACCATGCAGAAACCTTTCCACGAGCACCCAGGGATGTGCACCCAGCACCACGTGCACGCACACGCAGCTAGAGAAAAGCACCTACCTTTTCACACACTGATGCCTAAGCAAACGCGTGGCCACACACACGCACACATCCGCAAGCGCGCCTACTCCCATCTATTGAGGGAAAGACGGACGAGCTCTTTGGTTGCTCTTCACAGGCTTGTCCCTGATCTATAGCTGAGGGCAAACACTTGTGTGCTTGTGGGAGAGCCTGTGTCTTTCCTGGAAGCGTTTGGGAGTTTTGCTCAGACGCGTGTTTCCTCAAGTTCAAGAATCAAGATCTAGGATACCTGCAGACAGGTGCCTGTTTGTGTGGAGACAGTCTGTTTGAAACTGTGTTCCTCAGCGCCCGCTCTTTCTCCCCGTCGCTCCACACGCCTGGGAGTCCCTTTCTTTCTCTCCACAAGCACGTGTGTTGACTTCGTCGCACATGTGCATCTGCACAAGCGTTGAGCTCAGCAGAGCGTGTCTCTTGACACTTGATGTGCGTTGGCTGTGTCTGCCTGCTCCAGTGAAGAGAGAAACGGGAAATCATCTTGGTAGAGGCAACAAAGCAAAAGCGAGGCAGGATTGACATCTGCTCAACAGAGACGGATTCCCTGCGCTGACACAGTTCACAGTTACACGAGAAGCAATCTGAGCGGTCCGTCGACCGGAGACGTGTTTCCCAAGAGGTCGTTTAGCGAGTGAACAGCAGTGTGCGCGACTTTCAGGAGTGTGCCTGGAAAGTGCCAGAATCACCAGGAGCATCTGTGCAAAAGCTGCTGCCTCTGTGACCGCATTGAGGCACGTTCGCGTGTCTGCGAGTATATAGACGGCTCTTTCGCGTTCACTCCGAGGGAAACGGTCCGCTATTGCTTCTGTGCGCACAGACGCGATTCCCTTGTCTCTTGCGAACACAGGGAACTCTGTGCATCCAAATCTACAGGCTAAGGACGCGTCTGCATATGTTTTGGTGAACAATCGAGTGTGCGTGTTCTGACAGCTGCCTCTATGCAGACGTCTCCACAGAGCCACTTCTGAATGCCCCGCAGCCCAGGACTGAATGGATACACTAACAAGTGCACCGGTGTGAGCAACCACATATGCAGAAGGACGTCTTTCATCTCACAGAAGCGCGAACGTCTTGGCGTTCAAGCACATGGCAGAAACAAGGTGTGAACAGATGAGCTGCTGCTATTTTCTCCGTTCGGCATGCTTCGTTGTAGCTCTCTTGCCGGTCGCCGGCTTAGCGGCTTGCTTTGCGCGACTAGCTCTGGGGAGAGAAGGAGATAGCGCCGGAAACCTCGCCTTTTGCCTTCTTCGGCGCTGGAACCTGGTTGCTGCGCCTTCTCTTTGTCCATGTGCACACACACGATTCCTCAGCGAAAACCATGCAGAAACCTTTCCACGAGCACCCAGGGATGTGCACCCAGCACCACGTGCACGCACACGCAGCTAGAGAAAAGCACCTACCTTTTCACACACTGATGCCTAAGCAAACGCGTGGCCACACACACGCACACATCCGCAAGCGCGCCTACTCCCATCTATTGAGGGAAAGACGGACGAGCTCTTTGGTTGCTCTTCACAGGCTTGTCCCTGATCTATAGCTGAGGGCAAACACTTGTGTGCTTGTGGGAGAGCCTGTGTCTTTCCTGGAAGCGTTTGGGAGTTTTGCTCAGACGCGTGTTTCCTCAAGTTCAAGAATCAAGATCTAGGATACCTGCAGACAGGTGCCTGTTTGTGTGGAGACAGTCTGTTTGAAACTGTGTTCCTCAGCGCCCGCTCTTTCTCCCCGTCGCTCCACACGCCTGGGAGTCCCTTTCTTTCTCTCCACAAGCACGTGTGTTGACTTCGTCGCACATGTGCATCTGCACAAGCGTTGAGCTCAGCAGAGCGTGTCTCTTGACACTTGATGTGCGTTGGCTGTGTCTGCCTGCTCCAGTGAAGAGAGAAACGGGAAATCATCTTGGTAGAGGCAACAAAGCAAAAGCGAGGCAGGATTGACATCTGCTCAACAGAGACGGATTCCCTGCGCTGACACAGTTCACAGTTACACGAGAAGCAATCTGAGCGGTCCGTCGACCGGAGACGTGTTTCCCAAGAGGTCGTTTAGCGAGTGAACAGCAGTGTGCGCGACTTTCAGGAGTGTGCCTGGAAAGTGCCAGAATCACCAGGAGCATCTGTGCAAAAGCTGCTGCCTCTGTGACCGCATTGAGGCACGTTCGCGTGTCTGCGAGTATATAGACGGCTCTTTCGCGTTCACTCCGAGGGAAACGGTCCGCTATTGCTTCTGTGCGCACAGACGCGATTCCCTTGTCTCTTGCGAACACAGGGAACTCTGTGCATCCAAATCTACAGGCTAAGGACGCGTCTGCATATGTTTTGGTGAACAATCGAGTGTGCGTGTTCTGACAGCTGCCTCTATGCAGACGTCTCCACAGAGCCACTTCTGAATGCCCCGCAGCCCAGGACTGAATGGATACACTAACAAGTGCACCGGTGTGAGCAACCACATATGCAGAAGGACGTCTTTCATCTCACAGAAGCGCGAACGTCTTGGCGTTCAAGCACATGGCAGAAACAAGGTGTGAACAGATGAGCTGCTGCTATTTTCTCCGTTCGGCATGCTTCGTTGTAGCTCTCTTGCCGGTCGCCGGCTTAGCGGCTTGCTTTGCGCGACTAGCTCTGGGGAGAGAAGGAGATAGCGCCGGAAACCTCGCCTTTTGCCTTCTTCGGCGCTGGAACCTGGTTGCTGCGCCTTCTCTTTGTCCATGTGCACACACACGATTCCTCAGCGAAAACCATGCAGAAACCTTTCCACGAGCACCCAGGGATGTGCACCCAGCACCACGTGCACGCACACGCAGCTAGAGAAAAGCACCTACCTTTTCACACACTGATGCCTAAGCAAACGCGTGGCCACACACACGCACACATCCGCAAGCGCGCCTACTCCCATCTATTGAGGGAAAGACGGACGAGCTCTTTGGTTGCTCTTCACAGGCTTGTCCCTGATCTATAGCTGAGGGCAAACACTTGTGTGCTTGTGGGAGAGCCTGTGTCTTTCCTGGAAGCGTTTGGGAGTTTTGCTCAGACGCGTGTTTCCTCAAGTTCAAGAATCAAGATCTAGGATACCTGCAGACAGGTGCCTGTTTGTGTGGAGACAGTCTGTTTGAAACTGTGTTCCTCAGCGCCCGCTCTTTCTCCCCGTCGCTCCACACGCCTGGGAGTCCCTTTCTTTCTCTCCACAAGCACGTGTGTTGACTTCGTCGCACATGTGCATCTGCACAAGCGTTGAGCTCAGCAGAGCGTGTCTCTTGACACTTGATGTGCGTTGGCTGTGTCTGCCTGCTCCAGTGAAGAGAGAAACGTGAAATCATCTTGGTAGAGGCAACAAAGCAAAAGCGAGGCAGGATTGACATCTGCTCAACAGAGACGGATTCCCTGCGCTGACACAGTTCACAGTTACACGAGAAGCAATCTGAGCGGTCCGTCGACCGGAGACGTGTTTCCCAAGAGGTCGTTTAGCGAGTGAACAGCAGTGTGCGCGACTTTCAGGAGTGTGCCTGGAAAGTGCCAGAATCACCAGGAGCATCTGTGCAAAAGCTGCTGCCTCTGTGACCGCATTGAGGCACGTTCGCGTGTCTGCGAGTATATAGACGGCTCTTTCGCGTTCACTCCGAGGGAAACGGTCCGCTATTGCTTCTGTGCGCACAGACGCGATTCCCTTGTCTCTTGCGAACACAGGGAACTCTGTGCATCCAAATCTACAGGCTAAGGACGCGTCTGCATATGTTTTGGTGAACAATCGAGTGTGCGTGTTCTGACAGCTGCCTCTATGCAGACGTCTCCACAGAGCCACTTCTGAATGCCCCGCAGCCCAGGACTGAATGGATACACTAACAAGTGCACCGGTGTGAGCAACCACATATGCAGAAGGACGTCTTTCATCTCACAGAAGCGCGAACGTCTTGGCGTTCAAGCACATGGCAGAAACAAGGTGTGAACAGATGAGCTGCTGCTATTTTCTCCGTTCGGCATGCTTCGTTGTAGCTCTCTTGCCGGTCGCCGGCTTAGCGGCTTGCTTTGCGCGACTAGCTCTGGGGAGAGAAGGAGATAGCGCCGGAAACCTCGCCTTTTGCCTTCTTCGGCGCTGGAACCTGGTTGCTGCGCCTTCTCTTTGTCCATGTGCACACACACGATTCCTCAGCGAAAACCATGCAGAAACCTTTCCACGAGCACCCAGGGATGTGCACCCAGCACCACGTGCACGCACACGCAGCTAGAGAAAAGCACCTACCTTTTCACACACTGATGCCTAAGCAAACGCGTGGCCACACACACGCACACATCCGCAAGCGCGCCTACTCCCATCTATTGAGGGAAAGACGGACGAGCTCTTTGGTTGCTCTTCACAGGCTTGTCCCTGATCTATAGCTGAGGGCAAACACTTGTGTGCTTGTGGGAGAGCCTGTGTCTTTCCTGGAAGCGTTTGGGAGTTTTGCTCAGACGCGTGTTTCCTCAAGTTCAAGAATCAAGATCTAGGATACCTGCAGACAGGTGCCTGTTTGTGTGGAGACAGTCTGTTTGAAACTGTGTTCCTCAGCGCCCGCTCTTTCTCCCCGTCGCTCCACACGCCTGGGAGTCCCTTTCTTTCTCTCCACAAGCACGTGTGTTGACTTCGTCGCACATGTGCATCTGCACAAGCGTTGAGCTCAGCAGAGCGTGTCTCTTGACACTTGATGTGCGTTGGCTGTGTCTGCCTGCTCCAGTGAAGAGAGAAACGTGAAATCATCTTGGTAGAGGCAACAAAGCAAAAGCGAGGCAGGATTGACATCTGCTCAACAGAGACGGATTCCCTGCGCTGACACAGTTCACAGTTACACGAGAAGCAATCTGAGCGGTCCGTCGACCGGAGACGTGTTTCCCAAGAGGTCGTTTAGCGAGTGAACAGCAGTGTGCGCGACTTTCAGGAGTGTGCCTGGAAAGTGCCAGAATCACCAGGAGCATCTGTGCAAAAGCTGCTGCCTCTGTGACCGCATTGAGGCACGTTCGCGTGTCTGCGAGTATATAGACGGCTCTTTCGCGTTCACTCCGAGGGAAACGGTCCGCTATTGCTTCTGTGCGCACAGACGCGATTCCCTTGTCTCTTGCGAACACAGGGAACTCTGTGCATCCAAATCTACAGGCTAAGGACGCGTCTGCATATGTTTTGGTGAACAATCGAGTGTGCGTGTTCTGACAGCTGCCTCTATGCAGACGTCTCCACAGAGCCACTTCTGAATGCCCCGCAGCCCAGGACTGAATGGATACACTAACAAGTGCACCGGTGTGAGCAACCACATATGCAGAAGGACGTCTTTCATCTCACAGAAGCGCGAACGTCTTGGCGTTCAAGCACATGGCAGAAACAAGGTGTGAACAGATGAGCTGCTGCTATTTTCTCCGTTCGGCATGCTTCGTTGTAGCTCTCTTGCCGGTCGCCGGCTTAGCGGCTTGCTTTGCGCGACTAGCTCTGGGGAGAGAAGGAGATAGCGCCGGAAACCTCGCCTTTTGCCTTCTTCGGCGCTGGAACCTGGTTGCTGCGCCTTCTCTTTGTCCATGTGCACACACACGATTCCTCAGCGAAAACCATGCAGAAACCTTTCCACGAGCACCCAGGGATGTGCACCCAGCACCACGTGCACGCACACGCAGCTAGAGAAAAGCACCTACCTTTTCACACACTGATGCCTAAGCAAACGCGTGGCCACACACACGCACACATCCGCAAGCGCGCCTACTCCCATCTATTGAGGGAAAGACGGACGAGCTCTTTGGTTGCTCTTCACAGGCTTGTCCCTGATCTATAGCTGAGGGCAAACACTTGTGTGCTTGTGGGAGAGCCTGTGTCTTTCCTGGAAGCGTTTGGGAGTTTTGCTCAGACGCGTGTTTCCTCAAGTTCAAGAATCAAGATCTAGGATACCTGCAGACAGGTGCCTGTTTGTGTGGAGACATTCTGTTTGAAACTGTGTTCCTCAGCGCCCGCTCTTTCTCCCCGTCGCTCCACACGCCTGGGAGTCCCTTTCTTTCTCTCCACAAGCACGTGTGTTGACTTCGTCGCACATGTGCATCTGCACAAGCGTTGAGCTCAGCAGAGCGTGTCTCTTGACACTTGATGTGCGTTGGCTGTGTCTGCCTGCTCCAGTGAAGAGAGAAACGGGAAATCATCTTGGTAGAGGCAACAAAGCAAAAGCGAGGCAGGATTGACATCTGCTCAACAGAGACGGATTCCCTGCGCTGACACAGTTCACAGTTACACGAGAAGCAATCTGAGCGGTCCGTCGACCGGAGACGTGTTTCCCAAGAGGTCGTTTAGCGAGTGAACAGCAGTGTGCGCGACTTTCAGGAGTGTGCCTGGAAAGTGCCAGAATCACCAGGAGCATCTGTGCAAAAGCTGCTGCCTCTGTGACCGCATTGAGGCACGTTCGCGTGTCTGCGAGTATATAGACGGCTCTTTCGCGTTCACTCCGAGGGAAACGGTCCGCTATTGCTTCTGTGCGCACAGACGCGATTCCCTTGTCTCTTGCGAACACAGGGAACTCTGTGCATCCAAATCTACAGGCTAAGGACGCGTCTGCATATGTTTTGGTGAACAATCGAGTGTGCGTGTTCTGACAGCTGCCTCTATGCAGACGTCTCCACAGAGCCACTTCTGAATGCCCCGCAGCCCAGGACTGAATGGATACACTAACAAGTGCACCGGTGTGAGCAACCACATATGCAGAAGGACGTCTTTCATCTCACAGAAGCGCGAACGTCTTGGCGTTCAAGCACATGGCAGAAACAAGGTGTGAACAGATGAGCTGCTGCTATTTTCTCCGTTCGGCATGCTTCGTTGTAGCTCTCTTGCCGGTCGCCGGCTTAGCGGCTTGCTTTGCGCGACTAGCTCTGGGGAGAGAAGGAGATAGCGCCGGAAACCTCGCCTTTTGCCTTCTTCGGCGCTGGAACCTGGTTGCTGCGCCTTCTCTTTGTCCATGTGCACACACACGATTCCTCAGCGAAAACCATGCAGAAACCTTTCCACGAGCACCCAGGGATGTGCACCCAGCACCACGTGCACGCACACGCAGCTAGAGAAAAGCACCTACCTTTTCACACACTGATGCCTAAGCAAACGCGTGGCCACACACACGCACACATCCGCAAGCGCGCCTACTCCCATCTATTGAGGGAAAGACGGACGAGCTCTTTGGTTGCTCTTCACAGGCTTGTCCCTGATCTATAGCTGAGGGCAAACACTTGTGTGCTTGTGGGAGAGCCTGTGTCTTTCCTGGAAGCGTTTGGGAGTTTTGCTCAGACGCGTGTTTCCTCAAGTTCAAGAATCAAGATCTAGGATACCTGCAGACAGGTGCCTGTTTGTGTGGAGACAGTCTGTTTGAAACTGTGTTCCTCAGCGCCCGCTCTTTCTCCCCGTCGCTCCACACGCCTGGGAGTCCCTTTCTTTCTCTCCACAAGCACGTGTGTTGACTTCGTCGCACATGTGCATCTGCACAAGCGTTGAGCTCAGCAGAGCGTGTCTCTTGACACTTGATGTGCGTTGGCTGTGTCTGCCTGCTCCAGTGAAGAGAGAAACGGGAAATCATCTTGGTAGAGGCAACAAAGCAAAAGCGAGGCAGGATTGACATCTGCTCAACAGAGACGGATTCCCTGCGCTGACACAGTTCACAGTTACACGAGAAGCAATCTGAGCGGTCCGTCGACCGGAGACGTGTTTCCCAAGAGGTCGTTTAGCGAGTGAACAGCAGTGTGCGCGACTTTCAGGAGTGTGCCTGGAAAGTGCCAGAATCACCAGGAGCATCTGTGCAAAAGCTGCTGCCTCTGTGACCGCATTGAGGCACGTTCGCGTGTCTGCGAGTATATAGACGGCTCTTTCGCGTTCACTCCGAGGGAAACGGTCCGCTATTGCTTCTGTGCGCACAGACGCGATTCCCTTGTCTCTTGCGAACACAGGGAACTCTGTGCATCCAAATCTACAGGCTAAGGACGCGTCTGCATATGTTTTGGTGAACAATCGAGTGTGCGTGTTCTGACAGCTGCCTCTATGCAGACGTCTCCACAGAGCCACTTCTGAATGCCCCGCAGCCCAGGACTGAATGGATACACTAACAAGTGCACCGGTGTGAGCAACCACATATGCAGAAGGACGTCTTTCATCTCACAGAAGCGCGAACGTCTTGGCGTTCAAGCACATGGCAGAAACAAGGTGTGAACAGATGAGCTGCTGCTATTTTCTCCGTTCGGCATGCTTCGTTGTAGCTCTCTTGCCGGTCGCCGGCTTAGCGGCTTGCTTTGCGCGACTAGCTCTGGGGAGAGAAGGAGATAGCGCCGGAAACCTCGCCTTTTGCCTTCTTCGGCGCTGGAACCTGGTTGCTGCGCCTTCTCTTTGTCCATGTGCACACACACGATTCCTCAGCGAAAACCATGCAGAAACCTTTCCACGAGCACCCAGGGATGTGCACCCAGCACCACGTGCACGCACACGCAGCTAGAGAAAAGCACCTACCTTTTCACACACTGATGCCTAAGCAAACGCGTGGCCACACACACGCACACATCCGCAAGCGCGCCTACTCCCATCTATTGAGGGAAAGACGGACGAGCTCTTTGGTTGCTCTTCACAGGCTTGTCCCTGATCTATAGCTGAGGGCAAACACTTGTGTGCTTGTGGGAGAGCCTGTGTCTTTCCTGGAAGCGTTTGGGAGTTTTGCTCAGACGCGTGTTTCCTCAAGTTCAAGAATCAAGATCTAGGATACCTGCAGACAGGTGCCTGTTTGTGTGGAGACAGTCTGTTTGAAACTGTGTTCCTCAGCGCCCGCTCTTTCTCCCCGTCGCTCCACACGCCTGGGAGTCCCTTTCTTTCTCTCCACAAGCACGTGTGTTGACTTCGTCGCACATGTGCATCTGCACAAGCGTTGAGCTCAGCAGAGCGTGTCTCTTGACACTTGATGTGCGTTGGCTGTGTCTGCCTGCTCCAGTGAAGAGAGAAACGGGAAATCATCTTGGTAGAGGCAACAAAGCAAAAGCGAGGCAGGATTGACATCTGCTCAACAGAGACGGATTCCCTGCGCTGACACAGTTCACAGTTACACGAGAAGCAATCTGAGCGGTCCGTCGACCGGAGACGTGTTTCCCAAGAGGTCGTTTAGCGAGTGAACAGCAGTGTGCGCGACTTTCAGGAGTGTGCCTGGAAAGTGCCAGAATCACCAGGAGCATCTGTGCAAAAGCTGCTGCCTCTGTGACCGCATTGAGGCACGTTCGCGTGTCTGCGAGTATATAGACGGCTCTTTCGCGTTCACTCCGAGGGAAACGGTCCGCTATTGCTTCTGTGCGCACAGACGCGATTCCCTTGTCTCTTGCGAACACAGGGAACTCTGTGCATCCAAATCTACAGGCTAAGGACGCGTCTGCATATGTTTTGGTGAACAATCGAGTGTGCGTGTTCTGACAGCTGCCTCTATGCAGACGTCTCCACAGAGCCACTTCTGAATGCCCCGCAGCCCAGGACTGAATGGATACACTAACAAGTGCACCGGTGTGAGCAACCACATATGCAGAAGGACGTCTTTCATCTCACAGAAGCGCGAACGTCTTGGCGTTCAAGCACATGGCAGAAACAAGGTGTGAACAGATGAGCTGCTGCTATTTTCTCCGTTCGGCATGCTTCGTTGTAGCTCTCTTGCCGGTCGCCGGCTTAGCGGCTTGCTTTGCGCGACTAGCTCTGGGGAGAGAAGGAGATAGCGCCGGAAACCTCGCCTTTTGCCTTCTTCGGCGCTGGAACCTGGTTGCTGCGCCTTCTCTTTGTCCATGTGCACACACACGATTCCTCAGCGAAAACCATGCAGAAACCTTTCCACGAGCACCCAGGGATGTGCACCCAGCACCACGTGCACGCACACGCAGCTAGAGAAAAGCACCTACCTTTTCACACACTGATGCCTAAGCAAACGCGTGGCCACACACACGCACACATCCGCAAGCGCGCCTACTCCCATCTATTGAGGGAAAGACGGACGAGCTCTTTGGTTGCTCTTCACAGGCTTGTCCCTGATCTATAGCTGAGGGCAAACACTTGTGTGCTTGTGGGAGAGCCTGTGTCTTTCCTGGAAGCGTTTGGGAGTTTTGCTCAGACGCGTGTTTCCTCAAGTTCAAGAATCAAGATCTAGGATACCTGCAGACAGGTGCCTGTTTGTGTGGAGACATTCTGTTTGAAACTGTGTTCCTCAGCGCCCGCTCTTTCTCCCCGTCGCTCCACACGCCTGGGAGTCCCTTTCTTTCTCTCCACAAGCACGTGTGTTGACTTCGTCGCACATGTGCATCTGCACAAGCGTTGAGCTCAGCAGAGCGTGTCTCTTGACACTTGATGTGCGTTGGCTGTGTCTGCCTGCTCCAGTGAAGAGAGAAACGGGAAATCATCTTGGTAGAGGCAACAAAGCAAAAGCGAGGCAGGATTGACATCTGCTCAACAGAGACGGATTCCCTGCGCTGACACAGTTCACAGTTACACGAGAAGCAATCTGAGCGGTCCGTCGACCGGAGACGTGTTTCCCAAGAGGTCGTTTAGCGAGTGAACAGCAGTGTGCGCGACTTTCAGGAGTGTGCCTGGAAAGTGCCAGAATCACCAGGAGCATCTGTGCAAAAGCTGCTGCCTCTGTGACCGCATTGAGGCACGTTCGCGTGTCTGCGAGTATATAGACGGCTCTTTCGCGTTCACTCCGAGGGAAACGGTCCGCTATTGCTTCTGTGCGCACAGACGCGATTCCCTTGTCTCTTGCGAACACAGGGAACTCTGTGCATCCAAATCTACAGGCTAAGGACGCGTCTGCATATGTTTTGGTGAACAATCGAGTGTGCGTGTTCTGACAGCTGCCTCTATGCAGACGTCTCCACAGAGCCACTTCTGAATGCCCCGCAGCCCAGGACTGAATGGATACACTAACAAGTGCACCGGTGTGAGCAACCACATATGCAGAAGGACGTCTTTCATCTCACAGAAGCGCGAACGTCTTGGCGTTCAAGCACATGGCAGAAACAAGGTGTGAACAGATGAGCTGCTGCTATTTTCTCCGTTCGGCATGCTTCGTTGTAGCTCTCTTGCCGGTCGCCGGCTTAGCGGCTTGCTTTGCGCGACTAGCTCTGGGGAGAGAAGGAGATAGCGCCGGAAACCTCGCCTTTTGCCTTCTTCGGCGCTGGAACCTGGTTGCTGCGCCTTCTCTTTGTCCATGTGCACACACACGATTCCTCAGCGAAAACCATGCAGAAACCTTTCCACGAGCACCCAGGGATGTGCACCCAGCACCACGTGCACGCACACGCAGCTAGAGAAAAGCACCTACTTTTTCACACACTGATGCCTAAGCAAACGCGTGGCCACACACACGCACACATCCGCAAGCGCGCCTACTCCCATCTATTGAGGGAAAGACGGACGAGCTCTTTGGTTGCTCTTCACAGGCTTGTCCCTGATCTATAGCTGAGGGCAAACACTTGTGTGCTTGTGGGAGAGCCTGTGTCTTTCCTGGAAGCGTTTGGGAGTTTTGCTCAGACGCGTGTTTCCTCAAGTTCAAGAATCAAGATCTAGGATACCTGCAGACAGGTGCCTGTTTGTGTGGAGACAGTCTGTTTGAAACTGTGTTCCTCAGCGCCCGCTCTTTCTCCCCGTCGCTCCACACGCCTGGGAGTCCCTTTCTTTCTCTCCACAAGCACGTGTGTTGACTTCGTCGCACATGTGCATCTGCACAAGCGTTGAGCTCAGCAGAGCGTGTCTCTTGACACTTGATGTGCGTTGGCTGTGTCTGCCTGCTCCAGTGAAGAGAGAAACGTGAAATCATCTTGGTAGAGGCAACAAAGCAAAAGCGAGGCAGGATTGACATCTGCTCAACAGAGACGGATTCCCTGCGCTGACACAGTTCACAGTTACACGAGAAGCAATCTGAGCGGTCCGTCGACCGGAGACGTGTTTCCCAAGAGGTCGTTTAGCGAGTGAACAGCAGTGTGCGCGACTTTCAGGAGTGTGCCTGGAAAGTGCCAGAATCACCAGGAGCATCTGTGCAAAAGCTGCTGCCTCTGTGACCGCATTGAGGCACGTTCGCGTGTCTGCGAGTATATAGACGGCTCTTTCGCGTTCACTCCGAGGGAAACGGTCCGCTATTGCTTCTGTGCGCACAGACGCGATTCCCTTGTCTCTTGCGAACACAGGGAACTCTGTGCATCCAAATCTACAGGCTAAGGACGCGTCTGCATATGTTTTGGTGAACAATCGAGTGTGCGTGTTCTGACAGCTGCCTCTATGCAGACGTCTCCACAGAGCCACTTCTGAATGCCCCGCAGCCCAGGACTGAATGGATACACTAACAAGTGCACCGGTGTGAGCAACCACATATGCAGAAGGACGTCTTTCATCTCACAGAAGCGCGAACGTCTTGGCGTTCAAGCACATGGCAGAAACAAGGTGTGAACAGATGAGCTGCTGCTATTTTCTCCGTTCGGCATGCTTCGTTGTAGCTCTCTTGCCGGTCGCCGGCTTAGCGGCTTGCTTTGCGCGACTAGCTCTGGGGAGAGAAGGAGATAGCGCCGGAAACCTCGCCTTTTGCCTTCTTCGGCGCTGGAACCTGGTTGCTGCGCCTTCTCTTTGTCCATGTGCACACACACGATTCCTCAGCGAAAACCATGCAGAAACCTTTCCACGAGCACCCAGGGATGTGCACCCAGCACCACGTGCACGCACACGCAGCTAGAGAAAAGCACCTACCTTTTCACACACTGATGCCTAAGCAAACGCGTGGCCACACACACGCACACATCCGCAAGCGCGCCTACTCCCATCTATTGAGGGAAAGACGGACGAGCTCTTTGGTTGCTCTTCACAGGCTTGTCCCTGATCTATAGCTGAGGGCAAACACTTGTGTGCTTGTGGGAGAGCCTGTGTCTTTCCTGGAAGCGTTTGGGAGTTTTGCTCAGACGCGTGTTTCCTCAAGTTCAAGAATCAAGATCTAGGATACCTGCAGACAGGTGCCTGTTTGTGTGGAGACATTCTGTTTGAAACTGTGTTCCTCAGCGCCCGCTCTTTCTCCCCGTCGCTCCACACGCCTGGGAGTCCCTTTCTTTCTCTCCACAAGCACGTGTGTTGACTTCGTCGCACATGTGCATCTGCACAAGCGTTGAGCTCAGCAGAGCGTGTCTCTTGACACTTGATGTGCGTTGGCTGTGTCTGCCTGCTCCAGTGAAGAGAGAAACGGGAAATCATCTTGGTAGAGGCAACAAAGCAAAAGCGAGGCAGGATTGACATCTGCTCAACAGAGACGGATTCCCTGCGCTGACACAGTTCACAGTTACACGAGAAGCAATCTGAGCGGTCCGTCGACCGGAGACGTGTTTCCCAAGAGGTCGTTTAGCGAGTGAACAGCAGTGTGCGCGACTTTCAGGAGTGTGCCTGGAAAGTGCCAGAATCACCAGGAGCATCTGTGCAAAAGCTGCTGCCTCTGTGACCGCATTGAGGCACGTTCGCGTGTCTGCGAGTATATAGACGGCTCTTTCGCGTTCACTCCGAGGGAAACGGTCCGCTATTGCTTCTGTGCGCACAGACGCGATTCCCTTGTCTCTTGCGAACACAGGGAACTCTGTGCATCCAAATCTACAGGCTAAGGACGCGTCTGCATATGTTTTGGTGAACAATCGAGTGTGCGTGTTCTGACAGCTGCCTCTATGCAGACGTCTCCACAGAGCCACTTCTGAATGCCCCGCAGCCCAGGACTGAATGGATACACTAACAAGTGCACCGGTGTGAGCAACCACATATGCAGAAGGACGTCTTTCATCTCACAGAAGCGCGAACGTCTTGGCGTTCAAGCACATGGCAGAAACAAGGTGTGAACAGATGAGCTGCTGCTATTTTCTCCGTTCGGCATGCTTCGTTGTAGCTCTCTTGCCGGTCGCCGGCTTAGCGGCTTGCTTTGCGCGACTAGCTCTGGGGAGAGAAGGAGATAGCGCCGGAAACCTCGCCTTTTGCCTTCTTCGGCGCTGGAACCTGGTTGCTGCGCCTTCTCTTTGTCCATGTGCACACACACGATTCCTCAGCGAAAACCATGCAGAAACCTTTCCACGAGCACCCAGGGATGTGCACCCAGCACCACGTGCACGCACACGCAGCTAGAGAAAAGCACCTACTTTTTCACACACTGATGCCTAAGCAAACGCGTGGCCACACACACGCACACATCCGCAAGCGCGCCTACTCCCATCTATTGAGGGAAAGACGGACGAGCTCTTTGGTTGCTCTTCACAGGCTTGTCCCTGATCTATAGCTGAGGGCAAACACTTGTGTGCTTGTGGGAGAGCCTGTGTCTTTCCTGGAAGCGTTTGGGAGTTTTGCTCAGACGCGTGTTTCCTCAAGTTCAAGAATCAAGATCTAGGATACCTGCAGACAGGTGCCTGTTTGTGTGGAGACAGTCTGTTTGAAACTGTGTTCCTCAGCGCCCGCTCTTTCTCCCCGTCGCTCCACACGCCTGGGAGTCCCTTTCTTTCTCTCCACAAGCACGTGTGTTGACTTCGTCGCACATGTGCATCTGCACAAGCGTTGAGCTCAGCAGAGCGTGTCTCTTGACACTTGATGTGCGTTGGCTGTGTCTGCCTGCTCCAGTGAAGAGAGAAACGGGAAATCATCTTGGTAGAGGCAACAAAGCAAAAGCGAGGCAGGATTGACATCTGCTCAACAGAGACGGATTCCCTGCGCTGACACAGTTCACAGTTACACGAGAAGCAATCTGAGCGGTCCGTCGACCGGAGACGTGTTTCCCAAGAGGTCGTTTAGCGAGTGAACAGCAGTGTGCGCGACTTTCAGGAGTGTGCCTGGAAAGTGCCAGAATCACCAGGAGCATCTGTGCAAAAGCTGCTGCCTCTGTGACCGCATTGAGGCACGTTCGCGTGTCTGCGAGTATATAGACGGCTCTTTCGCGTTCACTCCGAGGGAAACGGTCCGCTATTGCTTCTGTGCGCACAGACGCGATTCCCTTGTCTCTTGCGAACACAGGGAACTCTGTGCATCCAAATCTACAGGCTAAGGACGCGTCTGCATATGTTTTGGTGAACAATCGAGTGTGCGTGTTCTGACAGCTGCCTCTATGCAGACGTCTCCACAGAGCCACTTCTGAATGCCCCGCAGCCCAGGACTGAATGGATACACTAACAAGTGCACCGGTGTGAGCAACCACATATGCAGAAGGACGTCTTTCATCTCACAGAAGCGCGAACGTCTTGGCGTTCAAGCACATGGCAGAAACAAGGTGTGAACAGATGAGCTGCTGCTATTTTCTCCGTTCGGCATGCTTCGTTGTAGCTCTCTTGCCGGTCGCCGGCTTAGCGGCTTGCTTTGCGCGACTAGCTCTGGGGAGAGAAGGAGATAGCGCCGGAAACCTCGCCTTTTGCCTTCTTCGGCGCTGGAACCTGGTTGCTGCGCCTTCTCTTTGTCCATGTGCACACACACGATTCCTCAGCGAAAACCATGCAGAAACCTTTCCACGAGCACCCAGGGATGTGCACCCAGCACCACGTGCACGCACACGCAGCTAGAGAAAAGCACCTACTTTTTCACACACTGATGCCTAAGCAAACGCGTGGCCACACACACGCACACATCCGCAAGCGCGCCTACTCCCATCTATTGAGGGAAAGACGGACGAGCTCTTTGGTTGCTCTTCACAGGCTTGTCCCTGATCTATAGCTGAGGGCAAACACTTGTGTGCTTGTGGGAGAGCCTGTGTCTTTCCTGGAAGCGTTTGGGAGTTTTGCTCAGACGCGTGTTTCCTCAAGTTCAAGAATCAAGATCTAGGATACCTGCAGACAGGTGCCTGTTTGTGTGGAGACAGTCTGTTTGAAACTGTGTTCCTCAGCGCCCGCTCTTTCTCCCCGTCGCTCCACACGCCTGGGAGTCCCTTTCTTTCTCTCCACAAGCACGTGTGTTGACTTCGTCGCACATGTGCATCTGCACAAGCGTTGAGCTCAGCAGAGCGTGTCTCTTGACACTTGATGTGCGTTGGCTGTGTCTGCCTGCTCCAGTGAAGAGAGAAACGGGAAATCATCTTGGTAGAGGCAACAAAGCAAAAGCGAGGCAGGATTGACATCTGCTCAACAGAGACGGATTCCCTGCGCTGACACAGTTCACAGTTACACGAGAAGCAATCTGAGCGGTCCGTCGACCGGAGACGTGTTTCCCAAGAGGTCGTTTAGCGAGTGAACAGCAGTGTGCGCGACTTTCAGGAGTGTGCCTGGAAAGTGCCAGAATCACCAGGAGCATCTGTGCAAAAGCTGCTGCCTCTGTGACCGCATTGAGGCACGTTCGCGTGTCTGCGAGTATATAGACGGCTCTTTCGCGTTCACTCCGAGGGAAACGGTCCGCTATTGCTTCTGTGCGCACAGACGCGATTCCCTTGTCTCTTGCGAACACAGGGAACTCTGTGCATCCAAATCTACAGGCTAAGGACGCGTCTGCATATGTTTTGGTGAACAATCGAGTGTGCGTGTTCTGACAGCTGCCTCTATGCAGACGTCTCCACAGAGCCACTTCTGAATGCCCCGCAGCCCAGGACTGAATGGATACACTAACAAGTGCACCGGTGTGAGCAACCACATATGCAGAAGGACGTCTTTCATCTCACAGAAGCGCGAACGTCTTGGCGTTCAAGCACATGGCAGAAACAAGGTGTGAACAGATGAGCTGCTGCTATTTTCTCCGTTCGGCATGCTTCGTTGTAGCTCTCTTGCCGGTCGCCGGCTTAGCGGCTTGCTTTGCGCGACTAGCTCTGGGGAGAGAAGGAGATAGCGCCGGAAACCTCGCCTTTTGCCTTCTTCGGCGCTGGAACCTGGTTGCTGCGCCTTCTCTTTGTCCATGTGCACACACACGATTCCTCAGCGAAAACCATGCAGAAACCTTTCCACGAGCACCCAGGGATGTGCACCCAGCACCACGTGCACGCACACGCAGCTAGAGAAAAGCACCTACCTTTTCACACACTGATGCCTAAGCAAACGCGTGGCCACACACACGCACACATCCGCAAGCGCGCCTACTCCCATCTATTGAGGGAAAGACGGACGAGCTCTTTGGTTGCTCTTCACAGGCTTGTCCCTGATCTATAGCTGAGGGCAAACACTTGTGTGCTTGTGGGAGAGCCTGTGTCTTTCCTGGAAGCGTTTGGGAGTTTTGCTCAGACGCGTGTTTCCTCAAGTTCAAGAATCAAGATCTAGGATACCTGCAGACAGGTGCCTGTTTGTGTGGAGACATTCTGTTTGAAACTGTGTTCCTCAGCGCCCGCTCTTTCTCCCCGTCGCTCCACACGCCTGGGAGTCCCTTTCTTTCTCTCCACAAGCACGTGTGTTGACTTCGTCGCACATGTGCATCTGCACAAGCGTTGAGCTCAGCAGAGCGTGTCTCTTGACACTTGATGTGCGTTGGCTGTGTCTGCCTGCTCCAGTGAAGAGAGAAACGGGAAATCATCTTGGTAGAGGCAACAAAGCAAAAGCGAGGCAGGATTGACATCTGCTCAACAGAGACGGATTCCCTGCGCTGACACAGTTCACAGTTACACGAGAAGCAATCTGAGCGGTCCGTCGACCGGAGACGTGTTTCCCAAGAGGTCGTTTAGCGAGTGAACAGCAGTGTGCGCGACTTTCAGGAGTGTGCCTGGAAAGTGCCAGAATCACCAGGAGCATCTGTGCAAAAGCTGCTGCCTCTGTGACCGCATTGAGGCACGTTCGCGTGTCTGCGAGTATATAGACGGCTCTTTCGCGTTCACTCCGAGGGAAACGGTCCGCTATTGCTTCTGTGCGCACAGACGCGATTCCCTTGTCTCTTGCGAACACAGGGAACTCTGTGCATCCAAATCTACAGGCTAAGGACGCGTCTGCATATGTTTTGGTGAACAATCGAGTGTGCGTGTTCTGACAGCTGCCTCTATGCAGACGTCTCCACAGAGCCACTTCTGAATGCCCCGCAGCCCAGGACTGAATGGATACACTAACAAGTGCACCGGTGTGAGCAACCACATATGCAGAAGGACGTCTTTCATCTCACAGAAGCGCGAACGTCTTGGCGTTCAAGCACATGGCAGAAACAAGGTGTGAACAGATGAGCTGCTGCTATTTTCTCCGTTCGGCATGCTTCGTTGTAGCTCTCTTGCCGGTCGCCGGCTTAGCGGCTTGCTTTGCGCGACTAGCTCTGGGGAGAGAAGGAGATAGCGCCGGAAACCTCGCCTTTTGCCTTCTTCGGCGCTGGAACCTGGTTGCTGCGCCTTCTCTTTGTCCATGTGCACACACACGATTCCTCAGCGAAAACCATGCAGAAACCTTTCCACGAGCACCCAGGGATGTGCACCCAGCACCACGTGCACGCACACGCAGCTAGAGAAAAGCACCTACCTTTTCACACACTGATGCCTAAGCAAACGCGTGGCCACACACACGCACACATCCGCAAGCGCGCCTACTCCCATCTATTGAGGGAAAGACGGACGAGCTCTTTGGTTGCTCTTCACAGGCTTGTCCCTGATCTATAGCTGAGGGCAAACACTTGTGTGCTTGTGGGAGAGCCTGTGTCTTTCCTGGAAGCGTTTGGGAGTTTTGCTCAGACGCGTGTTTCCTCAAGTTCAAGAATCAAGATCTAGGATACCTGCAGACAGGTGCCTGTTTGTGTGGAGACATTCTGTTTGAAACTGTGTTCCTCAGCGCCCGCTCTTTCTCCCCGTCGCTCCACACGCCTGGGAGTCCCTTTCTTTCTCTCCACAAGCACGTGTGTTGACTTCGTCGCACATGTGCATCTGCACAAGCGTTGAGCTCAGCAGAGCGTGTCTCTTGACACTTGATGTGCGTTGGCTGTGTCTGCCTGCTCCAGTGAAGAGAGAAACGGGAAATCATCTTGGTAGAGGCAACAAAGCAAAAGCGAGGCAGGATTGACATCTGCTCAACAGAGACGGATTCCCTGCGCTGACACAGTTCACAGTTACACGAGAAGCAATCTGAGCGGTCCGTCGACCGGAGACGTGTTTCCCAAGAGGTCGTTTAGCGAGTGAACAGCAGTGTGCGCGACTTTCAGGAGTGTGCCTGGAAAGTGCCAGAATCACCAGGAGCATCTGTGCAAAAGCTGCTGCCTCTGTGACCGCATTGAGGCACGTTCGCGTGTCTGCGAGTATATAGACGGCTCTTTCGCGTTCACTCCGAGGGAAACGGTCCGCTATTGCTTCTGTGCGCACAGACGCGATTCCCTTGTCTCTTGCGAACACAGGGAACTCTGTGCATCCAAATCTACAGGCTAAGGACGCGTCTGCATATGTTTTGGTGAACAATCGAGTGTGCGTGTTCTGACAGCTGCCTCTATGCAGACGTCTCCACAGAGCCACTTCTGAATGCCCCGCAGCCCAGGACTGAATGGATACACTAACAAGTGCACCGGTGTGAGCAACCACATATGCAGAAGGACGTCTTTCATCTCACAGAAGCGCGAACGTCTTGGCGTTCAAGCACATGGCAGAAACAAGGTGTGAACAGATGAGCTGCTGCTATTTTCTCCGTTCGGCATGCTTCGTTGTAGCTCTCTTGCCGGTCGCCGGCTTAGCGGCTTGCTTTGCGCGACTAGCTCTGGGGAGAGAAGGAGATAGCGCCGGAAACCTCGCCTTTTGCCTTCTTCGGCGCTGGAACCTGGTTGCTGCGCCTTCTCTTTGTCCATGTGCACACACACGATTCCTCAGCGAAAACCATGCAGAAACCTTTCCACGAGCACCCAGGGATGTGCACCCAGCACCACGTGCACGCACACGCAGCTAGAGAAAAGCACCTACCTTTTCACACACTGATGCCTAAGCAAACGCGTGGCCACACACACGCACACATCCGCAAGCGCGCCTACTCCCATCTATTGAGGGAAAGACGGACGAGCTCTTTGGTTGCTCTTCACAGGCTTGTCCCTGATCTATAGCTGAGGGCAAACACTTGTGTGCTTGTGGGAGAGCCTGTGTCTTTCCTGGAAGCGTTTGGGAGTTTTGCTCAGACGCGTGTTTCCTCAAGTTCAAGAATCAAGATCTAGGATACCTGCAGACAGGTGCCTGTTTGTGTGGAGACAGTCTGTTTGAAACTGTGTTCCTCAGCGCCCGCTCTTTCTCCCCGTCGCTCCACACGCCTGGGAGTCCCTTTCTTTCTCTCCACAAGCACGTGTGTTGACTTCGTCGCACATGTGCATCTGCACAAGCGTTGAGCTCAGCAGAGCGTGTCTCTTGACACTTGATGTGCGTTGGCTGTGTCTGCCTGCTCCAGTGAAGAGAGAAACGGGAAATCATCTTGGTAGAGGCAACAAAGCAAAAGCGAGGCAGGATTGACATCTGCTCAACAGAGACGGATTCCCTGCGCTGACACAGTTCACAGTTACACGAGAAGCAATCTGAGCGGTCCGTCGACCGGAGACGTGTTTCCCAAGAGGTCGTTTAGCGAGTGAACAGCAGTGTGCGCGACTTTCAGGAGTGTGCCTGGAAAGTGCCAGAATCACCAGGAGCATCTGTGCAAAAGCTGCTGCCTCTGTGACCGCATTGAGGCACGTTCGCGTGTCTGCGAGTATATAGACGGCTCTTTCGCGTTCACTCCGAGGGAAACGGTCCGCTATTGCTTCTGTGCGCACAGACGCGATTCCCTTGTCTCTTGCGAACACAGGGAACTCTGTGCATCCAAATCTACAGGCTAAGGACGCGTCTGCATATGTTTTGGTGAACAATCGAGTGTGCGTGTTCTGACAGCTGCCTCTATGCAGACGTCTCCACAGAGCCACTTCTGAATGCCCCGCAGCCCAGGACTGAATGGATACACTAACAAGTGCACCGGTGTGAGCAACCACATATGCAGAAGGACGTCTTTCATCTCACAGAAGCGCGAACGTCTTGGCGTTCAAGCACATGGCAGAAACAAGGTGTGAACAGATGAGCTGCTGCTATTTTCTCCGTTCGGCATGCTTCGTTGTAGCTCTCTTGCCGGTCGCCGGCTTAGCGGCTTGCTTTGCGCGACTAGCTCTGGGGAGAGAAGGAGATAGCGCCGGAAACCTCGCCTTTTGCCTTCTTCGGCGCTGGAACCTGGTTGCTGCGCCTTCTCTTTGTCCATGTGCACACACACGATTCCTCAGCGAAAACCATGCAGAAACCTTTCCACGAGCACCCAGGGATGTGCACCCAGCACCACGTGCACGCACACGCAGCTAGAGAAAAGCACCTACCTTTTCACACACTGATGCCTAAGCAAACGCGTGGCCACACACACGCACACATCCGCAAGCGCGCCTACTCCCATCTATTGAGGGAAAGACGGACGAGCTCTTTGGTTGCTCTTCACAGGCTTGTCCCTGATCTATAGCTGAGGGCAAACACTTGTGTGCTTGTGGGAGAGCCTGTGTCTTTCCTGGAAGCGTTTGGGAGTTTTGCTCAGACGCGTGTTTCCTCAAGTTCAAGAATCAAGATCTAGGATACCTGCAGACAGGTGCCTGTTTGTGTGGAGACATTCTGTTTGAAACTGTGTTCCTCAGCGCCCGCTCTTTCTCCCCGTCGCTCCACACGCCTGGGAGTCCCTTTCTTTCTCTCCACAAGCACGTGTGTTGACTTCGTCGCACATGTGCATCTGCACAAGCGTTGAGCTCAGCAGAGCGTGTCTCTTGACACTTGATGTGCGTTGGCTGTGTCTGCCTGCTCCAGTGAAGAGAGAAACGGGAAATCATCTTGGTAGAGGCAACAAAGCAAAAGCGAGGCAGGATTGACATCTGCTCAACAGAGACGGATTCCCTGCGCTGACACAGTTCACAGTTACACGAGAAGCAATCTGAGCGGTCCGTCGACCGGAGACGTGTTTCCCAAGAGGTCGTTTAGCGAGTGAACAGCAGTGTGCGCGACTTTCAGGAGTGTGCCTGGAAAGTGCCAGAATCACCAGGAGCATCTGTGCAAAAGCTGCTGCCTCTGTGACCGCATTGAGGCACGTTCGCGTGTCTGCGAGTATATAGACGGCTCTTTCGCGTTCACTCCGAGGGAAACGGTCCGCTATTGCTTCTGTGCGCACAGACGCGATTCCCTTGTCTCTTGCGAACACAGGGAACTCTGTGCATCCAAATCTACAGGCTAAGGACGCGTCTGCATATGTTTTGGTGAACAATCGAGTGTGCGTGTTCTGACAGCTGCCTCTATGCAGACGTCTCCACAGAGCCACTTCTGAATGCCCCGCAGCCCAGGACTGAATGGATACACTAACAAGTGCACCGGTGTGAGCAACCACATATGCAGAAGGACGTCTTTCATCTCACAGAAGCGCGAACGTCTTGGCGTTCAAGCACATGGCAGAAACAAGGTGTGAACAGATGAGCTGCTGCTATTTTCTCCGTTTGGCATGCTTCGTTGTAGCTCTCTTGCCGGTCGCCGGCTTAGCGGCTTGCTTTGCGCGACTAGCTCTGGGGAGAGAAGGAGATAGCGCCGGAAACCTCGCCTTTTGCCTTCTTCGGCGCTGGAACCTGGTTGCTGCGCCTTCTCTTTGTCCATGTGCACACACACGATTCCTCAGCGAAAACCATGCAGAAACCTTTCCACGAGCACCCAGGGATGTGCACCCAGCACCACGTGCACGCACACGCAGCTAGAGAAAAGCACCTACCTTTTCACACACTGATGCCTAAGCAAACGCGTGGCCACACACACGCACACATCCGCAAGCGCGCCTACTCCCATCTATTGAGGGAAAGACGGACGAGCTCTTTGGTTGCTCTTCACAGGCTTGTCCCTGATCTATAGCTGAGGGCAAACACTTGTGTGCTTGTGGGAGAGCCTGTGTCTTTCCTGGAAGCGTTTGGGAGTTTTGCTCAGACGCGTGTTTCCTCAAGTTCAAGAATCAAGATCTAGGATACCTGCAGACAGGTGCCTGTTTGTGTGGAGACATTCTGTTTGAAACTGTGTTCCTCAGCGCCCGCTCTTTCTCCCCGTCGCTCCACACGCCTGGGAGTCCCTTTCTTTCTCTCCACAAGCACGTGTGTTGACTTCGTCGCACATGTGCATCTGCACAAGCGTTGAGCTCAGCAGAGCGTGTCTCTTGACACTTGATGTGCGTTGGCTGTGTCTGCCTGCTCCAGTGAAGAGAGAAACGGGAAATCATCTTGGTAGAGGCAACAAAGCAAAAGCGAGGCAGGATTGACATCTGCTCAACAGAGACGGATTCCCTGCGCTGACACAGTTCACAGTTACACGAGAAGCAATCTGAGCGGTCCGTCGACCGGAGACGTGTTTCCCAAGAGGTCGTTTAGCGAGTGAACAGCAGTGTGCGCGACTTTCAGGAGTGTGCCTGGAAAGTGCCAGAATCACCAGGAGCATCTGTGCAAAAGCTGCTGCCTCTGTGACCGCATTGAGGCACGTTCGCGTGTCTGCGAGTATATAGACGGCTCTTTCGCGTTCACTCCGAGGGAAACGGTCCGCTATTGCTTCTGTGCGCACAGACGCGATTCCCTTGTCTCTTGCGAACACAGGGAACTCTGTGCATCCAAATCTACAGGCTAAGGACGCGTCTGCATATGTTTTGGTGAACAATCGAGTGTGCGTGTTCTGACAGCTGCCTCTATGCAGACGTCTCCACAGAGCCACTTCTGAATGCCCCGCAGCCCAGGACTGAATGGATACACTAACAAGTGCACCGGTGTGAGCAACCACATATGCAGAAGGACGTCTTTCATCTCACAGAAGCGCGAACGTCTTGGCGTTCAAGCACATGGCAGAAACAAGGTGTGAACAGATGAGCTGCTGCTATTTTCTCCGTTCGGCATGCTTCGTTGTAGCTCTCTTGCCGGTCGCCGGCTTAGCGGCTTGCTTTGCGCGACTAGCTCTGGGGAGAGAAGGAGATAGCGCCGGAAACCTCGCCTTTTGCCTTCTTCGGCGCTGGAACCTGGTTGCTGCGCCTTCTCTTTGTCCATGTGCACACACACGATTCCTCAGCGAAAACCATGCAGAAACCTTTCCACGAGCACCCAGGGATGTGCACCCAGCACCACGTGCACGCACACGCAGCTAGAGAAAAGCACCTACCTTTTCACACACTGATGCCTAAGCAAACGCGTGGCCACACACACGCACACATCCGCAAGCGCGCCTACTCCCATCTATTGAGGGAAAGACGGACGAGCTCTTTGGTTGCTCTTCACAGGCTTGTCCCTGATCTATAGCTGAGGGCAAACACTTGTGTGCTTGTGGGAGAGCCTGTGTCTTTCCTGGAAGCGTTTGGGAGTTTTGCTCAGACGCGTGTTTCCTCAAGTTCAAGAATCAAGATCTAGGATACCTGCAGACAGGTGCCTGTTTGTGTGGAGACAGTCTGTTTGAAACTGTGTTCCTCAGCGCCCGCTCTTTCTCCCCGTCGCTCCACACGCCTGGGAGTCCCTTTCTTTCTCTCCACAAGCACGTGTGTTGACTTCGTCGCACATGTGCATCTGCACAAGCGTTGAGCTCAGCAGAGCGTGTCTCTTGACACTTGATGTGCGTTGGCTGTGTCTGCCTGCTCCAGTGAAGAGAGAAACGGGAAATCATCTTGGTAGAGGCAACAAAGCAAAAGCGAGGCAGGATTGACATCTGCTCAACAGAGACGGATTCCCTGCGCTGACACAGTTCACAGTTACACGAGAAGCAATCTGAGCGGTCCGTCGACCGGAGACGTGTTTCCCAAGAGGTCGTTTAGCGAGTGAACAGCAGTGTGCGCGACTTTCAGGAGTGTGCCTGGAAAGTGCCAGAATCACCAGGAGCATCTGTGCAAAAGCTGCTGCCTCTGTGACCGCATTGAGGCACGTTCGCGTGTCTGCGAGTATATAGACGGCTCTTTCGCGTTCACTCCGAGGGAAACGGTCCGCTATTGCTTCTGTGCGCACAGACGCGATTCCCTTGTCTCTTGCGAACACAGGGAACTCTGTGCATCCAAATCTACAGGCTAAGGACGCGTCTGCATATGTTTTGGTGAACAATCGAGTGTGCGTGTTCTGACAGCTGCCTCTATGCAGACGTCTCCACAGAGCCACTTCTGAATGCCCCGCAGCCCAGGACTGAATGGATACACTAACAAGTGCACCGGTGTGAGCAACCACATATGCAGAAGGACGTCTTTCATCTCACAGAAGCGCGAACGTCTTGGCGTTCAAGCACATGGCAGAAACAAGGTGTGAACAGATGAGCTGCTGCTATTTTCTCCGTTCGGCATGCTTCGTTGTAGCTCTCTTGCCGGTCGCCGGCTTAGCGGCTTGCTTTGCGCGACTAGCTCTGGGGAGAGAAGGAGATAGCGCCGGAAACCTCGCCTTTTGCCTTCTTCGGCGCTGGAACCTGGTTGCTGCGCCTTCTCTTTGTCCATGTGCACACACACGATTCCTCAGCGAAAACCATGCAGAAACCTTTCCACGAGCACCCAGGGATGTGCACCCAGCACCACGTGCACGCACACGCAGCTAGAGAAAAGCACCTACCTTTTCACACACTGATGCCTAAGCAAACGCGTGGCCACACACACGCACACATCCGCAAGCGCGCCTACTCCCATCTATTGAGGGAAAGACGGACGAGCTCTTTGGTTGCTCTTCACAGGCTTGTCCCTGATCTATAGCTGAGGGCAAACACTTGTGTGCTTGTGGGAGAGCCTGTGTCTTTCCTGGAAGCGTTTGGGAGTTTTGCTCAGACGCGTGTTTCCTCAAGTTCAAGAATCAAGATCTAGGATACCTGCAGACAGGTGCCTGTTTGTGTGGAGACATTCTGTTTGAAACTGTGTTCCTCAGCGCCCGCTCTTTCTCCCCGTCGCTCCACACGCCTGGGAGTCCCTTTCTTTCTCTCCACAAGCACGTGTGTTGACTTCGTCGCACATGTGCATCTGCACAAGCGTTGAGCTCAGCAGAGCGTGTCTCTTGACACTTGATGTGCGTTGGCTGTGTCTGCCTGCTCCAGTGAAGAGAGAAACGGGAAATCATCTTGGTAGAGGCAACAAAGCAAAAGCGAGGCAGGATTGACATCTGCTCAACAGAGACGGATTCCCTGCGCTGACACAGTTCACAGTTACACGAGAAGCAATCTGAGCGGTCCGTCGACCGGAGACGTGTTTCCCAAGAGGTCGTTTAGCGAGTGAACAGCAGTGTGCGCGACTTTCAGGAGTGTGCCTGGAAAGTGCCAGAATCACCAGGAGCATCTGTGCAAAAGCTGCTGCCTCTGTGACCGCATTGAGGCACGTTCGCGTGTCTGCGAGTATATAGACGGCTCTTTCGCGTTCACTCCGAGGGAAACGGTCCGCTATTGCTTCTGTGCGCACAGACGCGATTCCCTTGTCTCTTGCGAACACAGGGAACTCTGTGCATCCAAATCTACAGGCTAAGGACGCGTCTGCATATGTTTTGGTGAACAATCGAGTGTGCGTGTTCTGACAGCTGCCTCTATGCAGACGTCTCCACAGAGCCACTTCTGAATGCCCCGCAGCCCAGGACTGAATGGATACACTAACAAGTGCACCGGTGTGAGCAACCACATATGCAGAAGGACGTCTTTCATCTCACAGAAGCGCGAACGTCTTGGCGTTCAAGCACATGGCAGAAACAAGGTGTGAACAGATGAGCTGCTGCTATTTTCTCCGTTCGGCATGCTTCGTTGTAGCTCTCTTGCCGGTCGCCGGCTTAGCGGCTTGCTTTGCGCGACTAGCTCTGGGGAGAGAAGGAGATAGCGCCGGAAACCTCGCCTTTTGCCTTCTTCGGCGCTGGAACCTGGTTGCTGCGCCTTCTCTTTGTCCATGTGCACACACACGATTCCTCAGCGAAAACCATGCAGAAACCTTTCCACGAGCACCCAGGGATGTGCACCCAGCACCACGTGCACGCACACGCAGCTAGAGAAAAGCACCTACCTTTTCACACACTGATGCCTAAGCAAACGCGTGGCCACACACACGCACACATCCGCAAGCGCGCCTACTCCCATCTATTGAGGGAAAGACGGACGAGCTCTTTGGTTGCTCTTCACAGGCTTGTCCCTGATCTATAGCTGAGGGCAAACACTTGTGTGCTTGTGGGAGAGCCTGTGTCTTTCCTGGAAGCGTTTGGGAGTTTTGCTCAGACGCGTGTTTCCTCAAGTTCAAGAATCAAGATCTAGGATACCTGCAGACAGGTGCCTGTTTGTGTGGAGACATTCTGTTTGAAACTGTGTTCCTCAGCGCCCGCTCTTTCTCCCCGTCGCTCCACACGCCTGGGAGTCCCTTTCTTTCTCTCCACAAGCACGTGTGTTGACTTCGTCGCACATGTGCATCTGCACAAGCGTTGAGCTCAGCAGAGCGTGTCTCTTGACACTTGATGTGCGTTGGCTGTGTCTGCCTGCTCCAGTGAAGAGAGAAACGGGAAATCATCTTGGTAGAGGCAACAAAGCAAAAGCGAGGCAGGATTGACATCTGCTCAACAGAGACGGATTCCCTGCGCTGACACAGTTCACAGTTACACGAGAAGCAATCTGAGCGGTCCGTCGACCGGAGACGTGTTTCCCAAGAGGTCGTTTAGCGAGTGAACAGCAGTGTGCGCGACTTTCAGGAGTGTGCCTGGAAAGTGCCAGAATCACCAGGAGCATCTGTGCAAAAGCTGCTGCCTCTGTGACCGCATTGAGGCACGTTCGCGTGTCTGCGAGTATATAGACGGCTCTTTCGCGTTCACTCCGAGGGAAACGGTCCGCTATTGCTTCTGTGCGCACAGACGCGATTCCCTTGTCTCTTGCGAACACAGGGAACTCTGTGCATCCAAATCTACAGGCTAAGGACGCGTCTGCATATGTTTTGGTGAACAATCGAGTGTGCGTGTTCTGACAGCTGCCTCTATGCAGACGTCTCCACAGAGCCACTTCTGAATGCCCCGCAGCCCAGGACTGAATGGATACACTAACTGTGAAGGGGTTTCATTAGAAGGAGATATGTTGTTGAATTAGTCAGGCCCAAAGGAATCTCAAGGCCACTTCGAGAAACTGAGAACAGAATCTGCTGTGAGAAAGAGGGGCGTTTCTTCATTAACAGGGCCTCAGCATGGCGTGAGTCGTCGGACCTATCATCAGTGGGGCTCCAGCGTGTGGACTGCCCACGATACTCATTTAGCGAATCCATGTTTGGAGCGTGGATTCGTGACTAGAGAATAGTTGCGTATATAAGGAGACATGTTTCTGTAATAAATGGCTTTGGCGTGATTCACATTGAATCGGAGTGCTGAGTCCTTTATCGTTCCAACAAATGGTGACCCCGACGTGATACTCCGAACGGCGTCTCACTAAGGTCGGGGAAAGGCCTGGAGCGGCCCAGCCGGAGGCGGCTCAGCTGGACTGAGAGCCGGGCGGAGACGTACGGACGTTCCGCAGATAAATTTTGTTGAAGAAGGCCCCGGGAAAGGTGAGCGGCTGGGAGCAGGAGGAGGGAAGAGTGAAGTTATGGGGCAGAATATATCCTCTGAGGAAGAAGCTATAGTTAAAGTCCTCCTGCATATTCTCTCTATGAGAGGACTTAAATATGAAGAAAGTAACATACGTAGACTGTTGGTTTGCTGTAGAACTAACGGCTACCCGACAGAAGCTGAGAAAGCTTTTAAAATTGAACTTTGGGACGATATAGGGCAGAAATTATGGGATAAGGTTAGCGACGGAGATAAAGAAGCTAAATCATTAGCGACTACATGGAAGCTTATAATTTCCACCTTAAAAGAATTTAAGGCTGAGCGGGCTGCGGTTACTGGAATTTTTGCGGCGTTACAGCCTGATAAGAACTCTAAAAATAACTGTGAAGCTTACCCAGTTCGTGTTTTCAATACCCTCTTTACTCCATCCCCTGTTGTGCCTTCGGCACCCCCGATGATACAACAGTCTGGGGCGGAGGGAGGAAAATTACCGAGTGGATGGCCTCCTGTACCATCACACGACCCTGGAGAGACCAAGAAGTCCAAAGAACTGGAGTCAGATAATTTGTCAAAAGGACTGGTGAAAGTTGAGAATGCTAAAGTCGTAAATAAGTGTAATATCAATTATTTTACTGATTTGTGTCCGCCTTCACCGCTTTCTATCCTTCTAACTCCTACAAGAGAACAGAAGGAGCCGCCGGATAAGAACTGGGCAAAAGAACTGTGTGAAAGATCAGATCAGCTATTAGCGAGTGAATCCAGTGGTCAGCAATATCAAGCTATGAGAGAGGTGCCTGAAACCAACAAAGCAGCCAAATCATTTGCAACTGTTAATCAGGGTCCCAATGAGAATTACATGCAATTTATTGACCACCTTCAAGAGACCATCAATAAGCAGATTGAAAACTTAGAAGTTAAGGAAGCACTGGTGTTGAAATTAGCAGTAGAAAATGCTAATGTTTGCTATCAGCATGTTATTTGCGAGTTTTACAGTACATATTAGGTGTTCCTGTGTACCGTCTCTCTGAAAATCAAGCAGCTTGTCAGGAATGTGAGTTAATTGTTTCACTAGTTGTTTTTAAGTGCGCCATAAAACCTTCTGCCTGCTCTTCCCACTCAGGCTGCAAGCAGCCCTTTGCTTCCCCCCCGCCTCCCCCCCCCCTCAAGGTTTTTACTTGCAAGATGGGGTCAGGAATGATTGTTTTCAGTTGTGTTCCTGAAAAATCGGTATTGGGAGGTGTTTTAAAACATAGAAAAGCACTCGGACAAGAAATCATTAAATCTTTTCAGACAGTTTTACAGGCGGGGCGATTTGAACTTCAACAAGCTGAGAGAGACTTAACTGATAACACACAGGTCAGAAAACTTGTTAAAGTCTGCAAGATGCTTTCCTTATTAACCTGTTTTCTTTGTGGGTATCTGTTTAAGCATGTTGCAATTTTGATAGGTCTTTGTTACATGGTACGATAAGTTCACAGTCTGTTAAATCATGAGATTCCGTTGACTCAAAATGTGCATTTTGTGGTAATACAGAAGAACATGAGTAATTTAGTTCTTTACTGCATGAATGTGATGTCTATCCCTGTTTCTCTATTAGGACGGGATGTGTTAGGACAACTAGGAGCAACTCTGGTGACAAAACAACAGCATTTCTAGAAGCGGCCATTGATGATGGGCGACCAGTACTTAAATTACAGTGGAAAAATGATGATCCAGTATGGGTAAATCAATGGCCGCTCAGTGAAGAAAAGCTCGCCCATGTCAAAGAGCTAGTACAGGAACAGCTTGAAAAAGGGCATTTAGAGCCGTCTACAAGTCCCTGGAATACTCCTGTGTTTACTATTCAGAAAAAATCAAAGAAATGGAGGTTGTTACAGGATCTTCGAAAAATTAATGATACCATGGAAGACATGGGAGCATTACAGCCGGGATTACCATCCCCTGTCATGATTCCAGAAAATTGGCAGATCTTAATAATTGACTTGAAAGATTGTTTTTTCACCATTGCTTTGCATCCTGATGACTGTAAACGTTTTGCATTTTCCATAAATTCTGTAAATAAGGCTGAACCTGCGAAAAGGTATCAATGGGTAGTTTTGCCACAGGGAATGAAAAATTCCCCAACTATGTGTCAAATTTATGTAGCTTGGGCCTTGCAATCAATCAGAAAATCTCATCCTGAGTTAGTGATTTACCACTACATGGATGACATATTAATAGCTGGGGAAACTTTTTCTACTGATTTGTTGATAAATGAAGTATCTGATACATTGCAGCATAGAGGATTGCTAATTGCTCCAGAAAAGGTACAAATTCAACCAGCGTGGAAATATCTTGGTTGGGAAATTTCTCAGTCCACAGTGAAACCTCAGAAAATAGTATGTCGGCCTGTCATTCAATCCTTAAACGATGTGCAGAAACTAGTGGGTGATCTGAATTGGGTCCGGAGCATTTGTGGGATCACTAATGAGGATTTAGCTCCAATTGTAAAACTGCTAAAAGGGGATAGTGACATTAGCTCTCCTAGAACGCTTACTGCTGAGGCGGATGCTGCTCTGAAAAAGATTATGTCCAAACTTGTAAAAGCTTTCAGCCATAGGTGGAACCCAGATTATGTAATCGGACTACTAATTGTAAACAATACTAACTATCCTTTTGCTCTCATAATGCAATGGACAACTGGTAAGGAGCCGTTAAAGATCTTAGAGTGGGTGTTTTTGCCTTTTTGACTCAAACGAACCATTACAACCAGGGTTGAGGTCTTTGCTCAGCTTATAATGAAAGGTAGGCAGAGAATAGTCGAAATTTCAGGGGCTGAGCCTGCATATATCATTGTTCCCCTCGTTTCAGAATATTTACAGTGGGTTTTGCAGAACTCCTTACCTTTTCAGATTGTGTTATTAAATTCTCAAGCTTTAATTAAGACATTTTCCCCTCCACACAAGTTAATGTCAGTTTTGAATATGGGATCAATGGAGGAGGGTCCCCCTCTTCTCTCAGAATTTCCTGTTAAAGGACCCACAGTGTTCACTGACGCAGGGGGTAAAATGCAGAAAGCAGCAATTACATGGAAAACAGATGGAAAATGGCACAATGTGATACTAACTGACCTGAAAGGATCAACTCAGCATTTGGAACTCAGGGCTGTAATAGAAGTGTTTATCAGATTTGCTCATAGCCCAGTGAATATTGTTTGCGATTCTTTGTATGTGGTAGGTGTGGTAGCTCGCATTGAAAGATCATTGCTCAAAGAGGTTCAGGATGCACAACTGATGTCTTTGTTCAAGCAACTATGGTTGTTGGTCGAAGAGAGACAACACCGATACTTCATAACACATATCCGTAGTCATCTGACAATTCAAGGCGATTTAGCTGAAGGAAACCGCCGAGCTGATTTTCTTGTATCTCCTGCCTGGGTTCCACCTCCAGTAGATAGGTTTGGGCAAGCAGTACGCTCTCATAGTTTCCTCCATCAGTCTGCTCAGGTCTTACAGCGGCAATTTTCATTGTCCGAAAGTGAAGCCCGAGGTATTGTTAAAAGTTGTGCAGATTGTCAGCGCATCTCAGTAGGGCTGGGTGCAGGAGTCAATCCAAGAGGATTAGGAGCCTTGGAATTGTGGCAAATGGACGTCACACATGTCCCTGAATTTGGTAGGCTGAAGTATGTGCATATGTCTATTGATACATATTCTTTCGCCATATGGGCCACTGCTCAGACTGGTGAAACTAGTTCACATGTGCAACGACATTTACGTTCTGCTTTTGCAGCTTTGGGAGTTCCTGCACAGGTCAAGACAGACAACGCACCTGGTTATATCGCCAAAGCTACTGCCACCTTTTTTCAGTTGTGGGGTGTTAAGCACATTACAGGGATACCAAATTCTCCTACTGGTCAGGCCTTGGTAGAAAGGATGAATCGAACTCTCAAGCATCAGCTTGACAAACAAAAAGGGGGAACTGACTGTACTACTCCACATGACAGACTAAGCAAAGCATTATATGTCTTGAACTTTTTACGCCTTCCGCAAGGGTTCGACATTCCACCTATGATTCGTCATGGAACAAGCTTAAAAGGACACTTGACAGACCTTAGAGAAAATCAATGTCAGGTCAAAATACGCAATGGAGTTACTGGTGATTGGGAGGGTCCCTTCCAATTAATAACTTGGGGAAAGGGTTATGCTTGTGTCATTACAGACCAAGGATCAAAATGGATTCCTGCGAAATGGATCAAGCCATGGCTGAATAAAGACAACAAAGATTCGACAGATGCAGAAGGACAGGAGGGAGATAAGTTGTGAGAATTGTCTCAAATGTAAACCATGAATTCTTATTCAGTGTTATAGATGCTCTTAGACCCAGTGGTCTAAAAGCTTATTAGTAAACAGATAAGGTACCTTCCATAGAGAATGCTAATTTGAACAGATAGTAAGAGTTCCAAAAGGGTGATATTACAATTAGATAATCTATGCATAGATAAGGTAAAAGTATAAGATATTTCTACCATGGTAACCTAATTTAGCAACTGGTAAGGTTTTAAAAGAGATATTAAGATTAAGCTATAGATCTTTTAAATAGGTTAATATAAGTTTTAAGATATTAATTCAATAATTAGCATATGAACAGGTTAATATAAGTTTTAAGATATTAAGTCAATAATTAGCATATGCTGATGGTATTAAGTACGTTACTCTATAAACTGCGCAGTTATAGATCTTTTAAGAATTTAAGAGAATATATTAAGTTGTCTGACTATTCTAAAATAGTGCGTTGGTAAGGTTGTCATAAGTAGAATTAAGGTTTTATATATGATATGAAGGTTTGAGTATAAGCAGATAGTTGTTTAATCTTATTAAGTAAGGTTTAGCTACATTATATGTAATTGTAATTATGCTGTTAATCACGTGTCCTATGTTGCAGTGTATTTCAAAGATGATTCAGCATGCTGTTTAAGGGGCCTGACTAGTTCAAGAACAAAAAGGGGGAATTGTGAAGGGGTTTCATTAGAAGGAGATATGTTGTTGAATTAGTCAGGCCCAAAGGAATCTCAAGGCCACTTCGAGAAACTGAGAACAGAATCTGCTGTGAGAAAGAGGGGCGTTTCTTCATTAACAGGGCCTCAGCATGGCGTGAGTCGTCGGACCTATCATCAGTGGGGCTCCAGCGTGTGGACTGCCCACGATACTCATTTAGCGAATCCATGTTTGGAGCGTGGATTCGTGACTAGAGAATAGTTGCGTATATAAGGAGACATGTTTCTGTAATAAATGGCTTTGGCGTGATTCACATTGAATCGGAGTGCTGAGTCCTTTATCGTTCCAACAACTAACAAGTGCACCGGTGTGAGCAACCACATATGCAGAAGGACGTCTTTCATCTCACAGAAGCGCGAACGTCTTGGCGTTCAAGCACATGGCAGAAACAAGGTGTGAACAGATGAGCTGCTGCTATTTTCTCCGTTCGGCATGCTTCGTTGTAGCTCTCTTGCCGGTCGCCGGCTTAGCGGCTTGCTTTGCGCGACTAGCTCTGGGGAGAGAAGGAGATAGCGCCGGAAACCTCGCCTTTTGCCTTCTTCGGCGCTGGAACCTGGTTGCTGCGCCTTCTCTTTGTCCATGTGCACACACACGATTCCTCAGCGAAAACCATGCAGAAACCTTTCCACGAGCACCCAGGGATGTGCACCCAGCACCACGTGCACGCACACGCAGCTAGAGAAAAGCACCTACCTTTTCACACACTGATGCCTAAGCAAACGCGTGGCCACACACACGCACACATCCGCAAGCGCGCCTACTCCCATCTATTGAGGGAAAGACGGACGAGCTCTTTGGTTGCTCTTCACAGGCTTGTCCCTGATCTATAGCTGAGGGCAAACACTTGTGTGCTTGTGGGAGAGCCTGTGTCTTTCCTGGAAGCGTTTGGGAGTTTTGCTCAGACGCGTGTTTCCTCAAGTTCAAGAATCAAGATCTAGGATACCTGCAGACAGGTGCCTGTTTGTGTGGAGACATTCTGTTTGAAACTGTGTTCCTCAGCGCCCGCTCTTTCTCCCCGTCGCTCCACACGCCTGGGAGTCCCTTTCTTTCTCTCCACAAGCACGTGTGTTGACTTCGTCGCACATGTGCATCTGCACAAGCGTTGAGCTCAGCAGAGCGTGTCTCTTGACACTTGATGTGCGTTGGCTGTGTCTGCCTGCTCCAGTGAAGAGAGAAACGGGAAATCATCTTGGTAGAGGCAACAAAGCAAAAGCGAGGCAGGATTGACATCTGCTCAACAGAGACGGATTCCCTGCGCTGACACAGTTCACAGTTACACGAGAAGCAATCTGAGCGGTCCGTCGACCGGAGACGTGTTTCCCAAGAGGTCGTTTAGCGAGTGAACAGCAGTGTGCGCGACTTTCAGGAGTGTGCCTGGAAAGTGCCAGAATCACCAGGAGCATCTGTGCAAAAGCTGCTGCCTCTGTGACCGCATTGAGGCACGTTCGCGTGTCTGCGAGTATATAGACGGCTCTTTCGCGTTCACTCCGAGGGAAACGGTCCGCTATTGCTTCTGTGCGCACAGACGCGATTCCCTTGTCTCTTGCGAACACAGGGAACTCTGTGCATCCAAATCTACAGGCTAAGGACGCGTCTGCATATGTTTTGGTGAACAATCGAGTGTGCGTGTTCTGACAGCTGCCTCTATGCAGACGTCTCCACAGAGCCACTTCTGAATGCCCCGCAGCCCAGGACTGAATGGATACACTAACAAGTGCACCGGTGTGAGCAACCACATATGCAGAAGGACGTCTTTCATCTCACAGAAGCGCGAACGTCTTGGCGTTCAAGCACATGGCAGAAACAAGGTGTGAACAGATGAGCTGCTGCTATTTTCTCCGTTCGGCATGCTTCGTTGTAGCTCTCTTGCCGGTCGCCGGCTTAGCGGCTTGCTTTGCGCGACTAGCTCTGGGGAGAGAAGGAGATAGCGCCGGAAACCTCGCCTTTTGCCTTCTTCGGCGCTGGAACCTGGTTGCTGCGCCTTCTCTTTGTCCATGTGCACACACACGATTCCTCAGCGAAAACCATGCAGAAACCTTTCCACGAGCACCCAGGGATGTGCACCCAGCACCACGTGCACGCACACGCAGCTAGAGAAAAGCACCTACCTTTTCACACACTGATGCCTAAGCAAACGCGTGGCCACACACACGCACACATCCGCAAGCGCGCCTACTCCCATCTATTGAGGGAAAGACGGACGAGCTCTTTGGTTGCTCTTCACAGGCTTGTCCCTGATCTATAGCTGAGGGCAAACACTTGTGTGCTTGTGGGAGAGCCTGTGTCTTTCCTGGAAGCGTTTGGGAGTTTTGCTCAGACGCGTGTTTCCTCAAGTTCAAGAATCAAGATCTAGGATACCTGCAGACAGGTGCCTGTTTGTGTGGAGACAGTCTGTTTGAAACTGTGTTCCTCAGCGCCCGCTCTTTCTCCCCGTCGCTCCACACGCCTGGGAGTCCCTTTCTTTCTCTCCACAAGCACGTGTGTTGACTTCGTCGCACATGTGCATCTGCACAAGCGTTGAGCTCAGCAGAGCGTGTCTCTTGACACTTGATGTGCGTTGGCTGTGTCTGCCTGCTCCAGTGAAGAGAGAAACGGGAAATCATCTTGGTAGAGGCAACAAAGCAAAAGCGAGGCAGGATTGACATCTGCTCAACAGAGACGGATTCCCTGCGCTGACACAGTTCACAGTTACACGAGAAGCAATCTGAGCGGTCCGTCGACCGGAGACGTGTTTCCCAAGAGGTCGTTTAGCGAGTGAACAGCAGTGTGCGCGACTTTCAGGAGTGTGCCTGGAAAGTGCCAGAATCACCAGGAGCATCTGTGCAAAAGCTGCTGCCTCTGTGACCGCATTGAGGCACGTTCGCGTGTCTGCGAGTATATAGACGGCTCTTTCGCGTTCACTCCGAGGGAAACGGTCCGCTATTGCTTCTGTGCGCACAGACGCGATTCCCTTGTCTCTTGCGAACACAGGGAACTCTGTGCATCCAAATCTACAGGCTAAGGACGCGTCTGCATATGTTTTGGTGAACAATCGAGTGTGCGTGTTCTGACAGCTGCCTCTATGCAGACGTCTCCACAGAGCCACTTCTGAATGCCCCGCAGCCCAGGACTGAATGGATACACTAACAAGTGCACCGGTGTGAGCAACCACATATGCAGAAGGACGTCTTTCATCTCACAGAAGCGCGAACGTCTTGGCGTTCAAGCACATGGCAGAAACAAGGTGTGAACAGATGAGCTGCTGCTATTTTCTCCGTTCGGCATGCTTCGTTGTAGCTCTCTTGCCGGTCGCCGGCTTAGCGGCTTGCTTTGCGCGACTAGCTCTGGGGAGAGAAGGAGATAGCGCCGGAAACCTCGCCTTTTGCCTTCTTCGGCGCTGGAACCTGGTTGCTGCGCCTTCTCTTTGTCCATGTGCACACACACGATTCCTCAGCGAAAACCATGCAGAAACCTTTCCACGAGCACCCAGGGATGTGCACCCAGCACCACGTGCACGCACACGCAGCTAGAGAAAAGCACCTACCTTTTCACACACTGATGCCTAAGCAAATGCGTGGCCACACACACGCACACATCCGCAAGCGCGCCTACTCCCATCTATTGAGAGAAAGACGGACGAGCTCTTTGGTTGCTCTTCACAGGCTTGTCCCTGATCTATAGCTGAGGGCAAACACTTGTGTGCTTGTGGGAGAGCCTGTGTCTTTCCTGGAAGCGTTTGGGAGTTTTGCTCAGACGCGTGTTTCCTCAAGTTCAAGAATCAAGATCTAGGATACCTGCAGACAGGTGCCTGTTTGTGTGGAGACAGTCTGTTTGAAACTGTGTTCCTCAGCGCCCGCTCTTTCTCCCCGTCGCTCCACACGCCTGGGAGTCCCTTTCTTTCTCTCCACAAGCACGTGTGTTGACTTCGTCGCACATGTGCATCTGCACAAGCGTTGAGCTCAGCAGAGCGTGTCTCTTGACACTTGATGTGCGTTGGCTGTGTCTGCCTGCTCCAGTGAAGAGAGAAACGGGAAATCATCTTGGTAGAGGCAACAAAGCAAAAGCGAGGCAGGATTGACATCTGCTCAACAGAGACGGATTCCCTGCGCTGACACAGTTCACAGTTACACGAGAAGCAATCTGAGCGGTCCGTCGACCGGAGACGTGTTTCCCAAGAGGTCGTTTAGCGAGTGAACAGCAGTGTGCGCGACTTTCAGGAGTGTGCCTGGAAAGTGCCAGAATCACCAGGAGCATCTGTGCAAAAGCTGCTGCCTCTGTGACCGCATTGAGGCACGTTCGCGTGTCTGCGAGTATATAGACGGCTCTTTCGCGTTCACTCCGAGGGAAACGGTCCGCTATTGCTTCTGTGCGCACAGACGCGATTCCCTTGTCTCTTGCGAACACAGGGAACTCTGTGCATCCAAATCTACAGGCTAAGGACGCGTCTGCATATGTTTTGGTGAACAATCGAGTGTGCGTGTTCTGACAGCTGCCTCTATGCAGACGTCTCCACAGAGCCACTTCTGAATGCCCCGCAGCCCAGGACTGAATGGATACACTAACAAGTGCACCGGTGTGAGCAACCACATATGCAGAAGGACGTCTTTCATCTCACAGAAGCGCGAACGTCTTGGCGTTCAAGCACATGGCAGAAACAAGGTGTGAACAGATGAGCTGCTGCTATTTTCTCCGTTCGGCATGCTTCGTTGTAGCTCTCTTGCCGGTCGCCGGCTTAGCGGCTTGCTTTGCGCGACTGGCTCTGGGGAGAGAAGGAGATAGCGCCGGAAACCTCGCCTTTTGCCTTCTTCGGCGCTGGAACCTGGTTGCTGCGCCTTCTCTTTGTCCATGTGCACACACACGATTCCTCAGCGAAAACCATGCAGAAACCTTTCCACGAGCACCCAGGGATGTGCACCCAGCACCACGTGCACGCACACGCAGCTAGAGAAAAGCACCTACCTTTTCACACACTGATGCCTAAGCAAACGCGTGGCCACACACACGCACACATCCGCAAGCGCGCCTACTCCCATCTATTGAGGGAAAGACGGACGAGCTCTTTGGTTGCTCTTCACAGGCTTGTCCCTGATCTATAGCTGAGGGCAAACACTTGTGTGCTTGTGGGAGAGCCTGTGTCTTTCCTGGAAGCGTTTGGGAGTTTTGCTCAGACGCGTGTTTCCTCAAGTTCAAGAATCAAGATCTAGGATACCTGCAGACAGGTGCCTGTTTGTGTGGAGACAGTCTGTTTGAAACTGTGTTCCTCAGCGCCCGCTCTTTCTCCCCGTCGCTCCACACGCCTGGGAGTCCCTTTCTTTCTCTCCACAAGCACGTGTGTTGACTTCGTCGCACATGTGCATCTGCACAAGCGTTGAGCTCAGCAGAGCGTGTCTCTTGACACTTGATGTGCGTTGGCTGTGTCTGCCTGCTCCAGTGAAGAGAGAAACGGGAAATCATCTTGGTAGAGGCAACAAAGCAAAAGCGAGGCAGGATTGACATCTGCTCAACAGAGACGGATTCCCTGCGCTGACACAGTTCACAGTTACACGAGAAGCAATCTGAGCGGTCCGTCGACCGGAGACGTGTTTCCCAAGAGGTCGTTTAGCGAGTGAACAGCAGTGTGCGCGACTTTCAGGAGTGTGCCTGGAAAGTGCCAGAATCACCAGGAGCATCTGTGCAAAAGCTGCTGCCTCTGTGACCGCATTGAGGCACGTTCGCGTGTCTGCGAGTATATAGACGGCTCTTTCGCGTTCACTCCGAGGGAAACGGTCCGCTATTGCTTCTGTGCGCACAGACGCGATTCCCTTGTCTCTTGCGAACACAGGGAACTCTGTGCATCCAAATCTACAGGCTAAGGACGCGTCTGCATATGTTTTGGTGAACAATCGAGTGTGCGTGTTCTGACAGCTGCCTCTATGCAGACGTCTCCACAGAGCCACTTCTGAATGCCCCGCAGCCCAGGACTGAATGGATACACTAACAAGTGCACCGGTGTGAGCAACCACATATGCAGAAGGACGTCTTTCATCTCACAGAAGCGCGAACGTCTTGGCGTTCAAGCACATGGCAGAAACAAGGTGTGAACAGATGAGCTGCTGCTATTTTCTCCGTTCGGCATGCTTCGTTGTAGCTCTCTTGCCGGTCGCCGGCTTAGCGGCTTGCTTTGCGCGACTAGCTCTGGGGAGAGAAGGAGATAGCGCCGGAAACCTCGCCTTTTGCCTTCTTCGGCGCTGGAACCTGGTTGCTGCGCCTTCTCTTTGTCCATGTGCACACACACGATTCCTCAGCGAAAACCATGCAGAAACCTTTCCACGAGCACCCAGGGATGTGCACCCAGCACCACGTGCACGCACACGCAGCTAGAGAAAAGCACCTACCTTTTCACACACTGATGCCTAAGCAAACGCGTGGCCACACACACGCACACATCCGCAAGCGCGCCTACTCCCATCTATTGAGGGAAAGACGGACGAGCTCTTTGGTTGCTCTTCACAGGCTTGTCCCTGATCTATAGCTGAGGGCAAACACTTGTGTGCTTGTGGGAGAGCCTGTGTCTTTCCTGGAAGCGTTTGGGAGTTTTGCTCAGACGCGTGTTTCCTCAAGTTCAAGAATCAAGATCTAGGATACCTGCAGACAGGTGCCTGTTTGTGTGGAGACAGTCTGTTTGAAACTGTGTTCCTCAGCGCCCGCTCTTTCTCCCCGTCGCTCCACACGCCTGGGAGTCCCTTTCTTTCTCTCCACAAGCACGTGTGTTGACTTCGTCGCACATGTGCATCTGCACAAGCGTTGAGCTCAGCAGAGCGTGTCTCTTGACACTTGATGTGCGTTGGCTGTGTCTGCCTGCTCCAGTGAAGAGAGAAACGGGAAATCATCTTGGTAGAGGCAACAAAGCAAAAGCGAGGCAGGATTGACATCTGCTCAACAGAGACGGATTCCCTGCGCTGACACAGTTCACAGTTACACGAGAAGCAATCTGAGCGGTCCGTCGACCGGAGACGTGTTTCCCAAGAGGTCGTTTAGCGAGTGAACAGCAGTGTGCGCGACTTTCAGGAGTGTGCCTGGAAAGTGCCAGAATCACCAGGAGCATCTGTGCAAAAGCTGCTGCCTCTGTGACCGCATTGAGGCACGTTCGCGTGTCTGCGAGTATATAGACGGCTCTTTCGCGTTCACTCCGAGGGAAACGGTCCGCTATTGCTTCTGTGCGCACAGACGCGATTCCCTTGTCTCTTGCGAACACAGGGAACTCTGTGCATCCAAATCTACAGGCTAAGGACGCGTCTGCATATGTTTTGGTGAACAATCGAGTGTGCGTGTTCTGACAGCTGCCTCTATGCAGACGTCTCCACAGAGCCACTTCTGAATGCCCCGCAGCCCAGGACTGAATGGATACACTAACAAGTGCACCGGTGTGAGCAACCACATATGCAGAAGGACGTCTTTCATCTCACAGAAGCGCGAACGTCTTGGCGTTCAAGCACATGGCAGAAACAAGGTGTGAACAGATGAGCTGCTGCTATTTTCTCCGTTCGGCATGCTTCGTTGTAGCTCTCTTGCCGGTCGCCGGCTTAGCGGCTTGCTTTGCGCGACTAGCTCTGGGGAGAGAAGGAGATAGCGCCGGAAACCTCGCCTTTTGCCTTCTTCGGCGCTGGAACCTGGTTGCTGCGCCTTCTCTTTGTCCATGTGCACACACACGATTCCTCAGCGAAAACCATGCAGAAACCTTTCCACGAGCACCCAGGGATGTGCACCCAGCACCACGTGCACGCACACGCAGCTAGAGAAAAGCACCTACCTTTTCACACACTGATGCCTAAGCAAACGCGTGGCCACACACACGCACACATCCGCAAGCGCGCCTACTCCCATCTATTGAGGGAAAGACGGACGAGCTCTTTGGTTGCTCTTCACAGGCTTGTCCCTGATCTATAGCTGAGGGCAAACACTTGTGTGCTTGTGGGAGAGCCTGTGTCTTTCCTGGAAGCGTTTGGGAGTTTTGCTCAGACGCGTGTTTCCTCAAGTTCAAGAATCAAGATCTAGGATACCTGCAGACAGGTGCCTGTTTGTGTGGAGACAGTCTGTTTGAAACTGTGTTCCTCAGCGCCCGCTCTTTCTCCCCGTCGCTCCACACGCCTGGGAGTCCCTTTCTTTCTCTCCACAAGCACGTGTGTTGACTTCGTCGCACATGTGCATCTGCACAAGCGTTGAGCTCAGCAGAGCGTGTCTCTTGACACTTGATGTGCGTTGGCTGTGTCTGCCTGCTCCAGTGAAGAGAGAAACGGGAAATCATCTTGGTAGAGGCAACAAAGCAAAAGCGAGGCAGGATTGACATCTGCTCAACAGAGACGGATTCCCTGCGCTGACACAGTTCACAGTTACACGAGAAGCAATCTGAGCGGTCCGTCGACCGGAGACGTGTTTCCCAAGAGGTCGTTTAGCGAGTGAACAGCAGTGTGCGCGACTTTCAGGAGTGTGCCTGGAAAGTGCCAGAATCACCAGGAGCATCTGTGCAAAAGCTGCTGCCTCTGTGACCGCATTGAGGCACGTTCGCGTGTCTGCGAGTATATAGACGGCTCTTTCGCGTTCACTCCGAGGGAAACGGTCCGCTATTGCTTCTGTGCGCACAGACGCGATTCCCTTGTCTCTTGCGAACACAGGGAACTCTGTGCATCCAAATCTACAGGCTAAGGACGCGTCTGCATATGTTTTGGTGAACAATCGAGTGTGCGTGTTCTGACAGCTGCCTCTATGCAGACGTCTCCACAGAGCCACTTCTGAATGCCCCGCAGCCCAGGACTGAATGGATACACTAACAAGTGCACCGGTGTGAGCAACCACATATGCAGAAGGACGTCTTTCATCTCACAGAAGCGCGAACGTCTTGGCGTTCAAGCACATGGCAGAAACAAGGTGTGAACAGATGAGCTGCTGCTATTTTCTCCGTTCGGCATGCTTCGTTGTAGCTCTCTTGCCGGTCGCCGGCTTAGCGGCTTGCTTTGCGCGACTAGCTCTGGGGAGAGAAGGAGATAGCGCCGGAAACCTCGCCTTTTGCCTTCTTCGGCGCTGGAACCTGGTTGCTGCGCCTTCTCTTTGTCCATGTGCACACACACGATTCCTCAGCGAAAACCATGCAGAAACCTTTCCACGAGCACCCAGGGATGTGCACCCAGCACCACGTGCACGCACACGCAGCTAGAGAAAAGCACCTACCTTTTCACACACTGATGCCTAAGCAAACGCGTGGCCACACACACGCACACATCCGCAAGCGCGCCTACTCCCATCTATTGAGGGAAAGACGGACGAGCTCTTTGGTTGCTCTTCACAGGCTTGTCCCTGATCTATAGCTGAGGGCAAACACTTGTGTGCTTGTGGGAGAGCCTGTGTCTTTCCTGGAAGCGTTTGGGAGTTTTGCTCAGACGCGTGTTTCCTCAAGTTCAAGAATCAAGATCTAGGATACCTGCAGACAGGTGCCTGTTTGTGTGGAGACAGTCTGTTTGAAACTGTGTTCCTCAGCGCCCGCTCTTTCTCCCCGTCGCTCCACACGCCTGGGAGTCCCTTTCTTTCTCTCCACAAGCACGTGTGTTGACTTCGTCGCACATGTGCATCTGCACAAGCGTTGAGCTCAGCAGAGCGTGTCTCTTGACACTTGATGTGCGTTGGCTGTGTCTGCCTGCTCCAGTGAAGAGAGAAACGGGAAATCATCTTGGTAGAGGCAACAAAGCAAAAGCGAGGCAGGATTGACATCTGCTCAACAGAGACGGATTCCCTGCGCTGACACAGTTCACAGTTACACGAGAAGCAATCTGAGCGGTCCGTCGACCGGAGACGTGTTTCCCAAGAGGTCGTTTAGCGAGTGAACAGCAGTGTGCGCGACTTTCAGGAGTGTGCCTGGAAAGTGCCAGAATCACCAGGAGCATCTGTGCAAAAGCTGCTGCCTCTGTGACCGCATTGAGGCACGTTCGCGTGTCTGCGAGTATATAGACGGCTCTTTCACGTTCACTCCGAGGGAAACGGTCCGCTATTGCTTCTGTGCGCACAGACGCGATTCCCTTGTCTCTTGCGAACACAGGGAACTCTGTGCATCCAAATCTACAGGCTAAGGACGCGTCTGCATATGTTTTGGTGAACAATCGAGTGTGCGTGTTCTGACAGCTGCCTCTATGCAGACGTCTCCACAGAGCCACTTCTGAATGCCCCGCAGCCCAGGACTGAATGGATACACTAACAAGTGCACCGGTGTGAGCAACCACATATGCAGAAGGACGTCTTTCATCTCACAGAAGCGCGAACGTCTTGGCGTTCAAGCACATGGCAGAAACAAGGTGTGAACAGATGAGCTGCTGCTATTTTCTCCGTTCGGCATGCTTCGTTGTAGCTCTCTTGCCGGTCGCCGGCTTAGCGGCTTGCTTTGCGCGACTAGCTCTGGGGAGAGAAGGAGATAGCGCCGGAAACCTCGCCTTTTGCCTTCTTCGGCGCTGGAACCTGGTTGCTGCGCCTTCTCTTTGTCCATGTGCACACACACGATTCCTCAGCGAAAACCATGCAGAAACCTTTCCACGAGCACCCAGGGATGTGCACCCAGCACCACGTGCACGCACACGCAGCTAGAGAAAAGCACCTACCTTTTCACACACTGATGCCTAAGCAAACGCGTGGCCACACACACGCACACATCCGCAAGCGCGCCTACTCCCATCTATTGAGGGAAAGACGGACGAGCTCTTTGGTTGCTCTTCACAGGCTTGTCCCTGATCTATAGCTGAGGGCAAACACTTGTGTGCTTGTGGGAGAGCCTGTGTCTTTCCTGGAAGCGTTTGGGAGTTTTGCTCAGACGCGTGTTTCCTCAAGTTCAAGAATCAAGAGCTAGGATACCTGCAGACAGGTGCCTGTTTGTGTGGAGACAGTCTGTTTGAAACTGTGTTCCTCAGCGCCCGCTCTTTCTCCCCGTCGCTCCACACGCCTGGGAGTCCCTTTCTTTCTCTCCACAAGCACGTGTGTTGACTTCGTCGCACATGTGCATCTGCACAAGCGTTGAGCTCAGCAGAGCGTGTCTCTTGACACTTGATGTGCGTTGGCTGTGTCTGCCTGCTCCAGTGAAGAGAGAAACGGGAAATCATCTTGGTAGAGGCAACAAAGCAAAAGCGAGGCAGGATTGACATCTGCTCAACAGAGACGGATTCCCTGCGCTGACACAGTTCACAGTTACACGAGAAGCAATCTGAGCGGTCCGTCGACCGGAGACGTGTTTCCCAAGAGGTCGTTTAGCGAGTGAACAGCAGTGTGCGCGACTTTCAGGAGTGTGCCTGGAAAGTGCCAGAATCACCAGGAGCATCTGTGCAAAAGCTGCTGCCTCTGTGACCGCATTGAGGCACGTTCGCGTGTCTGCGAGTATATAGACGGCTCTTTCGCGTTCACTCCGAGGGAAACGGTCCGCTATTGCTTCTGTGCGCACAGACGCGATTCCCTTGTCTCTTGCGAACACAGGGAACTCTGTGCATCCAAATCTACAGGCTAAGGACGCGTCTGCATATGTTTTGGTGAACAATCGAGTGTGCGTGTTCTGACAGCTGCCTCTATGCAGACGTCTCCACAGAGCCACTTCTGAATGCCCCGCAGCCCAGGACTGAATGGATACACTAACAAGTGCACCGGTGTGAGCAACCACATATGCAGAAGGACGTCTTTCATCTCACAGAAGCGCGAACGTCTTGGCGTTCAAGCACATGGCAGAAACAAGGTGTGAACAGATGAGCTGCTGCTATTTTCTCCGTTCGGCATGCTTCGTTGTAGCTCTCTTGCCGGTCGCCGGCTTAGCGGCTTGCTTTGCGCGACTAGCTCTGGGGAGAGAAGGAGATAGCGCCGGAAACCTCGCCTTTTGCCTTCTTCGGCGCTGGAACCTGGTTGCTGCGCCTTCTCTTTGTCCATGTGCACACACACGATTCCTCAGCGAAAACCATGCAGAAACCTTTCCACGAGCACCCAGGGATGTGCACCCAGCACCACGTGCACGCACACGCAGCTAGAGAAAAGCACCTACCTTTTCACACACTGATGCCTAAGCAAACGCGTGGCCACACACACGCACACATCCGCAAGCGCGCCTACTCCCATCTATTGAGGGAAAGACGGACGAGCTCTTTGGTTGCTCTTCACAGGCTTGTCCCTGATCTATAGCTGAGGGCAAACACTTGTGTGCTTGTGGGAGAGCCTGTGTCTTTCCTGGAAGCGTTTGGGAGTTTTGCTCAGACGCGTGTTTCCTCAAGTTCAAGAATCAAGATCTAGGATACCTGCAGACAGGTGCCTGTTTGTGTGGAGACAGTCTGTTTGAAACTGTGTTCCTCAGCGCCCGCTCTTTCTCCCCGTCGCTCCACACGCCTGGGAGTCCCTTTCTTTCTCTCCACAAGCACGTGTGTTGACTTCGTCGCACATGTGCATCTGCACAAGCGTTGAGCTCAGCAGAGCGTGTCTCTTGACACTTGATGTGCGTTGGCTGTGTCTGCCTGCTCCAGTGAAGAGAGAAACGGGAAATCATCTTGGTAGAGGCAACAAAGCAAAAGCGAGGCAGGATTGACATCTGCTCAACAGAGACGGATTCCCTGCGCTGACACAGTTCACAGTTACACGAGAAGCAATCTGAGCGGTCCGTCGACCGGAGACGTGTTTCCCAAGAGGTCGTTTAGCGAGTGAACAGCAGTGTGCGCGACTTTCAGGAGTGTGCCTGGAAAGTGCCAGAATCACCAGGAGCATCTGTGCAAAAGCTGCTGCCTCTGTGACCGCATTGAGGCACGTTCGCGTGTCTGCGAGTATATAGACGGCTCTTTCGCGTTCACTCCGAGGGAAACGGTCCGCTATTGCTTCTGTGCGCACAGACGCGATTCCCTTGTCTCTTGCGAACACAGGGAACTCTGTGCATCCAAATCTACAGGCTAAGGACGCGTCTGCATATGTTTTGGTGAACAATCGAGTGTGCGTGTTCTGACAGCTGCCTCTATGCAGACGTCTCCACAGAGCCACTTCTGAATGCCCCGCAGCCCAGGACTGAATGGATACACTAACAAGTGCACCGGTGTGAGCAACCACATATGCAGAAGGACGTCTTTCATCTCACAGAAGCGCGAACGTCTTGGCGTTCAAGCACATGGCAGAAACAAGGTGTGAACAGATGAGCTGCTGCTATTTTCTCCGTTCGGCATGCTTCGTTGTAGCTCTCTTGCCGGTCGCCGGCTTAGCGGCTTGCTTTGCGCGACTAGCTCTGGGGAGAGAAGGAGATAGCGCCGGAAACCTCGCCTTTTGCCTTCTTCGGCGCTGGAACCTGGTTGCTGCGCCTTCTCTTTGTCCATGTGCACACACACGATTCCTCAGCGAAAACCATGCAGAAACCTTTCCACGAGCACCCAGGGATGTGCACCCAGCACCACGTGCACGCACACGCAGCTAGAGAAAAGCACCTACCTTTTCACACACTGATGCCTAAGCAAACGCGTGGCCACACACACGCACACATCCGCAAGCGCGCCTACTCCCATCTATTGAGGGAAAGACGGACGAGCTCTTTGGTTGCTCTTCACAGGCTTGTCCCTGATCTATAGCTGAGGGCAAACACTTGTGTGCTTGTGGGAGAGCCTGTGTCTTTCCTGGAAGCGTTTGGGAGTTTTGCTCAGACGCGTGTTTCCTCAAGTTCAAGAATCAAGATCTAGGATACCTGCAGACAGGTGCCTGTTTGTGTGGAGACAGTCTGTTTGAAACTGTGTTCCTCAGCGCCCGCTCTTTCTCCCCGTCGCTCCACACGCCTGGGAGTCCCTTTCTTTCTCTCCACAAGCACGTGTGTTGACTTCGTCGCACATGTGCATCTGCACAAGCGTTGAGCTCAGCAGAGCGTGTCTCTTGACACTTGATGTGCGTTGGCTGTGTCTGCCTGCTCCAGTGAAGAGAGAAACGGGAAATCATCTTGGTAGAGGCAACAAAGCAAAAGCGAGGCAGGATTGACATCTGCTCAACAGAGACGGATTCCCTGCGCTGACACAGTTCACAGTTACACGAGAAGCAATCTGAGCGGTCCGTCGACCGGAGACGTGTTTCCCAAGAGGTCGTTTAGCGAGTGAACAGCAGTGTGCGCGACTTTCAGGAGTGTGCCTGGAAAGTGCCAGAATCACCAGGAGCATCTGTGCAAAAGCTGCTGCCTCTGTGACCGCATTGAGGCACGTTCGCGTGTCTGCGAGTATATAGACGGCTCTTTCGCGTTCACTCCGAGGGAAACGGTCCGCTATTGCTTCTGTGCGCACAGACGCGATTCCCTTGTCTCTTGCGAACACAGGGAACTCTGTGCATCCAAATCTACAGGCTAAGGACGCGTCTGCATATGTTTTGGTGAACAATCGAGTGTGCGTGTTCTGACAGCTGCCTCTATGCAGACGTCTCCACAGAGCCACTTCTGAATGCCCCGCAGCCCAGGACTGAATGGATACACTAACAAGTGCACCGGTGTGAGCAACCACATATGCAGAAGGACGTCTTTCATCTCACAGAAGCGCGAACGTCTTGGCGTTCAAGCACATGGCAGAAACAAGGTGTGAACAGATGAGCTGCTGCTATTTTCTCCGTTCGGCATGCTTCGTTGTAGCTCTCTTGCCGGTCGCCGGCTTAGCGGCTTGCTTTGCGCGACTAGCTCTGGGGAGAGAAGGAGATAGCGCCGGAAACCTCGCCTTTTGCCTTCTTCGGCGCTGGAACCTGGTTGCTGCGCCTTCTCTTTGTCCATGTGCACACACACGATTCCTCAGCGAAAACCATGCAGAAACCTTTCCACGAGCACCCAGGGATGTGCACCCAGCACCACGTGCACGCACACGCAGCTAGAGAAAAGCACCTACCTTTTCACACACTGATGCCTAAGCAAACGCGTGGCCACACACACGCACACATCCGCAAGCGCGCCTACTCCCATCTATTGAGGGAAAGACGGACGAGCTCTTTGGTTGCTCTTCACAGGCTTGTCCCTGATCTATAGCTGAGGGCAAACACTTGTGTGCTTGTGGGAGAGCCTGTGTCTTTCCTGGAAGCGTTTGGGAGTTTTGCTCAGACGCGTGTTTCCTCAAGTTCAAGAATCAAGATCTAGGATACCTGCAGACAGGTGCCTGTTTGTGTGGAGACAGTCTGTTTGAAACTGTGTTCCTCAGCGCCCGCTCTTTCTCCCCGTCGCTCCACACGCCTGGGAGTCCCTTTCTTTCTCTCCACAAGCACGTGTGTTGACTTCGTCGCACATGTGCATCTGCACAAGCGTTGAGCTCAGCAGAGCGTGTCTCTTGACACTTGATGTGCGTTGGCTGTGTCTGCCTGCTCCAGTGAAGAGAGAAACGGGAAATCATCTTGGTAGAGGCAACAAAGCAAAAGCGAGGCAGGATTGACATCTGCTCAACAGAGACGGATTCCCTGCGCTGACACAGTTCACAGTTACACGAGAAGCAATCTGAGCGGTCCGTCGACCGGAGACGTGTTTCCCAAGAGGTCGTTTAGCGAGTGAACAGCAGTGTGCGCGACTTTCAGGAGTGTGCCTGGAAAGTGCCAGAATCACCAGGAGCATCTGTGCAAAAGCTGCTGCCTCTGTGACCGCATTGAGGCACGTTCGCGTGTCTGCGAGTATATAGACGGCTCTTTCGCGTTCACTCCGAGGGAAACGGTCCGCTATTGCTTCTGTGCGCACAGACGCGATTCCCTTGTCTCTTGCGAACACAGGGAACTCTGTGCATCCAAATCTACAGGCTAAGGACGCGTCTGCATATGTTTTGGTGAACAATCGAGTGTGCGTGTTCTGACAGCTGCCTCTATGCAGACGTCTCCACAGAGCCACTTCTGAATGCCCCGCAGCCCAGGACTGAATGGATACACTAACAAGTGCACCGGTGTGAGCAACCACATATGCAGAAGGACGTCTTTCATCTCACAGAAGCGCGAACGTCTTGGCGTTCAAGCACATGGCAGAAACAAGGTGTGAACAGATGAGCTGCTGCTATTTTCTCCGTTCGGCATGCTTCGTTGTAGCTCTCTTGCCGGTCGCCGGCTTAGCGGCTTGCTTTGCGCGACTAGCTCTGGGGAGAGAAGGAGATAGCGCCGGAAACCTCGCCTTTTGCCTTCTTCGGCGCTGGAACCTGGTTGCTGCGCCTTCTCTTTGTCCATGTGCACACACACGATTCCTCAGCGAAAACCATGCAGAAACCTTTCCACGAGCACCCAGGGATGTGCACCCAGCACCACGTGCACGCACACGCAGCTAGAGAAAAGCACCTACCTTTTCACACACTGATGCCTAAGCAAACGCGTGGCCACACACACGCACACATCCGCAAGCGCGCCTACTCCCATCTATTGAGGGAAAGACGGACGAGCTCTTTGGTTGCTCTTCACAGGCTTGTCCCTGATCTATAGCTGAGGGCAAACACTTGTGTGCTTGTGGGAGAGCCTGTGTCTTTCCTGGAAGCGTTTGGGAGTTTTGCTCAGACGCGTGTTTCCTCAAGTTCAAGAATCAAGATCTAGGATACCTGCAGACAGGTGCCTGTTTGTGTGGAGACAGTCTGTTTGAAACTGTGTTCCTCAGCGCCCGCTCTTTCTCCCCGTCGCTCCACACGCCTGGGAGTCCCTTTCTTTCTCTCCACAAGCACGTGTGTTGACTTCGTCGCACATGTGCATCTGCACAAGCGTTGAGCTCAGCAGAGCGTGTCTCTTGACACTTGATGTGCGTTGGCTGTGTCTGCCTGCTCCAGTGAAGAGAGAAACGGGAAATCATCTTGGTAGAGGCAACAAAGCAAAAGCGAGGCAGGATTGACATCTGCTCAACAGAGACGGATTCCCTGCGCTGACACAGTTCACAGTTACACGAGAAGCAATCTGAGCGGTCCGTCGACCGGAGACGTGTTTCCCAAGAGGTCGTTTAGCGAGTGAACAGCAGTGTGCGCGACTTTCAGGAGTGTGCCTGGAAAGTGCCAGAATCACCAGGAGCATCTGTGCAAAAGCTGCTGCCTCTGTGACCGCATTGAGGCACGTTCGCGTGTCTGCGAGTATATAGACGGCTCTTTCGCGTTCACTCCGAGGGAAACGGTCCGCTATTGCTTCTGTGCGCACAGACGCGATTCCCTTGTCTCTTGCGAACACAGGGAACTCTGTGCATCCAAATCTACAGGCTAAGGACGCGTCTGCATATGTTTTGGTGAACAATCGAGTGTGCGTGTTCTGACAGCTGCCTCTATGCAGACGTCTCCACAGAGCCACTTCTGAATGCCCCGCAGCCCAGGACTGAATGGATACACTAACAAGTGCACCGGTGTGAGCAACCACATATGCAGAAGGACGTCTTTCATCTCACAGAAGCGCGAACGTCTTGGCGTTCAAGCACATGGCAGAAACAAGGTGTGAACAGATGAGCTGCTGCTATTTTCTCCGTTCGGCATGCTTCGTTGTAGCTCTCTTGCCGGTCGCCGGCTTAGCGGCTTGCTTTGCGCGACTAGCTCTGGGGAGAGAAGGAGATAGCGCCGGAAACCTCGCCTTTTGCCTTCTTCGGCGCTGGAACCTGGTTGCTGCGCCTTCTCTTTGTCCATGTGCACACACACGATTCCTCAGCGAAAACCATGCAGAAACCTTTCCACGAGCACCCAGGGATGTGCACCCAGCACCACGTGCACGCACACGCAGCTAGAGAAAAGCACCTACCTTTTCACACACTGATGCCTAAGCAAACGCGTGGCCACACACACGCACACATCCGCAAGCGCGCCTACTCCCATCTATTGAGGGAAAGACGGACGAGCTCTTTGGTTGCTCTTCACAGGCTTGTCCCTGATCTATAGCTGAGGGCAAACACTTGTGTGCTTGTGGGAGAGCCTGTGTCTTTCCTGGAAGCGTTTGGGAGTTTTGCTCAGACGCGTGTTTCCTCAAGTTCAAGAATCAAGATCTAGGATACCTGCAGACAGGTGCCTGTTTGTGTGGAGACAGTCTGTTTGAAACTGTGTTCCTCAGCGCCCGCTCTTTCTCCCCGTCGCTCCACACGCCTGGGAGTCCCTTTCTTTCTCTCCACAAGCACGTGTGTTGACTTCGTCGCACATGTGCATCTGCACAAGCGTTGAGCTCAGCAGAGCGTGTCTCTTGACACTTGATGTGCGTTGGCTGTGTCTGCCTGCTCCAGTGAAGAGAGAAACGGGAAATCATCTTGGTAGAGGCAACAAAGCAAAAGCGAGGCAGGATTGACATCTGCTCAACAGAGACGGATTCCCTGCGCTGACACAGTTCACAGTTACACGAGAAGCAATCTGAGCGGTCCGTCGACCGGAGACGTGTTTCCCAAGAGGTCGTTTAGCGAGTGAACAGCAGTGTGCGCGACTTTCAGGAGTGTGCCTGGAAAGTGCCAGAATCACCAGGAGCATCTGTGCAAAAGCTGCTGCCTCTGTGACCGCATTGAGGCACGTTCGCGTGTCTGCGAGTATATAGACGGCTCTTTCGCGTTCACTCCGAGGGAAACGGTCCGCTATTGCTTCTGTGCGCACAGACGCGATTCCCTTGTCTCTTGCGAACACAGGGAACTCTGTGCATCCAAATCTACAGGCTAAGGACGCGTCTGCATATGTTTTGGTGAACAATCGAGTGTGCGTGTTCTGACAGCTGCCTCTATGCAGACGTCTCCACAGAGCCACTTCTGAATGCCCCGCAGCCCAGGACTGAATGGATACACTAACAAGTGCACCGGTGTGAGCAACCACATATGCAGAAGGACGTCTTTCATCTCACAGAAGCGCGAACGTCTTGGCGTTCAAGCACATGGCAGAAACAAGGTGTGAACAGATGAGCTGCTGCTATTTTCTCCGTTCGGCATGCTTCGTTGTAGCTCTCTTGCCGGTCGCCGGCTTAGCGGCTTGCTTTGCGCGACTAGCTCTGGGGAGAGAAGGAGATAGCGCCGGAAACCTCGCCTTTTGCCTTCTTCGGCGCTGGAACCTGGTTGCTGCGCCTTCTCTTTGTCCATGTGCACACACACGATTCCTCAGCGAAAACCATGCAGAAACCTTTCCACGAGCACCCAGGGATGTGCACCCAGCACCACGTGCACGCACACGCAGCTAGAGAAAAGCACCTACCTTTTCACACACTGATGCCTAAGCAAACGCGTGGCCACACACACGCACACATCCGCAAGCGCGCCTACTCCCATCTATTGAGGGAAAGACGGACGAGCTCTTTGGTTGCTCTTCACAGGCTTGTCCCTGATCTATAGCTGAGGGCAAACACTTGTGTGCTTGTGGGAGAGCCTGTGTCTTTCCTGGAAGCGTTTGGGAGTTTTGCTCAGACGCGTGTTTCCTCAAGTTCAAGAATCAAGATCTAGGATACCTGCAGACAGGTGCCTGTTTGTGTGGAGACAGTCTGTTTGAAACTGTGTTCCTCAGCGCCCGCTCTTTCTCCCCGTCGCTCCACACGCCTGGGAGTCCCTTTCTTTCTCTCCACAAGCACGTGTGTTGACTTCGTCGCACATGTGCATCTGCACAAGCGTTGAGCTCAGCAGAGCGTGTCTCTTGACACTTGATGTGCGTTGGCTGTGTCTGCCTGCTCCAGTGAAGAGAGAAACGGGAAATCATCTTGGTAGAGGCAACAAAGCAAAAGCGAGGCAGGATTGACATCTGCTCAACAGAGACGGATTCCCTGCGCTGACACAGTTCACAGTTACACGAGAAGCAATCTGAGCGGTCCGTCGACCGGAGACGTGTTTCCCAAGAGGTCGTTTAGCGAGTGAACAGCAGTGTGCGCGACTTTCAGGAGTGTGCCTGGAAAGTGCCAGAATCACCAGGAGCATCTGTGCAAAAGCTGCTGCCTCTGTGACCGCATTGAGGCACGTTCGCGTGTCTGCGAGTATATAGACGGCTCTTTCGCGTTCACTCCGAGGGAAACGGTCCGCTATTGCTTCTGTGCGCACAGACGCGATTCCCTTGTCTCTTGCGAACACAGGGAACTCTGTGCATCCAAATCTACAGGCTAAGGACGCGTCTGCATATGTTTTGGTGAACAATCGAGTGTGCGTGTTCTGACAGCTGCCTCTATGCAGACGTCTCCACAGAGCCACTTCTGAATGCCCCGCAGCCCAGGACTGAATGGATACACTAACAAGTGCACCGGTGTGAGCAACCACATATGCAGAAGGACGTCTTTCATCTCACAGAAGCGCGAACGTCTTGGCGTTCAAGCACATGGCAGAAACAAGGTGTGAACAGATGAGCTGCTGCTATTTTCTCCGTTCGGCATGCTTCGTTGTAGCTCTCTTGCCGGTCGCCGGCTTAGCGGCTTGCTTTGCGCGACTAGCTCTGGGGAGAGAAGGAGATAGCGCCGGAAACCTCGCCTTTTGCCTTCTTCGGCGCTGGAACCTGGTTGCTGCGCCTTCTCTTTGTCCATGTGCACACACACGATTCCTCAGCGAAAACCATGCAGAAACCTTTCCACGAGCACCCAGGGATGTGCACCCAGCACCACGTGCACGCACACGCAGCTAGAGAAAAGCACCTACCTTTTCACACACTGATGCCTAAGCAAACGCGTGGCCACACACACGCACACATCCGCAAGCGCGCCTACTCCCATCTATTGAGGGAAAGACGGACGAGCTCTTTGGTTGCTCTTCACAGGCTTGTCCCTGATCTATAGCTGAGGGCAAACACTTGTGTGCTTGTGGGAGAGCCTGTGTCTTTCCTGGAAGCGTTTGGGAGTTTTGCTCAGACGCGTGTTTCCTCAAGTTCAAGAATCAAGATCTAGGATACCTGCAGACAGGTGCCTGTTTGTGTGGAGACAGTCTGTTTGAAACTGTGTTCCTCAGCGCCCGCTCTTTCTCCCCGTCGCTCCACACGCCTGGGAGTCCCTTTCTTTCTCTCCACAAGCACGTGTGTTGACTTCGTCGCACATGTGCATCTGCACAAGCGTTGAGCTCAGCAGAGCGTGTCTCTTGACACTTGATGTGCGTTGGCTGTGTCTGCCTGCTCCAGTGAAGAGAGAAACGGGAAATCATCTTGGTAGAGGCAACAAAGCAAAAGCGAGGCAGGATTGACATCTGCTCAACAGAGACGGATTCCCTGCGCTGACACAGTTCACAGTTACACGAGAAGCAATCTGAGCGGTCCGTCGACCGGAGACGTGTTTCCCAAGAGGTCGTTTAGCGAGTGAACAGCAGTGTGCGCGACTTTCAGGAGTGTGCCTGGAAAGTGCCAGAATCACCAGGAGCATCTGTGCAAAAGCTGCTGCCTCTGTGACCGCATTGAGGCACGTTCGCGTGTCTGCGAGTATATAGACGGCTCTTTCGCGTTCACTCCGAGGGAAACGGTCCGCTATTGCTTCTGTGCGCACAGACGCGATTCCCTTGTCTCTTGCGAACACAGGGAACTCTGTGCATCCAAATCTACAGGCTAAGGACGCGTCTGCATATGTTTTGGTGAACAATCGAGTGTGCGTGTTCTGACAGCTGCCTCTATGCAGACGTCTCCACAGAGCCACTTCTGAATGCCCCGCAGCCCAGGACTGAATGGATACACTAACAAGTGCACCGGTGTGAGCAACCACATATGCAGAAGGACGTCTTTCATCTCACAGAAGCGCGAACGTCTTGGCGTTCAAGCACATGGCAGAAACAAGGTGTGAACAGATGAGCTGCTGCTATTTTCTCCGTTCGGCATGCTTCGTTGTAGCTCTCTTGCCGGTCGCCGGCTTAGCGGCTTGCTTTGCGCGACTAGCTCTGGGGAGAGAAGGAGATAGCGCCGGAAACCTCGCCTTTTGCCTTCTTCGGCGCTGGAACCTGGTTGCTGCGCCTTCTCTTTGTCCATGTGCACACACACGATTCCTCAGCGAAAACCATGCAGAAACCTTTCCACGAGCACCCAGGGATGTGCACCCAGCACCACGTGCACGCACACGCAGCTAGAGAAAAGCACCTACCTTTTCACACACTGATGCCTAAGCAAACGCGTGGCCACACACACGCACACATCCGCAAGCGCGCCTACTCCCATCTATTGAGGGAAAGACGGACGAGCTCTTTGGTTGCTCTTCACAGGCTTGTCCCTGATCTATAGCTGAGGGCAAACACTTGTGTGCTTGTGGGAGAGCCTGTGTCTTTCCTGGAAGCGTTTGGGAGTTTTGCTCAGACGCGTGTTTCCTCAAGTTCAAGAATCAAGATCTAGGATACCTGCAGACAGGTGCCTGTTTGTGTGGAGACAGTCTGTTTGAAACTGTGTTCCTCAGCGCCCGCTCTTTCTCCCCGTCGCTCCACACGCCTGGGAGTCCCTTTCTTGTCTCTCCACAAGCACGTGTGTTGACTTCGTCGCACATGTGCATCTGCACAAGCGTTGAGCTCAGCAGAGCGTGTCTCTTGACACTTGATGTGCGTTGGCTGTGTCTGCCTGCTCCAGTGAAGAGAGAAACGGGAAATCATCTTGGTAGAGGCAACAAAGCAAAAGCGAGGCAGGATTGACATCTGCTCAACAGAGACGGATTCCCTGCGCTGACACAGTTCACAGTTACACGAGAAGCAATCTGAGCGGTCCGTCGACCGGAGACGTGTTTCCCAAGAGGTCGTTTAGCGAGTGAACAGCAGTGTGCGCGACTTTCAGGAGTGTGCCTGGAAAGTGCCAGAATCACCAGGAGCATCTGTGCAAAAGCTGCTGCCTCTGTGACCGCATTGAGGCACGTTCGCGTGTCTGCGAGTATATAGACGGCTCTTTCGCGTTCACTCCGAGGGAAACGGTCCGCTATTGCTTCTGTGCGCACAGACGCGATTCCCTTGTCTCTTGCGAACACAGGGAACTCTGTGCATCCAAATCTACAGGCTAAGGACGCGTCTGCATATGTTTTGGTGAACAATCGAGTGTGCGTGTTCTGACAGCTGCCTCTATGCAGACGTCTCCACAGAGCCACTTCTGAATGCCCCGCAGCCCAGGACTGAATGGATACACTAACAAGTGCACCGGTGTGAGCAACCACATATGCAGAAGGACGTCTTTCATCTCACAGAAGCGCGAACGTCTTGGCGTTCAAGCACATGGCAGAAACAAGGTGTGAACAGATGAGCTGCTGCTATTTCTCCGTTCGGCATGCTTCGTTGTAGCTCTCTTGCCGGTCGCCGGCTTAGCGGCTTGCTTTGCGCGACTAGCTCTGGGGAGAGAAGGAGATAGCGCCGGAAACCTCGCCTTTTGCCTTCTTCGGCGCTGGAACCTGGTTGCTGCGCCTTCTCTTTGTCCATGTGCACACACACGATTCCTCAGCGAAAACCATGCAGAAACCTTTCCACGAGCACCCAGGGATGTGCACCCAGCACCACGTGCACGCACACGCAGCTAGAGAAAAGCACCTACCTTTTCACACACTGATGCCTAAGCAAACGCGTGGCCACACACACGCACACATCCGCAAGCGCGCCTACTCCCATCTATTGAGGGAAAGACGGACGAGCTCTTTGGTTGCTCTTCACAGGCTTGTCCCTGATCTATAGCTGAGGGCAAACACTTGTGTGCTTGTGGGAGAGCCTGTGTCTTTCCTGGAAGCGTTTGGGAGTTTTGCTCAGACGCGTGTTTCCTCAAGTTCAAGAATCAAGATCTAGGATACCTGCAGACAGGTGCCTGTTTGTGTGGAGACAGTCTGTTTGAAACTGTGTTCCTCAGCGCCCGCTCTTTCTCCCCGTCGCTCCACACGCCTGGGAGTCCCTTTCTTTCTCTCCACAAGCACGTGTGTTGACTTCGTCGCACATGTGCATCTGCACAAGCGTTGAGCTCAGCAGAGCGTGTCTCTTGACACTTGATGTGCGTTGGCTGTGTCTGCCTGCTCCAGTGAAGAGAGAAACGGGAAATCATCTTGGTAGAGGCAACAAAGCAAAAGCGAGGCAGGATTGACATCTGCTCAACAGAGACGGATTCCCTGCGCTGACACAGTTCACAGTTACACGAGAAGCAATCTGAGCGGTCCGTCGACCGGAGACGTGTTTCCCAAGAGGTCGTTTAGCGAGTGAACAGCAGTGTGCGCGACTTTCAGGAGTGTGCCTGGAAAGTGCCAGAATCACCAGGAGCATCTGTGCAAAAGCTGCTGCCTCTGTGACCGCATTGAGGCACGTTCGCGTGTCTGCGAGTATATAGACGGCTCTTTCGCGTTCACTCCGAGGGAAACGGTCCGCTATTGCTTCTGTGCGCACAGACGCGATTCCCTTGTCTCTTGCGAACACAGGGAACTCTGTGCATCCAAATCTACAGGCTAAGGACGCGTCTGCATATGTTTTGGTGAACAATCGAGTGTGCGTGTTCTGACAGCTGCCTCTATGCAGACGTCTCCACAGAGCCACTTCTGAATGCCCCGCAGCCCAGGACTGAATGGATACACTAACAAGTGCACCGGTGTGAGCAACCACATATGCAGAAGGACGTCTTTCATCTCACAGAAGCGCGAACGTCTTGGCGTTCAAGCACATGGCAGAAACAAGGTGTGAACAGATGAGCTGCTGCTATTTTCTCCGTTCGGCATGCTTCGTTGTAGCTCTCTTGCCGGTCGCCGGCTTAGCGGCTTGCTTTGCGCGACTAGCTCTGGGGAGAGAAGGAGATAGCGCCGGAAACCTCGCCTTTTGCCTTCTTCGGCGCTGGAACCTGGTTGCTGCGCCTTCTCTTTGTCCATGTGCACACACACGATTCCTCAGCGAAAACCATGCAGAAACCTTTCCACGAGCACCCAGGGATGTGCACCCAGCACCACGTGCACGCACACGCAGCTAGAGAAAAGCACCTACCTTTTCACACACTGATGCCTAAGCAAACGCGTGGCCACACACACGCACACATCCGCAAGCGCGCCTACTCCCATCTATTGAGGGAAAGACGGACGAGCTCTTTGGTTGCTCTTCACAGGCTTGTCCCTGATCTATAGCTGAGGGCAAACACTTGTGTGCTTGTGGGAGAGCCTGTGTCTTTCCTGGAAGCGTTTGGGAGTTTTGCTCAGACGCGTGTTTCCTCAAGTTCAAGAATCAAGATCTAGGATACCTGCAGACAGGTGCCTGTTTGTGTGGAGACAGTCTGTTTGAAACTGTGTTCCTCAGCGCCCGCTCTTTCTCCCCGTCGCTCCACACGCCTGGGAGTCCCTTTCTTTCTCTCCACAAGCACGTGTGTTGACTTCGTCGCACATGTGCATCTGCACAAGCGTTGAGCTCAGCAGAGCGTGTCTCTTGACACTTGATGTGCGTTGGCTGTGTCTGCCTGCTCCAGTGAAGAGAGAAACGGGAAATCATCTTGGTAGAGGCAACAAAGCAAAAGCGAGGCAGGATTGACATCTGCTCAACAGAGACGGATTCCCTGCGCTGACACAGTTCACAGTTACACGAGAAGCAATCTGAGCGGTCCGTCGACCGGAGACGTGTTTCCCAAGAGGTCGTTTAGCGAGTGAACAGCAGTGTGCGCGACTTTCAGGAGTGTGCCTGGAAAGTGCCAGAATCACCAGGAGCATCTGTGCAAAAGCTGCTGCCTCTGTGACCGCATTGAGGCACGTTCGCGTGTCTGCGAGTATATAGACGGCTCTTTCGCGTTCACTCCGAGGGAAACGGTCCGCTATTGCTTCTGTGCGCACAGACGCGATTCCCTTGTCTCTTGCGAACACAGGGAACTCTGTGCATCCAAATCTACAGGCTAAGGACGCGTCTGCATATGTTTTGGTGAACAATCGAGTGTGCGTGTTCTGACAGCTGCCTCTATGCAGACGTCTCCACAGAGCCACTTCTGAATGCCCCGCAGCCCAGGACTGAATGGATACACTAACAAGTGCACCGGTGTGAGCAACCACATATGCAGAAGGACGTCTTTCATCTCACAGAAGCGCGAACGTCTTGGCGTTCAAGCACATGGCAGAAACAAGGTGTGAACAGATGAGCTGCTGCTATTTTCTCCGTTCGGCATGCTTCGTTGTAGCTCTCTTGCCGGTCGCCGGCTTAGCGGCTTGCTTTGCGCGACTAGCTCTGGGGAGAGAAGGAGATAGCGCCGGAAACCTCGCCTTTTGCCTTCTTCGGCGCTGGAACCTGGTTGCTGCGCCTTCTCTTTGTCCATGTGCACACACACGATTCCTCAGCGAAAACCATGCAGAAACCTTTCCACGAGCACCCAGGGATGTGCACCCAGCACCACGTGCACGCACACGCAGCTAGAGAAAAGCACCTACCTTTTCACACACTGATGCCTAAGCAAACGCGTGGCCACACACACGCACACATCCGCAAGCGCGCCTACTCCCATCTATTGAGGGAAAGACGGACGAGCTCTTTGGTTGCTCTTCACAGGCTTGTCCCTGATCTATAGCTGAGGGCAAACACTTGTGTGCTTGTGGGAGAGCCTGTGTCTTTCCTGGAAGCGTTTGGGAGTTTTGCTCAGACGCGTGTTTCCTCAAGTTCAAGAATCAAGATCTAGGATACCTGCAGACAGGTGCCTGTTTGTGTGGAGACAGTCTGTTTGAAACTGTGTTCCTCAGCGCCCGCTCTTTCTCCCCGTCGCTCCACACGCCTGGGAGTCCCTGTTCTTTCTCTCCACAAGCACGTGTGTTGACTTCGTCGCACATGTGCATCTGCACAAGCGTTGAGCTCAGCAGAGCGTGTCTCTTGACACTTGATGTGCGTTGGCTGTGTCTGCCTGCTCCAGTGAAGAGAGAAACGGGAAATCATCTTGGTAGAGGCAACAAAGCAAAAGCGAGGCAGGATTGACATCTGCTCAACAGAGACGGATTCCCTGCGCTGACACAGTTCACAGTTACACGAGAAGCAATCTGAGCGGTCCGTCGACCGGAGACGTGTTTCCCAAGAGGTCGTTTAGCGAGTGAACAGCAGTGTGCGCGACTTTCAGGAGTGTGCCTGGAAAGTGCCAGAATCACCAGGAGCATCTGTGCAAAAGCTGCTGCCTCTGTGACCGCATTGAGGCACGTTCGCGTGTCTGCGAGTATATAGACGGCTCTTTCGCGTTCACTCCGAGGGAAACGGTCCGCTATTGCTTCTGTGCGCACAGACGCGATTCCCTTGTCTCTTGCGAACACAGGGAACTCTGTGCATCCAAATCTACAGGCTAAGGACGCGTCTGCATATGTTTTGGTGAACAATCGAGTGTGCGTGTTCTGACAGCTGCCTCTATGCAGACGTCTCCACAGAGCCACTTCTGAATGCCCCGCAGCCCAGGACTGAATGGATACACTAACAAGTGCACCGGTGTGAGCAACCACATATGCAGAAGGACGTCTTTCATCTCACAGAAGCGCGAACGTCTTGGCGTTCAAGCACATGGCAGAAACAAGGTGTGAACAGATGAGCTGCTGCTATTTTCTCCGTTCGGCATGCTTCGTTGTAGCTCTCTTGCCGGTCGCCGGCTTAGCGGCTTGCTTTGCGCGACTAGCTCTGGGGAGAGAAGGAGATAGCGCCGGAAACCTCGCCTTTTGCCTTCTTCGGCGCTGGAACCTGGTTGCTGCGCCTTCTCTTTGTCCATGTGCACACACACGATTCCTCAGCGAAAACCATGCAGAAACCTTTCCACGAGCACCCAGGGATGTGCACCCAGCACCACGTGCACGCACACGCAGCTAGAGAAAAGCACCTACCTTTTCACACACTGATGCCTAAGCAAACGCGTGGCCACACACACGCACACATCCGCAAGCGCGCCTACTCCCATCTATTGAGGGAAAGACGGACGAGCTCTTTGGTTGCTCTTCACAGGCTTGTCCCTGATCTATAGCTGAGGGCAAACACTTGTGTGCTTGTGGGAGAGCCTGTGTCTTTCCTGGAAGCGTTTGGGAGTTTTGCTCAGACGCGTGTTTCCTCAAGTTCAAGAATCAAGATCTAGGATACCTGCAGACAGGTGCCTGTTTGTGTGGAGACAGTCTGTTTGAAACTGTGTTCCTCAGCGCCCGCTCTTTCTCCCCGTCGCTCCACACGCCTGGGAGTCCCTTTCTTTCTCTCCACAAGCACGTGTGTTGACTTCGTCGCACATGTGCATCTGCACAAGCGTTGAGCTCAGCAGAGCGTGTCTCTTGACACTTGATGTGCGTTGGCTGTGTCTGCCTGCTCCAGTGAAGAGAGAAACGGGAAATCATCTTGGTAGAGGCAACAAAGCAAAAGCGAGGCAGGATTGACATCTGCTCAACAGAGACGGATTCCCTGCGCTGACACAGTTCACAGTTACACGAGAAGCAATCTGAGCGGTCCGTCGACCGGAGACGTGTTTCCCAAGAGGTCGTTTAGCGAGTGAACAGCAGTGTGCGCGACTTTCAGGAGTGTGCCTGGAAAGTGCCAGAATCACCAGGAGCATCTGTGCAAAAGCTGCTGCCTCTGTGACCGCATTGAGGCACGTTCGCGTGTCTGCGAGTATATAGACGGCTCTTTCGCGTTCACTCCGAGGGAAACGGTCCGCTATTGCTTCTGTGCGCACAGACGCGATTCCCTTGTCTCTTGCGAACACAGGGAACTCTGTGCATCCAAATCTACAGGCTAAGGACGCGTCTGCATATGTTTTGGTGAACAATCGAGTGTGCGTGTTCTGACAGCTGCCTCTATGCAGACGTCTCCACAGAGCCACTTCTGAATGCCCCGCAGCCCAGGACTGAATGGATACACTAACAAGTGCACCGGTGTGAGCAACCACATATGCAGAAGGACGTCTTTCATCTCACAGAAGCGCGAACGTCTTGGCGTTCAAGCACATGGCAGAAACAAGGTGTGAACAGATGAGCTGCTGCTATTTTCTCCGTTCGGCATGCTTCGTTGTAGCTCTCTTGCCGGTCGCCGGCTTAGCGGCTTGCTTTGCGCGACTAGCTCTGGGGAGAGAAGGAGATAGCGCCGGAAACCTCGCCTTTTGCCTTCTTCGGCGCTGGAACCTGGTTGCTGCGCCTTCTCTTTGTCCATGTGCACACACACGATTCCTCAGCGAAAACCATGCAGAAACCTTTCCACGAGCACCCAGGGATGTGCACCCAGCACCACGTGCACGCACACGCAGCTAGAGAAAAGCACCTACCTTTTCACACACTGATGCCTAAGCAAACGCGTGGCCACACACACGCACACATCCGCAAGCGCGCCTACTCCCATCTATTGAGGGAAAGACGGACGAGCTCTTTGGTTGCTCTTCACAGGCTTGTCCCTGATCTATAGCTGAGGGCAAACACTTGTGTGCTTGTGGGAGAGCCTGTGTCTTTCCTGGAAGCGTTTGGGAGTTTTGCTCAGACGCGTGTTTCCTCAAGTTCAAGAATCAAGATCTAGGATACCTGCAGACAGGTGCCTGTTTGTGTGGAGACAGTCTGTTTGAAACTGTGTTCCTCAGCGCCCGCTCTTTCTCCCCGTCGCTCCACACGCCTGGGAGTCCCTTTCTTTCTCTCCACAAGCACGTGTGTTGACTTCGTCGCACATGTGCATCTGCACAAGCGTTGAGCTCAGCAGAGCGTGTCTCTTGACACTTGATGTGCGTTGGCTGTGTCTGCCTGCTCCAGTGAAGAGAGAAACGGGAAATCATCTTGGTAGAGGCAACAAAGCAAAAGCGAGGCAGGATTGACATCTGCTCAACAGAGACGGATTCCCTGCGCTGACACAGTTCACAGTTACACGAGAAGCAATCTGAGCGGTCCGTCGACCGGAGACGTGTTTCCCAAGAGGTCGTTTAGCGAGTGAACAGCAGTGTGCGCGACTTTCAGGAGTGTGCCTGGAAAGTGCCAGAATCACCAGGAGCATCTGTGCAAAAGCTGCTGCCTCTGTGACCGCATTGAGGCACGTTCGCGTGTCTGCGAGTATATAGACGGCTCTTTCGCGTTCACTCCGAGGGAAACGGTCCGCTATTGCTTCTGTGCGCACAGACGCGATTCCCTTGTCTCTTGCGAACACAGGGAACTCTGTGCATCCAAATCTACAGGCTAAGGACGCGTCTGCATATGTTTTGGTGAACAATCGAGTGTGCGTGTTCTGACAGCTGCCTCTATGCAGACGTCTCCACAGAGCCACTTCTGAATGCCCCGCAGCCCAGGACTGAATGGATACACTAACAAGTGCACCGGTGTGAGCAACCACATATGCAGAAGGACGTCTTTCATCTCACAGAAGCGCGAACGTCTTGGCGTTCAAGCACATGGCAGAAACAAGGTGTGAACAGATGAGCTGCTGCTATTTTCTCCGTTCGGCATGCTTCGTTGTAGCTCTCTTGCCGGTCGCCGGCTTAGCGGCTTGCTTTGCGCGACTAGCTCTGGGGAGAGAAGGAGATAGCGCCGGAAACCTCGCCTTTTGCCTTCTTCGGCGCTGGAACCTGGTTGCTGCGCCTTCTCTTTGTCCATGTGCACACACACGATTCCTCAGCGAAAACCATGCAGAAACCTTTCCACGAGCACCCAGGGATGTGCACCCAGCACCACGTGCACGCACACGCAGCTAGAGAAAAGCACCTACCTTTTCACACACTGATGCCTAAGCAAACGCGTGGCCACACACACGCACACATCCGCAAGCGCGCCTACTCCCATCTATTGAGGGAAAGACGGACGAGCTCTTTGGTTGCTCTTCACAGGCTTGTCCCTGATCTATAGCTGAGGGCAAACACTTGTGTGCTTGTGGGAGAGCCTGTGTCTTTCCTGGAAGCGTTTGGGAGTTTTGCTCAGACGCGTGTTTCCTCAAGTTCAAGAATCAAGATCTAGGATACCTGCAGACAGGTGCCTGTTTGTGTGGAGACAGTCTGTTTGAAACTGTGTTCCTCAGCGCCCGCTCTTTCTCCCCGTCGCTCCACACGCCTGGGAGTCCCTTTCTTTCTCTCCACAAGCACGTGTGTTGACTTCGTCGCACATGTGCATCTGCACAAGCGTTGAGCTCAGCAGAGCGTGTCTCTTGACACTTGATGTGCGTTGGCTGTGTCTGCCTGCTCCAGTGAAGAGAGAAACGGGAAATCATCTTGGTAGAGGCAACAAAGCAAAAGCGAGGCAGGATTGACATCTGCTCAACAGAGACGGATTCCCTGCGCTGACACAGTTCACAGTTACACGAGAAGCAATCTGAGCGGTCCGTCGACCGGAGACGTGTTTCCCAAGAGGTCGTTTAGCGAGTGAACAGCAGTGTGCGCGACTTTCAGGAGTGTGCCTGGAAAGTGCCAGAATCACCAGGAGCATCTGTGCAAAAGCTGCTGCCTCTGTGACCGCATTGAGGCACGTTCGCGTGTCTGCGAGTATATAGACGGCTCTTTCGCGTTCACTCCGAGGGAAACGGTCCGCTATTGCTTCTGTGCGCACAGACGCGATTCCCTTGTCTCTTGCGAACACAGGGAACTCTGTGCATCCAAATCTACAGGCTAAGGACGCGTCTGCATATGTTTTGGTGAACAATCGAGTGTGCGTGTTCTGACAGCTGCCTCTATGCAGACGTCTCCACAGAGCCACTTCTGAATGCCCCGCAGCCCAGGACTGAATAGATACACTAACAAGTGCACCGGTGTGAGCAACCACATATGCAGAAGGACGTCTTTCATCTCACAGAAGCGCGAACGTCTTGGCGTTCAAGCACATGGCAGAAACAAGGTGTGAACAGATGAGCTGCTGCTATTTTCTCCGTTCGGCATGCTTCGTTGTAGCTCTCTTGCCGGTCGCCGGCTTAGCGGCTTGCTCTGCGCGACTAGCTCTGGGGAGAGAAGGAGATAGCGCCGGAAACCTCGCCTTTTGCCTTCTTCGGCGCTGGAACCTGGTTGCTGCGCCTTCTCTTTGTCCATGTGCACACACACGATTCCTCAGCGAAAACCATGCAGAAACCTTTCCACGAGCACCCAGGGATGTGCACCCAGCACCACGTGCACGCACACGCAGCTAGAGAAAAGCACCTACCTTTTCACACACTGATGCCTAAGCAAACGCGTGGCCACACACACGCACACATCCGCAAGCGCGCCTACTCCCATCTATTGAGGGAAAGACGGACGAGCAACGTCCTGACAGGCTTGAGGGGAAAAACGTCCGTTGACGGTTGGCGTACTGCACGCCCGCCTACGGGGCTGCAGGGGAATCCACATTTGGAAGGTACCTGAAGATGTGTGCCTGTTCTTGGAGCTCCGCTAGTAGGGTAGCAAAGACACTCGTAGGCAGTACTGAATGCTGCTCCGTGCTACTTCTCCTCCGCTGGCAAATGCTTCACAGTCGCCCTAGGAAAGACGTTTAACAATCGATCTCCAAGAGGAACGAAACACATGATGCCATAAGGCGAAAGAATAGCAGGGCATCTCTTCACAGGCTTGTCCCTGATCTATAGCTGAGGGCAAACACTTGTGTGCTTGTGGGAGAGCCTGTGTCTTTCCTGGAAGCGTTTGGGAGTTTTGCTCAGACGCGTGTTTCCTCAAGTTCAAGAATCAAGATCTAGGATACCTGCAGACAGGTGCCTGTTTGTGTGGAGACAGTCTGTTTGAAACTGTGTTCCTCAGCGCCCGCTCTTTCTCCCCGTCGCTCCACACGCCTGGGAGTCCCTTTCTTTCTCTCCACAAGCACGTGTGTTGACTTCGTCGCACATGTGCATCTGCACAAGCGTTGAGCTCAGCAGAGCGTGTCTCTTGACACTAGATGTGCGTTGGCTGTGTCTGCGTGCTCCAGTGAAGAGAGAAACGGGAAATCATCTTGGTAGAGGCAACAAAGCAAAAGCGAGGCAGGATTGACATCTGCTCAACAGAGACGGATTCCCTGCGCTGACACAGTTCACAGTTACACGAGAAGCAATCTGAGCGGTCCGTCGACCGGAGACGTGTTTCCCAAGAGGTCGCTTAGCGAGTGAACAGCAGTGTGCGCGACTTTCAGGAGTGTGCCTGGAAAGTGCCAGAATCATCTGTGCATCTGTGCAAAAGCTGCTGCCTCTGTGACCGCATTGAGGCACGTTCGCGTGTCTGCGAGTATATAGACGGCTCTTTCGCGTTCACTCCGAGGGAAACGGTCCGCTATTGCTTCTGTGCGCACAGACGCGATTCCCTTGTCTCTTGCGAACACAGGGAACTCTGTGCATCCAAATCTACAGGCTAAGGACGCGTCTGCATATGTTTTGGTGAACAATCGAGTGTGCGTGTTCTGACAGCTGCCTCTATGCAGACGTCTCCACAGAGCCACTTCTGAATGCCCCGCAGCCCAGGACTGAATGGATACACTAACAAGTGCACCGGTGTGAGCAACCACATATGCAGAAGGACGTCTTTCATCTCACAGAAGCGCGAACGTCTTGGCGTTCAAGCACATGGCAGAAACAAGGTGTGAACAGATGAGCTGCTGCTATTTTCTCCGTTCGGCATGCTTCGTTGTAGCTCTCTTGCCGGTCGCCGGCTTAGCGGCTTGCTTTGCGCGACTAGCTCTGGGGAGAGAAGGAGATAGCGCCGGAAACCTCGCCTTTTGCCTTCTTCGGCGCTGGAACCTGGTTGCTGCGCCTTCTCTTTGTCCATGTGCACACACACGATTCCTCAGCGAAAACCATGCAGAAACCTTTCCACGAGCACCCAGGGATGTGCACCCAGCACCACGTGCACGCACACGCAGCTAGAGAAAAGCACCTACCTTTTCACACACTGATGCCTAAGCAAACGCGTGGCCACACACACGCACACATCCGCAAGCGCGCCTACTCCCATCTATTGAGGGAAAGACGGACGAGCAACGTCCTGACAGGCTTGAGGGGAAAAACGTCCGTTGACGGTTGGCGTACTGCACGCCCGCCTACGGGGCTGCAGGGGAATCCACATTTGGAAGGTACCTGAAGATGTGTGCCTGTTCTTGGAGCTCCGCTAGTAGGGTAGCAAAGACACTCGTAGGCAGTACTGAATGCTGCTCCGTGCTACTTCTCCTCCGCTGGCAAATGCTTCACAGTCGCCCTAGGAAAGACGTTTAACAATCGATCTCCAAGAGGAACGAAACACATGATGCCATAAGGCGAAAGAATAGCAGGGCATCTCTTCACAGGCTTGTCCCTGATCTATAGCTGAGGGCAAACACTTGTGTGCTTGTGGGAGAGCCTGTGTCTTTCCTGGAAGCGTTTGGGAGTTTTGCTCAGACGCGTGTTTCCTCAAGTTCAAGAATCAAGATCTAGGATACCTGCAGACAGGTGCCTGTTTGTGTGGAGACAGTCTGTTTGAAACTGTGTTCCTCAGCGCCCGCTCTTTCTCCCCGTCGCTCCACACGCCTGGGAGTCCCTTTCTTTCTCTCCACAAGCACGTGTGTTGACTTCGTCGCACATGTGCATCTGCACAAGCGTTGAGCTCAGCAGAGCGTGTCTCTTGACACTTGATGTGCGTTGGTTGTGTCTGCCTGCTCCAGTGAAGAGAGAAACGGGAAATCATCTTGGTAGAGGCAACAAAGCAAAAGCGAGGCAGGATTGACATCTGCTCAACAGAGACGGATTCCCTGCGCTGACACAGTTCACAGTTACACGAGAAGCAATCTGAGCGGTCCGTCGACCGGAGACGTGTTTCCCAAGAGGTCGTTTAGCGAGTGAACAGCAGTGTGCGCGACTTTCAGGAGTGTGCCTGGAAAGTGCCAGAATCACCAGGAGCATCTGTGCAAAAGCTGCTGCCTCTGTGACCGCATTGAGGCACGTTCGCGTGTCTGCGAGTATATAGACGGCTCTTTCGCGTTCACTCCGAGGGAAACGGTCCGCTATTGCTTCTGTGCGCACAGACGCGATTCCCTTGTCTCTTGCGAACACAGGGAACTCTGTGCATCCAAATCTACAGGCTAAGGACGCGTCTGCATATGTTTTGGTGAACAATCGAGTGTGCGTGTTCTGACAGCTGCCTCTATGCAGACGTCTCCACAGAGCCACTTCTGAATGCCCCGCAGCCCAGGACTGAATGGATACACTAACAAGTGCACCGGTGTGAGCAACCACATATGCAGAAGGACGTCTTTCATCTCACAGAAGCGCGAACGTCTTGGCGTTCAAGCACATGGCAGAAACAAGGTGTGAACAGATGAGCTGCTGCTATTTTCTCCGTTCGGCATGCTTCGTTGTAGCTCTCTTGCCGGTCGCCGGCTTAGCGGCTTGCTTTGCGCGACTAGCTCTGGGGAGAGAAGGAGATAGCGCCGGAAACCTCGCCTTTTGCCTTCTTCGGCGCTGGAACCTGGTTGCTGCGCCTTCTCTTTGTCCATGTGCACACACACGATTCCTCAGCGAAAACCATGCAGAAACCTTTCCACGAGCACCCAGGGATGTGCACCCAGCACCACGTGCACGCACACGCAGCTAGAGAAAAGCACCTACCTTTTCACACACTGATGCCTAAGCAAACGCGTGGCCACACACACGCACACATCCGCAAGCGCGCCTACTCCCATCTATTGAGGGAAAGACGGACGAGCAACGTCCTGACAGGCTTGAGGGGAAAAACGTCCGTTGACGGTTGGCGTACTGCACGCCCGCCTACGGGGCTGCAGGGGAATCCACATTTGGAAGGTACCTGAAGATGTGTGCCTGTTCTTGGAGCTCCGCTAGTAGGGTAGCAAAGACACTCGTAGGCAGTACTGAATGCTGCTCCGTGCTACTTCTCCTCCGCTGGCAAATGCTTCACAGTCGCCCTAGGAAAGACGTTTAACAATCGATCTCCAAGAGGAACGAAACACATGATGCCATAAGGCGAAAGAATAGCAGGGCATCTCTTCACAGGCTTGTCCCTGATCTATAGCTGAGGGCAAACACTTGTGTGCTTGTGGGAGAGCCTGTGTCTTTCCTGGAAGCGTTTGGGAGTTTTGCTCAGACGCGTGTTTCCCCAAGTTCAAGAATCAAGATCTAGGATACCTGCAGACAGGTGCCTGTTTGTGTGGAGACAGTCTGTTTGAAACTGTGTTCCTCAGCGCCCGCTCTTTCTCCCCGTCGCTCCACACGCCTGGGAGTCCCTTTCTTTCTCTCCACAAGCACGTGTGTTGACTTCGTCGCACATGTGCATCTGCACAAGCGTTGAGCTCAGCAGAGCGTGTCTCTTGACACTTGATGTGCGTTGGCTGTGTCTGCCTGCTCCAGTGAAGAGAGAAACGGGAAATCATCTTGGTAGAGGCAACAAAGCAAAAGCGAGGCAGGATTGACATCTGCTCAACAGAGACGGATTCCCTGCGCTGACACAGTTCACAGTTACACGAGAAGCAATCTGAGCGGTCCGTCGACCGGAGACGTGTTTCCCAAGAGGTCGTTTAGCGAGTGAACAGCAGTGTGCGCGACTTTCAGGAGTGTGCCTGGAAAGTGCCAGAATCACCAGGAGCATCTGTGCAAAAGCTGCTGCCTCTGTGACCGCATTGAGGCACGTTCGCGTGTCTGCGAGTATATAGACGGCTCTTTCGCGTTCACTCCGAGGGAAACGGTCCGCTATTGCTTCTGTGCGCACAGACGCGATTCCCTTGTCTCTTGCGAACACAGGGAACTCTGTGCATCCAAATCTACAGGCTAAGGACGCGTCTGCATATGTTTTGGTGAACAATCGAGTGTGCGTGTTCTGACAGCTGCCTCTATGCAGACGTCTCCACAGAGCCACTTCTGAATGCCCCGCAGCCCAGGACTGAATGGATACACTAACAAGTGCACCGGTGTGAGCAACCACATATGCAGAAGGACGTCTTTCATCTCACAGAAGCGCGAACGTCTTGGCGTTCAAGCACATGGCAGAAACAAGGTGTGAACAGATGAGCTGCTGCTATTTTCTCCGTTCGGCATGCTTCGTTGTAGCTCTCTTGCCGGTCGCCGGCTTAGCGGCTTGCTTTGCGCGACTAGCTCTGGGGAGAGAAGGAGATAGCGCCGGAAACCTCGCCTTTTGCCTTCTTCGGCGCTGGAACCTGGTTGCTGCGCCTTCTCTTTGTCCATGTGCACACACACGATTCCTCAGCGAAAACCATGCAGAAACCTTTCCACGAGCACCCAGGGATGTGCACCCAGCACCACGTGCATGCACACGCAGCTAGAGAAAAGCACCTACCTTTTCACACACTGATGCCTAAGCAAACGCGTGGCCACACACACGCACACATCCGCAAGCGCGCCTACTCCCATCTATTGAGGGAAAGACGGACGAGCAACGTCCTGACAGGCTTGAGGGGAAAAACGTCCGTTGACGGTTGGCGTACTGCACGCCCGCCTACGGGGCTGCAGGGGAATCCACATTTGGAAGGTACCTGAAGATGTGTGCCTGTTCTTGGAGCTCCGCTAGTAGGGTAGCAAAGACACTCGTAGGCAGTACTGAATGCTGCTCCGTGCTACTTCTCCTCCGCTGGCAAATGCTTCACAGTCGCCCTAGGAAAGAAGTTTAACAATCGATCTCCAAGAGGAACGAAACACATGATGCCATAAGGCGAAAGAATAGCAGGGCATCTCTTCACAGGCTTGTCCCTGATCTATAGCTGAGGGCAAACACTTGTGTGCTTGTGGGAGAGCCTGTGTCTTTCCTGGAAGCGTTTGGGAGTTTTGCTCAGACGCGTGTTTCCTCAAGTTCAAGAATCAAGATCTAGGATACCTGCAGACAGGTGCCTGTTTGTGTGGAGACAGTCTGTTTGAAACTGTGTTCCTCAGCGCCCGCTCTTTCTCCCCGTCGCTCCACACGCCTGGGAGTCCCTTTCTTTCTCTCCACAAGCACGTGTGTTGACTTCGTCGCACATGTGCATCTGCACAAGCGTTGAGCTCAGCAGAGCGTGTCTCTTGACACTTGATGTGCGTTGGTTGTGTCTGCCTGCTCCAGTGAAGAGAGAAACGGGAAATCATCTTGGTAGAGGCAACAAAGCAAAAGCGAGGCAGGATCGACATCTGCTCAACAGAGACGGATTCCCTGCGCTGACACAGTTCACAGTTACACGAGAAGCAATCTGAGCGGTCCGTCGACCGGAGACGTGTTTCCCAAGAGGTCGTTTAGCGAGTGAACAGCAGTGTGCGCGACTTTCAGGAGTGTGCCTGGAAAGTGCCAGAATCACCAGGAGCATCTGTGCAAAAGCTGCTGCCTCTGTGACCGCATTGAGGCACGTTCGCGTGTCTGCGAGTATATAGACGGCTCTTTCGCGTTCACTCCGAGGGAAACGGTCCGCTATTGCTTCTGTGCGCACAGACGCGATTCCCTTGTCTCTTGCGAACACAGGGAACTCTGTGCATCCAAATCTACAGGCTAAGGACGCGTCTGCATATGTTTTGGTGAACAATCGAGTGTGCGTGTTCTGACAGCTGCCTCTATGCAGACGTCTCCACAGAGCCACTTCTGAATGCCCCGCAGCCCAGGACTGAATGGATACACTAACAAGTGCACCGGTGTGAGCAACCACATATGCAGAAGGACGTCTTTCATCTCACAGAAGCGCGAACGTCTTGGCGTTCAAGCACATGGCAGAAACAAGGTGTGAACAGATGAGCTGCTGCTATTTTCTCCGTTCGGCATGCTTCGTTGTAGCTCTCTTGCCGGTCGCCGGCTTAGCGGCTTGCTTTGCGCGACTAGCTCTGGGGAGAGAAGGAGATAGCGCCGGAAACCTCGCCTTTTGCCTTCTTCGGCGCTGGAACCTGGTTGCTGCGCCTTCTCTTTGTCCATGTGCACACACACGATTCCTCAGCGAAAACCATGCAGAAACCTTTCCACGAGCACCCAGGGATGTGCACCCAGCACCACGTGCACGCACACGCAGCTAGAGAAAAGCACCTACCTTTTCACACACTGATGCCTAAGCAAACGCGTGGCCACACACACGCACACATCCGCAAGCGCGCCTACTCCATCTATTGAGGGAAAGACGGACGAGCTCTTTGGTTGCTCTTCACAGGCTTGTCCCTGATCTATAGCTGAGGGCAAACACTTGTGTGCTTGTGGGAGAGCCTGTGTCTTTCCTGGAAGCGTTTGGGAGTTTTGCTCAGACGCGTGTTTCCTCAAGTTCAAGAATCAAGATCTAGGATACCTGCAGACAGGTGCCTGTTTGTGTGGAGACAGTCTGTTTGAAACTGTGTTCCTCAGCGCCCGCTCTTTCTCCCCGTCGCTCCACACGCCTGGGAGTCCCTTTCTTTCTCTCCACAAGCACGTGTGTTGACTTCGTCGCACATGTGCATCTGCACAAGCGTTGAGCTCAGCAGAGCGTGTCTCTTGACACTTGATGTGCGTTGGCTGTGTCTGCGTGCTCCAGTGAAGAGAGAAACGGGAAATCATCTTGGTAGAGGCAACAAAGCAAAAGCGAGGCAGGATTGACATCTGCTCAACAGAGACGGATTCCCTGCGCTGACACAGTTCACAGTTACACGAGAAGCAATCTGAGCGGTCCGTCGACCGGAGACGTGTTTCCCAAGAGGTCGCTTAGCGAGTGAACAGCAGTGTGCGCGACTTTCAGGAGTGTGCCTGGAAAGTGCCAGAATCATCTGTGCATCTGTGCAAAAGCTGCTGCCTCTGTGACCGCATTGAGGCACGTTCGCGTGTCTGCGAGTATATAGACGGCTCTTTCGCGTTCACTCCGAGGGAAACGGTCCGCTATTGCTTCTGTGCGCACAGACGCGATTCCCTTGTCTCTTGCGAACACAGGGAACTCTGTGCATCCAAATCTACAGGCTAAGGACGCGTCTGCATATGTTTTGGTGAACAATCGAGTGTGCGTGTTCTGACAGCTGCCTCTATGCAGACGTCTCCACAGAGCCACTTCTGAATGCCCCGCAGCCCAGGACTGAATGGATACACTAACAAGTGCACCGGTGTGAGCAACCACATATGCAGAAGGACGTCTTTCATCTCACAGAAGCGCGAACGTCTTGGCGTTCAAGCACATGGCAGAAACAAGGTGTGAACAGATGAGCTGCTGCTATTTTCTCCGTTCGGCATGCTTCGTTGTAGCTCTCTTGCCGGTCGCCGGCTTAGCGGCTTGCTTTGCGCGACTAGCTCTGGGGAGAGAAGGAGATAGCGCCGGAAACCTCGCCTTTTGCCTTCTTCGGCGCTGGAACCTGGTTGCTGCGCCTTCTCTTTGTCCATGTGCACACACACGATTCCTCAGCGAAAACCATGCAGAAACCTTTCCACGAGCACCCAGGGATGTGCACCCAGCACCACGTGCACGCACACGCAGCTAGAGAAAAGCACCTACCTTTTCACACACTGATGCCTAAGCAAACGCGTGGCCACACACACGCACACATCCGCAAGCGCGCCTACTCCCATCTATTGAGGGAAAGACGGACGAGCAACGTCCTGACAGGCTTGAGGGGAAAAACGTCCGTTGACGGTTGGCGTACTGCACGCCCGCCTACGGGGCTGCAGGGGAATCCACATTTGGAAGGTACCTGAAGATGTGTGCCTGTTCTTGGAGCTCCGCTAGTAGGGTAGCAAAGACACTCGTAGGCAGTACTGAATGCTGCTCCGTGCTACTTCTCCTCCGCTGGCAAATGCTTCAGTGTCGCCCGAGGAAAGACGTTTAACAATCGATCTCCAAGAGGAACGAAACACATGATGCCATAAGGCGAAAGAATAGCAGGGCATCTCTTCACAGGCTTGTCCCTGATCTATAGCTGAGGGCAAACACTTGTGTGCTTGTGGGAGAGCCTGTGTCTTTCCTGGAAGCGTTTGGGAGTTTTGCTCAGACGCGTGTTTCCTCAAGTTCAAGAATCAAGATCTAGGATACCTGCAGACAGGTGCCTGTTTGTGTGGAGACAGTCTGTTTGAAACTGTGTTCCTCAGCGCCCGCTCTTTCTCCCCGTCGCTCCACACGCCTGGGAGTCCCTTTCTTTCTCTCCACAAGCACGTGTGTTGACTTCGTCGCACATGTGCATCTGCACAAGCGTTGAGCTCAGCAGAGCGTGTCTCTTGACACTTGATGTGCGTTGGCTGTGTCTGCCTGCTCCAGTGAAGAGAGAAACGGGAAATCATCTTGGTAGAGGCAACAAAGCAAAAGCGAGGCAGGATTGACATCTGCTCAACAGAGACGGATTCCCTGCGCTGACACAGTTCACAGTTACACGAGAAGCAATCTGAGCGGTCCGTCGACCGGAGACGTGTTTCCCAAGAGGTCGTTTAGCGAGTGAACAGCAGTGTGCGCGACTTTCAGGAGTGTGCCTGGAAAGTGCCAGAATCACCAGGAGCATCTGTGCAAAAGCTGCTGCCTCTGTGACCGCATTGAGGCACGTTCGCGTGTCTGCGAGTATATAGACGGCTCTTTCGCGTTCACTCCGAGGGAAACGGTCCGCTATTGCTTCTGTGCGCACAGACGCGATTCCCTTGTCTCTTGCGAACACAGGGAACTCTGTGCATCCAAATCTACAGGCTAAGGACGCGTCTGCATATGTTTTGGTGAACAATCGAGTGTGCGTGTTCTGACAGCTGCCTCTATGCAGACGTCTCCACAGAGCCACTTCTGAATGCCCCGCAGCCCAGGACTGAATGGATACACTAACAAGTGCACCGGTGTGAGCAACCACATATGCAGAAGGACGTCTTTCATCTCACAGAAGCGCGAACGTCTTGGCGTTCAAGCACATGGCAGAAACAAGGTGTGAACAGATGAGCTGCTGCTATTTTCTCCGTTCGGCATGCTTCGTTGTAGCTCTCTTGCCGGTCGCCGGCTTAGCGGCTTGCTTTGCGCGACTAGCTCTGGGGAGAGAAGGAGATAGCGCCGGAAACCTCGCCTTTTGCCTTCTTCGGCGCTGGAACCTGGTTGCTGCGCCTTCTCTTTGTCCATGTGCACACACACGATTCCTCAGCGAAAACCATGCAGAAACCTTTCCACGAGCACCCAGGGATGTGCACCCAGCACCACGTGCACGCACACGCAGCTAGAGAAAAGCACCTACCTTTTCACACACTGATGCCTAAGCAAACGCGTGGCCACACACACGCACACATCCGCAAGCGCGCCTACTCCCATCTATTGAGGGAAAGACGGACGAGCAACGTCCTGACAGGCTTGAGGGGAAAAACGTCCGTTGACGGTTGGCGTACTGCACGCCCGCCTACGGGGCTGCAGGGGAATCCACATTTGGAAGGTACCTGAAGATGTGTGCCTGTTCTTGGAGCTCCGCTAGTAGGGTAGCAAAGACACTCGTAGGCAGTACTGAATGCTGCTCCGTGCTACTTCTCCTCCGCTGGCAAATGCTTCACAGTCGCCCTAGGAAAGACGTTTAACAATCGATCTCCAAGAGGAACGAAACACATGATGCCATAAGGCGAAAGAATAGCAGGGCATCTCTTCACAGGCTTGTCCCTGATCTATAGCTGAGGGCAAACACTTGTGTGCTTGTGGGAGAGCCTGTGTCTTTCCTGGAAGCGTTTGGGAGTTTTGCTCAGACGCGTGTTTCCTCAAGTTCAAGAATCAAGATCTAGGATACCTGCAGACAGGTGCCTGTTTGTGTGGAGACAGTCTGTTTGAAACTGTGTTCCTCAGCGCCCGCTCTTTCTCCCCGTCGCTCCACACGCCTGGGAGTCCCTTTCTTTCTCTCCACAAGCACGTGTGTTGACTTCGTCGCACATGTGCATCTGCACAAGCGTTGAGCTCAGCAGAGCGTGTCTCTTGACACTTGATGTGCGTTGGCTGTGTCTGCCTGCTCCAGTGAAGAGAGAAACGGGAAATCATCTTGGTAGAGGCAACAAAGCAAAAGCGAGGCAGGATTGACATCTGCTCAACAGAGACGGATTCCCTGCGCTGACACAGTTCACAGTTACACGAGAAGCAATCTGAGCGGTCCGTCGACCGGAGACGTGTTTCCCAAGAGGTCGTTTAGCGAGTGAACAGCAGTGTGCGCGACTTTCAGGAGTGTGCCTGGAAAGTGCCAGAATCACCAGGAGCATCTGTGCAAAAGCTGCTGCCTCTGTGACCGCATTGAGGCACGTTCGCGTGTCTGCGAGTATATAGACGGCTCTTTCGCGTTCACTCCGAGGGAAACGGTCCGCTATTGCTTCTGTGCGCACAGACGCGATTCCCTTGTCTCTTGCGAACACAGGGAACTCTGTGCATCCAAATCTACAGGCTAAGGACGCGTCTGCATATGTTTTGGTGAACAATCGAGTGTGCGTGTTCTGACAGCTGCCTCTATGCAGACGTCTCCACAGAGCCACTTCTGAATGCCCCGCAGCCCAGGACTGAATGGATACACTAACAAGTGCACCGGTGTGAGCAACCACATATGCAGAAGGACGTCTTTCATCTCACAGAAGCGCGAACGTCTTGGCGTTCAAGCACATGGCAGAAACAAGGTGTGAACAGATGAGCTGCTGCTATTTTCTCCGTTCGGCATGCTTCGTTGTAGCTCTCTTGCCGGTCGCCGGCTTAGCGGCTTGCTTTGCGCGACTAGCTCTGGGGAGAGAAGGAGATAGCGCCGGAAACCTCGCCTTTTGCCTTCTTCGGCGCTGGAACCTGGTTGCTGCGCCTTCTCTTTGTCCATGTGCACACACACGATTCCTCAGCGAAAACCATGCAGAAACCTTTCCACGAGCACCCAGGGATGTGCACCCAGCACCACGTGCACGCACACGCAGCTAGAGAAAAGCACCTACCTTTTCACACACTGATGCCTAAGCAAACGCGTGGCCACACACACGCACACATCCGCAAGCGCGCCTACTCCCATCTATTGAGGGAAAGACGGACGAGCAACGTCCTGACAGGCTTGAGGGGAAAAACGTCCGTTGACGGTTGGCGTACTGCACGCCCGCCTACGGGGCTGCAGGGGAATCCACATTTGGAAGGTACCTGAAGATGTGTGCCTGTTCTTGGAGCTCCGCTAGTAGGGTAGCAAAGACACTCGTAGGCAGTACTGAATGCTGCTCCGTGCTACTTCTCCTCCGCTGGCAAATGCTTCACAGTCGCCCTAGGAAAGACGTTTAACAATCGATCTCCAAGAGGAACGAAACACATGATGCCATAAGGCGAAAGAATAGCAGGGCATCTCTTCACAGGCTTGTCCCTGATCTATAGCTGAGGGCAAACACTTGTGTGCTTGTGGGAGAGCCTGTGTCTTTCCTGGAAGCGTTTGGGAGTTTTGCTCAGACGCGTGTTTCCTCAAGTTCAAGAATCAAGATCTAGGATACCTGCAGACAGGTGCCTGTTTGTGTGGAGACAGTCTGTTTGAAACTGTGTTCCTCAGCGCCCGCTCTTTCTCCCCGTCGCTCCACACGCCTGGGAGTCCCTTTCTTTCTCTCCACAAGCACGTGTGTTGACTTCGTCGCACATGTGCATCTGCACAAGCGTTGAGCTCAGCAGAGCGTGTCTCTTGACACTTGATGTGCGTTGGCTGTGTCTGCCTGCTCCAGTGAAGAGAGAAACGGGAAATCATCTTGGTAGAGGCAACAAAGCAAAAGCGAGGCAGGATTGACATCTGCTCAACAGAGACGGATTCCCTGCGCTGACACAGTTCACAGTTACACGAGAAGCAATCTGAGCGGTCCGTCGACCGGAGACGTGTTTCCCAAGAGGTCGTTTAGCGAGTGAACAGCAGTGTGCGCGACTTTCAGGAGTGTGCCTGGAAAGTGCCAGAATCACCAGGAGCATCTGTGCAAAAGCTGCTGCCTCTGTGACCGCATTGAGGCACGTTCGCGTGTCTGCGAGTATATAGACGGCTCTTTCGCGTTCACTCCGAGGGAAACGGTCCGCTATTGCTTCTGTGCGCACAGACGCGATTCCCTTGTCTCTTGCGAACACAGGGAACTCTGTGCATCCAAATCTACAGGCTAAGGACGCGTCTGCATATGTTTTGGTGAACAATCGAGTGTGCGTGTTCTGACAGCTGCCTCTATGCAGACGTCTCCACAGAGCCACTTCTGAATGCCCCGCAGCCCAGGACTGAATGGATACACTAACAAGTGCACCGGTGTGAGCAACCACATATGCAGAAGGACGTCTTTCATCTCACAGAAGCGCGAACGTCTTGGCGTTCAAGCACATGGCAGAAACAAGGTGTGAACAGATGAGCTGCTGCTATTTTCTCCGTTCGGCATGCTTCGTTGTAGCTCTCTTGCCGGTCGCCGGCTTAGCGGCTTGCTTTGCGCGACTAGCTCTGGGGAGAGAAGGAGATAGCGCCGGAAACCTCGCCTTTTGCCTTCTTCGGCGCTGGAACCTGGTTGCTGCGCCTTCTCTTTGTCCATGTGCACACACACGATTCCTCAGCGAAAACCATGCAGAAACCTTTCCACGAGCACCCAGGGATGTGCACCCAGCACCACGTGCACGCACACGCAGCTAGAGAAAAGCACCTACCTTTTCACACACTGAAGCCTAAGCAAACGCGTGGCCACACACACGCACACATCCGCAAGCGCGCCTACTCCCATCTATTGAGGGAAAGACGGACGAGCAACGTCCTGACAGGCTTGAGGGGAAAAACGTCCGTTGACGGTTGGCGTACTGCACGCCCGCCTACGGGGCTGCAGGGGAATCCACATTTGGAAGGTACCTGAAGATGTGTGCCTGTTCTTGGAGCTCCGCTAGTAGGGTAGCAAAGACACTCGTAGGCAGTACTGAATGCTGCTCCGTGCTACTTCTCCTCCGCTGGCAAATGCTTCAGTGTCGCCCGAGGAAAGACGTTTAACAATCGATCTCCAAGAGGAACGAAACACATGATGCCATAAGGCGAAAGAATAGCAGGGCATCTCTTCACAGGCTTGTCCCTGATCTATAGCTGAGGGCAAACACTTGTGTGCTTGTGGGAGAGCCTGTGTCTTTCCTGGAAGCGTTTGGGAGTTTTGCTCAGACGCGTGTTTCCTCAAGTTCAAGAATCAAGATCTAGGATACCTGCAGACAGGTGCCTGTTTGTGTGGAGACAGTCTGTTTGAAACTGTGTTCCTCAGCGCCCGCTCTTTCTCCCCGTCGCTCCACACGCCTGGGAGTCCCTTTCTTTCTCTCCACAAGCACGTGTGTTGACTTCGTCGCACATGTGCATCTGCACAAGCGTTGAGCTCAGCAGAGCGTGTCTCTTGACACTTGATGTGCGTTGGCTGTGTCTGCCTGCTCCAGTGAAGAGAGAAACGGGAAATCATCTTGGTAGAGGCAACAAAGCAAAAGCGAGGCAGGATTGACATCTGCTCAACAGAGACGGATTCCCTGCGCTGACACAGTTCACAGTTACACGAGAAGCAATCTGAGCGGTCCGTCGACCGGAGACGTGTTTCCCAAGAGGTCGTTTAGCGAGTGAACAGCAGTGTGCGCGACTTTCAGGAGTGTGCCTGGAAAGTGCCAGAATCACTAGGAGCATCTGTGCAAAAGCTGCTGCCTCTGTGACCGCATTGAGGCACGTTCGCGTGTCTGCGAGTATATAGACGGCTCTTTCGCGTTCACTCCGAGGGAAACGGTCCGCTATTGCTTCTGTGCGCACAGACGCGATTCCCTTGTCTCTTGCGAACACAGGGAACTCTGTGCATCCAAATCTACAGGCTAAGGACGCGTCTGCATATGTTTTGGTGAACAATCGAGTGTGCGTGTTCTGACAGCTGCCTCTATGCAGACGTCTCCACAGAGCCACTTCTGAATGCCCCGCAGCCCAGGACTGAATGGATACACTAACAAGTGCACCGGTGTGAGCAAGCACATATGCAGAAGGACGTCTTTCATCTCACAGAAGCGCGAACGTCTTGGCGTTCAAGCACATGGCAGAAACAAGGTGTGAACAGATGAGCTGCTGCTATTTTCTCCGTTCGGCATGCTTCGTTGTAGCTCTCTTGCCGGTCGCCGGCTTAGCGGCTTGCTTTGCGCGACTAGCTCTGGGGAGAGAAGGAGATAGCGCCGGAAACCTCGCCTTTTGCCTTCTTCGGCGCTGGAACCTGGTTGCTGCGCCTTCTCTTTGTCCATGTGCACACACACGATTCCTCAGCGAAAACCATGCAGAAACCTTTCCACGAGCACCCAGGGATGTGCACCCAGCACCACGTGCACGCACACGCAGCTAGAGAAAAGCACCTACCTTTTCACACACTGATGCCTAAGCAAACGCGTGGCCACACACACGCACACATCCGCAAGCGCGCCTACTCCCATCTATTGAGGGAAAGACGGACGAGCTCTTTGGTTGCTCTTCACAGGCTTGTCCCTGATCTATAGCTGAGGGCAAACACTTGTGTGCTTGTGGGAGAGCCTGTGTCTTTCCTGGAAGCGTTTGGGAGTTTTGCTCAGACGCGTGTTTCCTCAAGTTCAAGAATCAAGATCTAGGATACCTGCAGACAGGTGCCTGTTTGTGTGGAGACAGTCTGTTTGAAACTGTGTTCCTCAGCGCCCGCTCTTTCTCCCCGTCGCTCCACACGCCTGGGAGTCCCTTTCTTTCTCTCCACAAGCACGTGTGTTGACTTCGTCGCACATGTGCATCTGCACAAGCGTTGAGCTCAGCAGAGCGTGTCTCTTGACACTTGATGTGCGTTGGCTGTGTCTGCCTGCTCCAGTGAAGAGAGAAACGGGAAATCATCTTGGTAGAGGCAACAAAGCAAAAGCGAGGCAGGATTGACATCTGCTCAACAGAGACGGATTCCCTGCGCTGACACAGTTCACAGTTACACGAGAAGCAATCTGAGCGGTCTGTCGACCGGAGACGTGTTTCCCAAGAGGTCGTTTAGCGAGTGAACAGCAGTGTGCGCGACTTTCAGGAGTGTGCCTGGAAAGTGCCAGAATCACCAGGAGCATCTGTGCAAAAGCTGCTGCCTCTGTGACCGCATTGAGGCACGTTCGCGTGTCTGCGAGTATATAGACGACTCTTTCGCGTTCACTCCGAGGGAAACGGTCCGCTATTGCTTCTGTGCGCACAGACGCGATTCCCTTGTCTCTTGCGAACACAGGGAACTCTGTGCATCCAAATCTACAGGCTAAGGACGCGTCTGCATATGTTTTGGTGAACAATCGAGTGTGCGTGTTCTGACAGCTGCCTCTATGCAGACGTCTCCACAGAGCCACTTCTGAATGCCCCGCAGCCCAGGACTGAATGGATACACTAACAAGTGCACCGGTGTGAGCAACCACATATGCAGAAGGACGTCTTTCATCTCACAGAAGCGCGAACGTCTTGGCGTTCAAGCACATGGCAGAAACAAGGTGTGAACAGATGAGCTGCTGCTATTTTCTCCGTTCGGCATGCTTCGTTGTAGCTCTCTTGCCGGTCGCCGGCTTAGCGGCTTGCTTTGCGCGACTAGCTCTGGGGAGAGAAGGAGATAGCGCCGGAAACCTCGCCTTTTGCCTTCTTCGGCGCTGGAACCTGGTTGCTGCGCCTTCTCTTTGTCCATGTGCACACACACGATTCCTCAGCGAAAACCATGCAGAAACCTTTCCACGAGCACCCAGGGATGTGCACCCAGCACCACGTGCACGCACACGCAGCTAGAGAAAAGCACCTACCTTTTCACACACTGATGCCTAAGCAAACGCGTGGCCACACACACGCACACATCCGCAAGCGCGCCTACTCCCATCTATTGAGAGAAAGACGGACGAGCTCTTTGGTTGCTCTTCACAGGCTTGTCCCTGATCTATAGCTGAGGGCAAACACTTGTGTGCTTGTGGGAGAGCCTGTGTCTTTCCTGGAAGCGTTTGGGAGTTTTGCTCAGACGCGTGTTTCCTCAAGTTCAAGAATCAAGATCTAGGATACCTGCAGACAGGTGCCTGTTTGTGTGGAGACAGTCTGTTTGAAACTGTGTTCCTCAGCGCCCGCTCTTTCTCCCCGTCGCTCCACACGCCTGGGAGTCCCTTTCTTTCTCTCCACAAGCACGTGTGTTGACTTCGTCGCACATGTGCATCTGCACAAGCGTTGAGCTCAGCAGAGCGTGTCTCTTGACACTTGATGTGCGTTGGCTGTGTCTGCCTGCTCCAGTGAAGAGAGAAACGGGAAATCATCTTGGTAGAGGCAACAAAGCAAAAGCGAGGCAGGATTGACATCTGCTCAACAGAGACGGATTCCCTGCGCTGACACAGTTCACAGTTACACGAGAAGCAATCTGAGCGGTCCGTCGACCGGAGACGTGTTTCCCAAGAGGTCGTTTAGCGAGTGAACAGCAGTGTGCGCGACTTTCAGGAGTGTGCCTGGAAAGTGCCAGAATCACTAGGAGCATCTGTGCAAAAGCTGCTGCCTCTGTGACCGCATTGAGGCACGTTCGCGTGTCTGCGAGTATATAGACGGCTCTTTCGCGTTCACTCCGAGGGAAACGGTCCGCTATTGCTTCTGTGCGCACAGACGCGATTCCCTTGTCTCTTGCGAACACAGGGAACTCTGTGCATCCAAATCTACAGGCTAAGGACGCGTCTGCATATGTTTTGGTGAACAATCGAGTGTGCGTGTTCTGACAGCTGCCTCTATGCAGACGTCTCCACAGAGCCACTTCTGAATGCCCCGCAGCCCAGGACTGAATGGATACACTAACAAGTGCACCGGTGTGAGCAACCACATATGCAGAAGGACGTCTTTCATCTCACAGAAGCGCGAACGTCTTGGCGTTCAAGCACATGGCAGAAACAAGGTGTGAACAGATGAGCTGCTGCTATTTTCTCCGTTCGGCATGCTTCGTTGTAGCTCTCTTGCCGGTCGCCGGCTTAGCGGCTTGCTTTGCGCGACTAGCTCTGGGGAGAGAAGGAGATAGCGCCGGAAACCTCGCCTTTTGCCTTCTTCGGCGCTGGAACCTGGTTGCTGCGCCTTCTCTTTGTCCATGTGCACACACACGATTCCTCAGCGAAAACCATGCAGAAACCTTTCCACGAGCACCCAGGGATGTGCACCCAGCACCACGTGCACGCACACGCAGCTAGAGAAAAGCACCTACCTTTTCACACACTGATGCCTAAGCAAACGCGTGGCCACACACACGCACACATCCGCAAGCGCGCCTACTCCCATCTATTGAGGGAAAGACGGACGAGCTCTTTGGTTGCTCTTCACAGGCTTGTCCCTGATCTATAGCTGAGGGCAAACACTTGTGTGCTTGTGGGAGAGCCTGTGTCTTTCCTGGAAGCGTTTGGGAGTTTTGCTCAGACGCGTGTTTCCTCAAGTTCAAGAATCAAGATCTAGGATACCTGCAGACAGGTGCCTGTTTGTGTGGAGACAGTCTGTTTGAAACTGTGTTCCTCAGCGCCCGCTCTTTCTCCCCGTCGCTCCACACGCCTGGGAGTCCCTTTCTTTCTCTCCACAAGCACGTGTGTTGACTTCGTCGCACATGTGCATCTGCACAAGCGTTGAGCTCAGCAGAGCGTGTCTCTTGACACTTGATGTGCGTTGGCTGTGTCTGCCTGCTCCAGTGAAGAGAGAAACGGGAAATCATCTTGGTAGAGGCAACAAAGCAAAAGCGAGGCAGGATTGACATCTGCTCAACAGAGACGGATTCCCTGCGCTGACACAGTTCACAGTTACACGAGAAGCAATCTGAGCGGTCTGTCGACCGGAGACGTGTTTCCCAAGAGGTCGTTTAGCGAGTGAACAGCAGTGTGCGCGACTTTCAGGAGTGTGCCTGGAAAGTGCCAGAATCACCAGGAGCATCTGTGCAAAAGCTGCTGCCTCTGTGACCGCATTGAGGCACGTTCGCGTGTCTGCGAGTATATAGACGACTCTTTCGCGTTCACTCCGAGGGAAACGGTCCGCTATTGCTTCTGTGCGCACAGACGCGATTCCCTTGTCTCTTGCGAACACAGGGAACTCTGTGCATCCAAATCTACAGGCTAAGGACGCGTCTGCATATGTTTTGGTGAACAATCGAGTGTGCGTGTTCTGACAGCTGCCTCTATGCAGACGTCTCCACAGAGCCACTTCTGAATGCCCCGCAGCCCAGGACTGAATGGATACACTAACAAGTGCACCGGTGTGAGCAACCACATATGCAGAAGGACGTCTTTCATCTCACAGAAGCGCGAACGTCTTGGCGTTCAAGCACATGGCAGAAACAAGGTGTGAACAGATGAGCTGCTGCTATTTTCTCCGTTCGGCATGCTTCGTTGTAGCTCTCTTGCCGGTCGCCGGCTTAGCGGCTTGCTTTGCGCGACTAGCTCTGGGGAGAGAAGGAGATAGCGCCGGAAACCTCGCCTTTTGCCTTCTTCGGCGCTGGAACCTGGTTGCTGCGCCTTCTCTTTGTCCATGTGCACACACACGATTCCTCAGCGAAAACCATGCAGAAACCTTTCCACGAGCACCCAGGGATGTGCACCCAGCACCACGTGCACGCACACGCAGCTAGAGAAAAGCACCTACCTTTTCACACACTGATGCCTAAGCAAACGCGTGGCCACACACACGCACACATCCGCAAGCGCGCCTACTCCCATCTATTGAGAGAAAGACGGACGAGCTCTTTGGTTGCTCTTCACAGGCTTGTCCCTGATCTATAGCTGAGGGCAAACACTTGTGTGCTTGTGGGAGAGCCTGTGTCTTTCCTGGAAGCGTTTGGGAGTTTTGCTCAGACGCGTGTTTCCTCAAGTTCAAGAATCAAGATCTAGGATACCTGCAGACAGGTGCCTGTTTGTGTGGAGACAGTCTGTTTGAAACTGTGTTCCTCAGCGCCCGCTCTTTCTCCCCGTCGCTCCACACGCCTGGGAGTCCCTTTCTTTCTCTCCACAAGCACGTGTGTTGACTTCGTCGCACATGTGCATCTGCACAAGCGTTGAGCTCAGCAGAGCGTGTCTCTTGACACTTGATGTGCGTTGGCTGTGTCTGCCTGCTCCAGTGAAGAGAGAAACGGGAAATCATCTTGGTAGAGGCAACAAAGCAAAAGCGAGGCAGGATTGACATCTGCTCAACAGAGACGGATTCCCTGCGCTGACACAGTTCACAGTTACACGAGAAGCAATCTGAGCGGTCCGTCGACCGGAGACGTGTTTCCCAAGAGGTCGTTTAGCGAGTGAACAGCAGTGTGCGCGACTTTCAGGAGTGTGCCTGGAAAGTGCCAGAATCACCAGGAGCATCTGTGCAAAAGCTGCTGCCTCTGTGACCGCATTGAGGCACGTTCGCGTGTCTGCGAGTATATAGACGGCTCTTTCGCGTTCACTCCGAGGGAAACGGTCCGCTATTGCTTCTGTGCGCACAGACGCGATTCCCTTGTCTCTTGCGAACACAGGGAACTCTGTGCATCCAAATCTACAGGCTAAGGACGCGTCTGCATATGTTTTGGTGAACAATCGAGTGTGCGTGTTCTGACAGCTGCCTCTATGCAGACGTCTCCACAGAGCCACTTCTGAATGCCCCGCAGCCCAGGACTGAATGGATACACTAACAAGTGCACCGGTGTGAGCAACCACATATGCAGAAGGACGTCTTTCATCTCACAGAAGCGCGAACGTCTTGGCGTTCAAGCACATGGCAGAAACAAGGTGTGAAGAGATGAGCTGCTGCTATTTTCTCCGTTCGGCATGCTTCGTTGTAGCTCTCTTGCCGGTCGCCGGCTTAGCGGCTTGCTTTGCGCCACTAGCTCTGGGGAGAGAAGGAGATAGCGCCGGAAACCTCGCCTTTTGCCTTCTTCGGCGCTGGAACCTGGTTGCTGCGCCTTCTCTTTGTCCATGTGCACACACACGATTCCTCAGCGAAAACCATGCAGAAACCTTTCCACGAGCACCCAGGGATGTGCACCCAGCACCACGTGCACGCACACGCAGCTAGAGAAAAGCACCTACCTTTTCACACACTGATGCCTAAGCAAACGCGTGGCCACACACACGCACACATCCGCAAGCGCGCCTACTCCCATCTATTGAGGGAAAGACGGACGAGCTCTTTGGTTGCTCTTCACAGGCTTGTCCCTGATCTATAGCTGAGGGCAAACACTTGTGTGCTTGTGGGAGAGCCTGTGTCTTTCCTGGAAGCGTTTGGGAGTTTTGCTCAGACGCGTGTTTCCTCAAGTTCAAGAATCAAGATCTAGGATACCTGCAGACAGGTGCCTGTTTGTGTGGAGACAGTCTGTTTGAAACTGTGTTCCTCAGCGCCCGCTCTTTCTCCCCGTCGCTCCACACGCCTGGGAGTCCCTTTCTTTCTCTCCACAAGCACGTGTGTTGACTTCGTCGCACATGTGCATCTGCACAAGCGTTGAGCTCAGCAGAGCGTGTCTCTTGACACTTGATGTGCGTTGGCTGTGTCTGCCTGCTCCAGTGAAGAGAGAAACGGGAAATCATCTTGGTAGAGGCAACAAAGCAAAAGCGAGGCAGGATTGACATCTGCTCAACAGAGACGGATTCCCTGCGCTGACACAGTTCACAGTTACACGAGAAGCAATCTGAGCGGTCCGTCGACCGGAGACGTGTTTCCCAAGAGGTCGTTTAGCGAGTGAACAGCAGTGTGCGCGACTTTCAGGAGTGTGCCTGGAAAGTGCCAGAATCACCAGGAGCATCTGTGCAAAAGCTGCTGCCTCTGTGACCGCATTGAGGCACGTTCGCGTGTCTGTGAGTATATAGACGGCTCTTTCGCGTTCACTCCGAGGGAAACGGTCCGCTATTGCTTCTGTGCGCACAGACGCGATTCCCTTGTCTCTTGCGAACACAGGGAACTCTGTGCATCCAAATCTACAGGCTAAGGACGCGTCTGCATATGTTTTGGTGAACAATCGAGTGTGCGTGTTCTGACAGCTGCCTCTATGCAGACGTCTCCACAGAGCCACTTCTGAATGCCCCGCAGCCCAGGACTGAATGGATACACTAACAAGTGCACCGGTGTGAGCAACCACATATGCAGAAGGACGTCTTTCATCTCACAGAAGCGCGAACGTCTTGGCGTTCAAGCACATGGCAGAAACAAGGTGTGAAGAGATGAGCTGCTGCTATTTTCTCCGTTCGGCATGCTTCGTTGTAGCTCTCTTGCCGGTCGCCGGCTTAGCGGCTTGCTTTGCGCGACTAGCTCTGGGGAGAGAAGGAGATAGCGCCGGAAACCTCGCCTTTTGCCTTCTTCGGCGCTGGAACCTGGTTGCTGCGCCTTCTCTTTGTCCATGTGCACACACACGATTCCTCAGCGAAAACCATGCAGAAACCTTTCCACGAGCACCCAGGGATGTGCACCCAGCACCACGTGCACGCACACGCAGCTAGAGAAAAGCACCTACCTTTTCACACACTGATGCCTAAGCAAACGCGTGGCCACACACACGCACACATCCGCAAGCGCGCCTACTCCCATCTATTGAGGGAAAGACGGACGAGCTCTTTGGTTGCTCTTCACAGGCTTGTCCCTGATCTATAGCTGAGGGCAAACACTTGTGTGCTTGTGGGAGAGCCTGTGTCTTTCCTGGAAGCGTTTGGGAGTTTTGCTCAGACGCGTGTTTCCTCAAGTTCAAGAATCAAGATCTAGGATACCTGCAGACAGGTGCCTGTTTGTGTGGAGACAGTCTGTTTGAAACTGTGTTCCTCAGCGCCCGCTCTTTCTCCCCGTCGCTCCACACGCCTGGGAGTCCCTTTCTTTCTCTCCACAAGCACGTGTGTTGACTTCGTCGCACATGTGCATCTGCACAAGCGTTGAGCTCAGCAGAGCGTGTCTCTTGACACTTGATGTGCGTTGGCTGTGTCTGCCTGCTCCAGTGAAGAGAGAAACGGGAAATCATCTTGGTAGAGGCAACAAAGCAAAAGCGAGGCAGGATTGACATCTGCTCAACAGAGACGGATTCCCTGCGCTGACACAGTTCACAGTTACACGAGAAGCAATCTGAGCGGTCCGTCGACCGGAGACGTGTTTCCCAAGAGGTCGTTTAGCGAGTGAACAGCAGTGTGCGCGACTTTCAGGAGTGTGCCTGGAAAGTGCCAGAATCACCAGGAGCATCTGTGCAAAAGCTGCTGCCTCTGTGACCGCATTGAGGCACGTTCGCGTGTCTGCGAGTATATAGACGGCTCTTTCGCGTTCACTCCGAGGGAAACGGTCCGCTATTGCTTCTGTGCGCACAGACGCGATTCCCTTGTCTCTTGCGAACACAGGGAACTCTGTGCATCCAAATCTACAGGCTAAGGACGCGTCTGCATATGTTTTGGTGAACAATCGAGTGTGCGTGTTCTGACAGCTGCCTCTATGCAGACGTCTCCACAGAGCCACTTCTGAATGCCCCGCAGCCCAGGACTGAATGGATACACTAACAAGTGCACCGGTGTGAGCAACCACATATGCAGAAGGACGTCTTTCATCTCACAGAAGCGCGAACGTCTTGGCGTTCAAGCACATGGCAGAAACAAGGTGTGAACAGATGAGCTGCTGCTATTTTCTCCGTTCGGCATGCTTCGTTGTAGCTCTCTTGCCGGTCGCCGGCTTAGCGGCTTGCTTTGCGCGACTAGCTCTGGGGAGAGAAGGAGATAGCGCCGGAAACCTCGCCTTTTGCCTTCTTCGGCGCTGGAACCTGGTTGCTGCGCCTTCTCTTTGTCCATGTGCACACACACGATTCCTCAGCGAAAACCATGCAGAAACCTTTCCACGAGCACCCAGGGATGTGCACCCAGCACCACGTGCACGCACACGCAGCTAGAGAAAAGCACCTACCTTTTCACACACTGATGCCTAAGCAAACGCGTGGCCACACACACGCACACATCCGCAAGCGCGCCTACTCCCATCTATTGAGGGAAAGACGGACGAGCTCTTTGGTTGCTCTTCACAGGCTTGTCCCTGATCTATAGCTGAGGGCAAACACTTGTGTGCTTGTGGGAGAGCCTGTGTCTTTCCTGGAAGCGTTTGGGAGTTTTGCTCAGACGCGTGTTTCCTCAAGTTCAAGAATCAAGATCTAGGATACCTGCAGACAGGTGCCTGTTTGTGTGGAGACAGTCTGTTTGAAACTGTGTTCCTCAGCGCCCGCTCTTTCTCCCCGTCGCTCCACACGCCTGGGAGTCCCTTTCTTTCTCTCCACAAGCACGTGTGTTGACTTCGTCGCACATGTGCATCTGCACAAGCGTTGAGCTCAGCAGAGCGTGTCTCTTGACACTTGATGTGCGTTGGCTGTGTCTGCCTGCTCCAGTGAAGAGAGAAACGGGAAATCATCTTGGTAGAGGCAACAAAGCAAAAGCGAGGCAGGATTGACATCTGCTCAACAGAGACGGATTCCCTGCGCTGACACAGTTCACAGTTACACGAGAAGCAATCTGAGCGGTCCGTCGACCGGAGACGTGTTTCCCAAGAGGTCGTTTAGCGAGTGAACAGCAGTGTGCGCGACTTTCAGGAGTGTGCCTGGAAAGTGCCAGAATCACCAGGAGCATCTGTGCAAAAGCTGCTGCCTCTGTGACCGCATTGAGGCACGTTCGCGTGTCTGCGAGTATATAGACGGCTCTTTCGCGTTCACTCCGAGGGAAACGGTCCGCTATTGCTTCTGTGCGCACAGACGCGATTCCCTTGTCTCTTGCGAACACAGGGAACTCTGTGCATCCAAATCTACAGGCTAAGGACGCGTCTGCATATGTTTTGGTGAACAATCGAGTGTGCGTGTTCTGACAGCTGCCTCTATGCAGACGTCTCCACAGAGCCACTTCTGAATGCCCCGCAGCCCAGGACTGAATGGATACACTAACAAGTGCACCGGTGTGAGCAACCACATATGCAGAAGGACGTCTTTCATCTCACAGAAGCGCGAACGTCTTGGCGTTCAAGCACATGGCAGAAACAAGGTGTGAAGAGATGAGCTGCTGCTATTTTCTCCGTTCGGCATGCTTCGTTGTAGCTCTCTTGCCGGTCGCCGGCTTAGCGGCTTGCTTTGCGCGACTAGCTCTGGGGAGAGAAGGAGATAGCGCCGGAAACCTCGCCTTTTGCCTTCTTCGGCGCTGGAACCTGGTTGCTGCGCCTTCTCTTTGTCCATGTGCACACACACGATTCCTCAGCGAAAACCATGCAGAAACCTTTCCACGAGCACCCAGGGATGTGCACCCAGCACCACGTGCACGCACACGCAGCTAGAGAAAAGCACCTACCTTTTCACACACTGATGCCTAAGCAAACGCGTGGCCACACACACGCACACATCCGCAAGCGCGCCTACTCCCATCTATTGAGGGAAAGACGGACGAGCTCTTTGGTTGCTCTTCACAGGCTTGTCCCTGATCTATAGCTGAGGGCAAACACTTGTGTGCTTGTGGGAGAGCCTGTGTCTTTCCTGGAAGCGTTTGGGAGTTTTGCTCAGACGCGTGTTTCCTCAAGTTCAAGAATCAAGATCTAGGATACCTGCAGACAGGTGCCTGTTTGTGTGGAGACAGTCTGTTTGAAACTGTGTTCCTCAGCGCCCGCTCTTTCTCCCCGTCGCTCCACACGCCTGGGAGTCCCTTTCTTTCTCTCCACAAGCACGTGTGTTGACTTCGTCGCACATGTGCATCTGCACAAGCGTTGAGCTCAGCAGAGCGTGTCTCTTGACACTTGATGTGCGTTGGCTGTGTCTGCCTGCTCCAGTGAAGAGAGAAACGGGAAATCATCTTGGTAGAGGCAACAAAGCAAAAGCGAGGCAGGATTGACATCTGCTCAACAGAGACGGATTCCCTGCGCTGACACAGTTCACAGTTACACGAGAAGCAATCTGAGCGGTCCGTCGACCGGAGACGTGTTTCCCAAGAGGTCGTTTAGCGAGTGAACAGCAGTGTGCGCGACTTTCAGGAGTGTGCCTGGAAAGTGCCAGAATCACCAGGAGCATCTGTGCAAAAGCTGCTGCCTCTGTGACCGCATTGAGGCACGTTCGCGTGTCTGCGAGTATATAGACGGCTCTTTCGCGTTCACTCCGAGGGAAACGGTCCGCTATTGCTTCTGTGCGCACAGACGCGATTCCCTTGTCTCTTGCGAACACAGGGAACTCTGTGCATCCAAATCTACAGGCTAAGGACGCGTCTGCATATGTTTTGGTGAACAATCGAGTGTGCGTGTTCTGACAGCTGCCTCTATGCAGACGTCTCCACAGAGCCACTTCTGAATGCCCCGCAGCCCAGGACTGAATGGATACACTAACAAGTGCACCGGTGTGAGCAACCACATATGCAGAAGGACGTCTTTCATCTCACAGAAGCGCGAACGTCTTGGCGTTCAAGCACATGGCAGAAACAAGGTGTGAACAGATGAGCTGCTGCTATTTTCTCCGTTCGGCATGCTTCGTTGTAGCTCTCTTGCCGGTCGCCGGCTTAGCGGCTTGCTTTGCGCGACTAGCTCTGGGGAGAGAAGGAGATAGCGCCGGAAACCTCGCCTTTTGCCTTCTTCGGCGCTGGAACCTGGTTGCTGCGCCTTCTCTTTGTCCATGTGCACACACACGATTCCTCAGCGAAAACCATGCAGAAACCTTTCCACGAGCACCCAGGGATGTGCACCCAGCACCACGTGCACGCACACGCAGCTAGAGAAAAGCACCTACCTTTTCACACACTGATGCCTAAGCAAACGCGTGGCCACACACACGCACACATCCGCAAGCGCGCCTACTCCCATCTATTGAGAGAAAGACGGACGAGCTCTTTGGTTGCTCTTCACAGGCTTGTCCCTGATCTATAGCTGAGGGCAAACACTTGTGTGCTTGTGGGAGAGCCTGTGTCTTTCCTGGAAGCGTTTGGGAGTTTTGCTCAGACGCGTGTTTCCTCAAGTTCAAGAATCAAGATCTAGGATACCTGCAGACAGGTGCCTGTTTGTGTGGAGACAGTCTGTTTGAAACTGTGTTCCTCAGCGCCCGCTCTTTCTCCCCGTCGCTCCACACGCCTGGGAGTCCCTTTCTTTCTCTCCACAAGCACGTGTGTTGACTTCGTCGCACATGTGCATCTGCACAAGCGTTGAGCTCAGCAGAGCGTGTCTCTTGACACTTGATGTGCGTTGGCTGTGTCTGCCTGCTCCAGTGAAGAGAGAAACGGGAAATCATCTTGGTAGAGGCAACAAAGCAAAAGCGAGGCAGGATTGACATCTGCTCAACAGAGACGGATTCCCTGCGCTGACACAGTTCACAGTTACACGAGAAGCAATCTGAGCGGTCCGTCGACCGGAGACGTGTTTCCCAAGAGGTCGTTTAGCGAGTGAACAGCAGTGTGCGCGACTTTCAGGAGTGTGCCTGGAAAGTGCCAGAATCACTAGGAGCATCTGTGCAAAAGCTGCTGCCTCTGTGACCGCATTGAGGCACGTTCGCGTGTCTGCGAGTATATAGACGGCTCTTTCGCGTTCACTCCGAGGGAAACGGTCCGCTATTGCTTCTGTGCGCACAGACGCGATTCCCTTGTCTCTTGCGAACACAGGGAACTCTGTGCATCCAAATCTACAGGCTAAGGACGCGTCTGCATATGTTTTGGTGAACAATCGAGTGTGCGTGTTCTGACAGCTGCCTCTATGCAGACGTCTCCACAGAGCCACTTCTGAATGCCCCGCAGCCCAGGACTGAATGGATACACTAACAAGTGCACCGGTGTGAGCAACCACATATGCAGAAGGACGTCTTTCATCTCACAGAAGCGCGAACGTCTTGGCGTTCAAGCACATGGCAGAAACAAGGTGTGAACAGATGAGCTGCTGCTATTTTCTCCGTTCGGCATGCTTCGTTGTAGCTCTCTTGCCGGTCGCCGGCTTAGCGGCTTGCTTTGCGCGACTAGCTCTGGGGAGAGAAGGAGATAGCGCCGGAAACCTCGCCTTTTGCCTTCTTCGGCGCTGGAACCTGGTTGCTGCGCCTTCTCTTTGTCCATGTGCACACACACGATTCCTCAGCGAAAACCATGCAGAAACCTTTCCACGAGCACCCAGGGATGTGCACCCAGCACCACGTGCACGCACACGCAGCTAGAGAAAAGCACCTACCTTTTCACACACTGATGCCTAAGCAAACGCGTGGCCACACACACGCACACATCCGCAAGCGCGCCTACTCCCATCTATTGAGGGAAAGACGGACGAGCTCTTTGGTTGCTCTTCACAGGCTTGTCCCTGATCTATAGCTGAGGGCAAACACTTGTGTGCTTGTGGGAGAGCCTGTGTCTTTCCTGGAAGCGTTTGGGAGTTTTGCTCAGACGCGTGTTTCCTCAAGTTCAAGAATCAAGATCTAGGATACCTGCAGACAGGTGCCTGTTTGTGTGGAGACAGTCTGTTTGAAACTGTGTTCCTCAGCGCCCGCTCTTTCTCCCCGTCGCTCCACACGCCTGGGAGTCCCTTTCTTTCTCTCCACAAGCACGTGTGTTGACTTCGTCGCACATGTGCATCTGCACAAGCGTTGAGCTCAGCAGAGCGTGTCTCTTGACACTTGATGTGCGTTGGCTGTGTCTGCCTGCTCCAGTGAAGAGAGAAACGGGAAATCATCTTGGTAGAGGCAACAAAGCAAAAGCGAGGCAGGATTGACATCTGCTCAACAGAGACGGATTCCCTGCGCTGACACAGTTCACAGTTACACGAGAAGCAATCTGAGCGGTCCGACGACCGGAGACGTGTTTCCCAAGAGGTCGTTTAGCGAGTGAACAGCAGTGTGCGCGACTTTCAGGAGTGTGCCTGGAAAGTGCCAGAATCACCAGGAGCATCTGTGCAAAAGCTGCTGCCTCTGTGACCGCATTGAGGCACGTTCGCGTGTCTGCGAGTATATAGACGGCTCTTTCGCGTTCACTCCGAGGGAAACGGTCCGCTATTGCTTCTGTGCGCACAGACGCGATTCCCTTGTCTCTTGCGAACACAGGGAACTCTGTGCATCCAAATCTACAGGCTAAGGACGCGTCTGCATATGTTTTGGTGAACAATCGAGTGTGCGTGTTCTGACAGCTGCCTCTATGCAGACGTCTCCACAGAGCCACTTCTGAATGCCCCGCAGCCCAGGACTGAATGGATACACTAACAAGTGCACCGGTGTGAGCAACCACATATGCAGAAGGACGTCTTTCATCTCACAGAAGCGCGAACGTCTTGGCGTTCAAGCACATGGCAGAAACAAGGTGTGAACAGATGAGCTGCTGCTATTTTCTCCGTTCGGCATGCTTCGTTGTAGCTCTCTTGCCGGTCGCCGGCTTAGCGGCTTGCTTTGCGCGACTAGCTCTGGGGAGAGAAGGAGATAGCGCCGGAAACCTCGCCTTTTGCCTTCTTCGGCGCTGGAACCTGGTTGCTGCGCCTTCTCTTTGTCCATGTGCACACACACGATTCCTCAGCGAAAACCATGCAGAAACCTTTCCACGAGCACCCAGGGATGTGCACCCAGCACCACGTGCACGCACACGCAGCTAGAGAAAAGCACCTACCTTTTCACACACTGATGCCTAAGCAAACGCGTGGCCACACACACGCACACATCCGCAAGCGCGCCTACTCCCATCTATTGAGGGAAAGACGGACGAGCTCTTTGGTTGCTCTTCACAGGCTTGTCCCTGATCTATAGCTGAGGGCAAACACTTGTGTGCTTGTGGGAGAGCCTGTGTCTTTCCTGGAAGCGTTTGGGAGTTTTGCTCAGACGCGTGTTTCCTCAAGTTCAAGAATCAAGATCTAGGATACCTGCAGACAGGTGCCTGTTTGTGTGGAGACAGTCTGTTTGAAACTGTGTTCCTCAGCGCCCGCTCTTTCTCCCCGTCGCTCCACACGCCTGGGAGTCCCTTTCTTTCTCTCCACAAGCACGTGTGTTGACTTCGTCGCACATGTGCATCTGCACAAGCGTTGAGCTCAGCAGAGCGTGTCTCTTGACACTTGATGTGCGTTGGCTGTGTCTGCCTGCTCCAGTGAAGAGAGAAACGTGAAATCATCTTGGTAGAGGCAACAAAGCAAAAGCGAGGCAGGATTGACATCTGCTCAACAGAGACGGATTCCCTGCGCTGACACAGTTCACAGTTACACGAGAAGCAATCTGAGCGGTCTGTCGACCGGAGACGTGTTTCCCAAGAGGTCGTTTAGCGAGTGAACAGCAGTGTGCGCGACTTTCAGGAGTGTGCCTGGAAAGTGCCAGAATCACCAGGAGCATCTGTGCAAAAGCTGCTGCCTCTGTGACCGCATTGAGGCACGTTCGCGTGTCTGCGAGTATATAGACGGCTCTTTCGCGTTCACTCCGAGGGAAACGGTCCGCTATTGCTTCTGTGCGCACAGACGCGATTCCCTTGTCTCTTGCGAACACAGGGAACTCTGTGCATCCAAATCTACAGGCTAAGGACGCGTCTGCATATGTTTTGGTGAACAATCGAGTGTGCGTGTTCTGACAGCTGCCTCTATGCAGACGTCTCCACAGAGCCACTTCTGAATGCCCCGCAGCCCAGGACTGAATGGATACACTAACAAGTGCACCGGTGTGAGCAACCACATATGCAGAAGGACGTCTTTCATCTCACAGAAGCGCGAACGTCTTGGCGTTCAAGCACATGGCAGAAACAAGGTGTGAACAGATGAGCTGCTGCTATTTTCTCCGTTCGGCATGCTTCGTTGTAGCTCTCTTGCCGGTCGCCGGCTTAGCGGCTTGCTTTGCGCGACTAGCTCTGGGGAGAGAAGGAGATAGCGCCGGAAACCTCGCCTTTTGCCTTCTTCGGCGCTGGAACCTGGTTGCTGCGCCTTCTCTTTGTCCATGTGCACACACACGATTCCTCAGCGAAAACCATGCAGAAACCTTTCCACGAGCACCCAGGGATGTGCACCCAGCACCACGTGCACGCACACGCAGCTAGAGAAAAGCACCTACCTTTTCACACACTGATGCCTAAGCAAACGCGTGGCCACACACACGCACACATCCGCAAGCGCGCCTACTCCCATCTATTGAGGGAAAGACGGACGAGCAACGTCCTGACAGGCTTGAGGGGAAAAACGTCCGTTGACGGTTGGCGTACTGCACGCCCGCCTACGGGGCTGCAGGGGAATCCACATTTGGAAGGTACCTGAAGATGTGTGCCTGTTCTTGGAGCTCCGCTAGTAGGGTAGCAAAGACACTCGTAGGCAGTACTGAATGCTGCTCCGTGCTACTTCTCCTCCGCTGGCAAATGCTTCAGTGTCGCCCGAGGAAAGACGTTTAACAATCGATCTCCAAGAGGAACGAAACACATGATGCCATAAGGCGAAAGAATAGCAGGGCATCTCTTCACAGGCTTGTCCCTGATCTATAGCTGAGGGCAAACACTTGTGTGCTTGTGGGAGAGCCTGTGTCTTTCCTGGAAGCGTTTGGGAGTTTTGCTCAGACGCGTGTTTCCTCAAGTTCAAGAATCAAGATCTAGGATACCTGCAGACAGGTGCCTGTTTGTGTGGAGACAGTCTGTTTGAAACTGTGTTCCTCAGCGCCCGCTCTTTCTCCCCGTCGCTCCACACGCCTGGGAGTCCCTTTCTTTCTCTCCACAAGCACGTGTGTTGACTTCGTCGCACATGTGCATCTGCACAAGCGTTGAGCTCAGCAGAGCGTGTCTCTTGACACTTGATGTGCGTTGGCTGTGTCTGCCTGCTCCAGTGAAGAGAGAAACGGGAAATCATCTTGGTAGAGGCAACAAAGCAAAAGCGAGGCAGGATTGACATCTGCTCAACAGAGACGGATTCCCTGCGCTGACACAGTTCACAGTTACACGAGAAGCAATCTGAGCGGTCCGTCGACCGGAGACGTGTTTCCCAAGAGGTCGTTTAGCGAGTGAACAGCAGTGTGCGCGACTTTCAGGAGTGTGCCTGGAAAGTGCCAGAATCACCAGGAGCATCTGTGCAAAAGCTGCTGCCTCTGTGACCGCATTGAGGCACGTTCCCGTGTCTGCGAGTATATAGACGGCTCTTTCGCGTTCACTCCGAGGGAAACGGTCCGCTATTGCTTCTGTGCGCACACACGCGATTCCCTTGTCTCTTGCGAACACAGGGAACTCTGTGCATCCAAATCTACAGGCTAAGGACGCGTCTGCATATGTTTTGGTGAACAATCGAGTGTGCGTGTTCTGACAGCTGCCTCTATGCAGACGTCTCCACAGAGCCACTTCTGAATGCCCCGCAGCCCAGGACTGAATGGATACACTAACAAGTGCACCGGTGTGAGCAACCACATATGCAGAAGGACGTCTTTCATCTCACAGAAGCGCGAACGTCTTGGCGTTCAAGCACATGGCAGAAACAAGGTGTGAACAGATGAGCTGCTGCTATTTTCTCCGTTCGGCATGCTTCGTTGTAGCTCTCTTGCCGGTCGCCGGCTTAGCGGCTTGCTTTGCGCGACTAGCTCTGGGTAGAGAAGGAGATAGCGCCGGAAACCTCGCCTTTTGCCTTCTTCGGCGCTGGAACCTGGTTGCTGCGCCTTCTCTTTGTCCATGTGCACACACAAGATTCCTCAGCGAAAACCATGCAGAAACCTTTCCACGAGCACCCAGGGATGTGCACCCAGCACCACGTGCACGCACACGCAGCTAGAGAAAAGCACCTACCTTTTCACACACTGATGCCTAAGCAAACGCGTGGCCACACACACGCACACATCCGCAAGCGCGCCTACTCCCATCTATTGAGGGAAAGACGGACGAGCTCTTTGGTTGCTCTTCACAGGCTTGTCCCTGATCTATAGCTGAGGGCAAACACTTGTGTGCTTGTGGGAGAGCCTGTGTCTTTCCTGGAAGCGTTTGGGAGTTTTGCTCAGACGCGTGTTTCCTCAAGTTCAAGAATCAAGATCTAGGATACCTGCAGACAGGTGCCTGTTTGTGTGGAGACAGTCTGTTTGAAACTGTGTTCCTCAGCGCCCGCTCTTTCTCCCCGTCGCTCCACACGCCTGGGAGTCCCTTTCTTTCTCTCCACAAGCACGTGTGTTGACTTCGTCGCACATGTGCATCTGCACAAGCGTTGAGCTCAGCAGAGCGTGTCTCTTGACACTTGATGTGCGTTGGCTGTGTCTGCCTGCTCCAGTGAAGAGAGAAACGGGAAATCATCTTGGTAGAGGCAACAAAGCAAAAGCGAGGCAGGATTGACATCTGCTCAACAGAGACGGATTCCCTGCGCTGACACAGTTCACAGTTACACGAGAAGCAATCTGAGCGGTCCGTCGACCGGAGACGTGTTTCCCAAGAGGTCGTTTAGCGAGTGAACAGCAGTGTGCGCGACTTTCAGGAGTGTGCCTGGAAAGTGCCAGAATCACCAGGAGCATCTGTGCAAAAGCTGCTGCCTCTGTGACCGCATTGAGGCACGTTCGCGTGTCTGCGAGTATATAGACGGCTCTTTCGCGTTCACTCCGAGGGAAACGGTCCGCTATTGCTTCTGTGCGCACAGACGCGATTCCCTTGTCTCTTGCGAACACAGGGAACTCTGTGCATCCAAATCTACAGGCTAAGGACGCGTCTGCATATGTTTTGGTGAACAATCGAGTGTGCGTGTTCTGACAGCTGCCTCTATGCAGACGTCTCCACAGAGCCACTTCTGAATGCCCCGCAGCCCAGGACTGAATGGATACACTAACAAGTGCACCGGTGTGAGCAACCACATATGCAGAAGGACGTCTTTCATCTCACAGAAGCGCGAACGTCTTGGCGTTCAAGCACATGGCAGAAACAAGGTGTGAACAGATGAGCTGCTGCTATTTTCTCCGTTCGGCATGCTTCGTTGTAGCTCTCTTGCCGGTCGCCGGCTTAGCGGCTTGCTTTGCGCGACTAGCTCTGGGGAGAGAAGGAGATAGCGCCGGAAACCTCGCCTTTTGCCTTCTTCGGCGCTGGAACCTGGTTGCTGCGCCTTCTCTTTGTCCATGTGCACACACACGATTCCTCAGCGAAAACCATGCAGAAACCTTTCCACGAGCACCCAGGGATGTGCACCCAGCACCACGTGCACGCACACGCAGCTAGAGAAAAGCACCTACCTTTTCACACACTGAAGCCTAAGCAAACGCGTGGCCACACACACGCACACATCCGCAAGCGCGCCTACTCCCATCTATTGAGGGAAAGACGGACGAGCAACGTCCTGACAGGCTTGAGGGGAAAAACGTCCGTTGACGGTTGGCGTACTGCACGCCCGCCTACGGGGCTGCAGGGGAATCCACATTTGGAAGGTACCTGAAGATGTGTGCCTGTTCTTGGAGCTCCGCTAGTAGGGTAGCAAAGACACTCGTAGGCAGTACTGAATGCTGCTCCGTGCTACTTCTCCTCCGCTGGCAAATGCTTCACAGTCGCCCTAGGAAAGACGTTTAACAATCGATCTCCAAGAGGAACGAAACACATGATGCCATAAGGTGAAAGAATAGCAGGGCATCTCTTCACAGGCTTGTCCCTGATCTATAGCTGAGGGCAAACACTTGTGTGCTTGTGGGAGAGCCTGTGTCTTTCCTGGAAGCGTTTGGGAGTTTTGCTCAGACGCGTGTTTCCTCAAGTTCAAGAATCAAGATCTAGGATACCTGCAGACAGGTGCCTGTTTGTGTGGAGACAGTCTGTTTGAAACTGTGTTCCTCAGCGCCCGCTCTTTCTCCCCGTCGCTCCACACGCCTGGGAGTCCCTTTCTTTCTCTCCACAAGCACGTGTGTTGACTTCGTCGCACATGTGCATCTGCACAAGCGTTGAGCTCAGCAGAGCGTGTCTCTTGACACTTGATGTGCGTTGGCTGTGTCTGCCTGCTCCAGTGAAGAGAGAAACGGGAAATCATCTTGGTAGAGGCAACAAAGCAAAAGCGAGGCAGGATTGACATCTGCTCAACAGAGACGGATTCCCTGCGCTGACACAGTTCACAGTTACACGAGAAGCAATCTGAGCGGTCCGTCGACCGGAGACGTGTTTCCCAAGAGGTCGTTTAGCGAGTGAACAGCAGTGTGCGCGACTTTCAGGAGTGTGCCTGGAAAGTGCCAGAATCACCAGGAGCATCTGTGCAAAAGCTGCTGCCTCTGTGACCGCATTGAGGCACGTTCGCGTGTCTGCGAGTATATAGACGGCTCTTTCGCGTTCACTCCGAGGGAAACGGTCCGCTATTGCTTCTGTGCGCACAGACGCGATTCCCTTGTCTCTTGCGAACACAGGGAACTCTGTGCATCCAAATCTACAGGCTAAGGACGCGTCTGCATATGTTTTGGTGAACAATCGAGTGTGCGTGTTCTGACAGCTGCCTCTATGCAGACGTCTCCACAGAGCCACTTCTGAATGCCCCGCAGCCCAGGACTGAATGGATACACTAACAAGTGCACCGGTGTGAGCAACCACATATGCAGAAGGACGTCTTTCATCTCACAGAAGCGCGAACGTCTTGGCGTTCAAGCACATGGCAGAAACAAGGTGTGAACAGATGAGCTGCTGCTATTTTCTCCGTTCGGCATGCTTCGTTGTAGCTCTCTTGCCGGTCGCCGGCTTAGCGGCTTGCTTTGCGCGACTAGCTCTGGGGAGAGAAGGAGATAGCGCCGGAAACCTCGCCTTTTGCCTTCTTCGGCGCTGGAACCTGGTTGCTGCGCCTTCTCTTTGTCCATGTGCACACACACGATTCCTCAGCGAAAACCATGCAGAAACCTTTCCACGAGCACCCAGGGATGTGCACCCAGCACCACGTGCACGCACACGCAGCTAGAGAAAAGCACCTACCTTTTCACACACTGATGCCTAAGCAAACGCGTGGCCACACACACGCACACATCCGCAAGCGCGCCTACTCCCATCTATTGAGGGAAAGACGGACGAGCAACGTCCTGACAGGCTTGAGGGGAAAAACGTCCGTTGACGGTTGGCGTACTGCACGCCCGCCTACGGGGCTGCAGGGGAATCCACATTTGGAAGGTACCTGAAGATGTGTGCCTGTTCTTGGAGCTCCGCTAGTAGGGTAGCAAAGACACTCGTAGGCAGTACTGAATGCTGCTCCGTGCTACTTCTCCTCCGCTGGCAAATGCTTCACAGTCGCCCTAGGAAAGACGTTTAACAATCGATCTCCAAGAGGAACGAAACACATGATGCCATAAGGCGAAAGAATAGCAGGGCATCTCTTCACAGGCTTGTCCCTGATCTATAGCTGAGGGCAAACACTTGTGTGCTTGTGGGAGAGCCTGTGTCTTTCCTGGAAGCGTTTGGGAGTTTTGCTCAGACGCGTGTTTCCTCAAGTTCAAGAATCAAGATCTAGGATACCTGCAGACAGGTGCCTGTTTGTGTGGAGACAGTCTGTTTGAAACTGTGTTCCTCAGCGCCCGCTCTTTCTCCCCGTCGCTCCACACGCCTGGGAGTCCCTTTCTTTCTCTCCACAAGCACGTGTGTTGACTTCGTCGCACATGTGCATCTGCACAAGCGTTGAGCTCAGCAGAGCGTGTCTCTTGACACTTGATGTGCGTTGGCTGTGTCTGCCTGCTCCAGTGAAGAGAGAAACGGGAAATCATCTTGGTAGAGGCAACAAAGCAAAAGCGAGGCAGGATTGACATCTGCTCAACAGAGACGGATTCCCTGCGCTGACACAGTTCACAGTTACACGAGAAGCAATCTGAGCGGTCCGTCGACCGGAGACGTGTTTCCCAAGAGGTCGTTTAGCGAGTGAACAGCAGTGTGCGCGACTTTCAGGAGTGTGCCTGGAAAGTGCCAGAATCACCAGGAGCATCTGTGCAAAAGCTGCTGCCTCTGTGACCGCATTGAGGCACGTTCGCGTGTCTGCGAGTATATAGACGGCTCTTTCGCGTTCACTCCGAGGGAAACGGTCCGCTATTGCTTCTGTGCGAACAGACGCGATTCCCTTGTCTCTTGCGAACACAGGGAACTCTGTGCATCCAAATCTACAGGCTAAGGACGCGTCTGCATATGTTTTGGTGAACAATCGAGTGTGCGTGTTCTGACAGCTGCCTCTATGCAGACGTCTCCACAGAGCCACTTCTGAATGCCCCGCAGCCCAGGACTGAATGGATACACTAACAAGTGCACCGGTGTGAGCAACCACATATGCAGAAGGACGTCTTTCATCTCACAGAAGCGCGAACGTCTTGGCGTTCAAGCACATGGCAGAAACAAGGTGTGAACAGATGAGCTGCTGCTATTTTCTCCGTTCGGCATGCTTCGTTGTAGCTCTCTTGCCGGTCGCCGGCTTAGCGGCTTGCTTTGCGCGACTAGCTCTGGGGAGAGAAGGAGATAGCGCCGGAAACCTCGCCTTTTGCCTTCTTCGGCGCTGGAACCTGGTTGCTGCGCCTTCTCTTTGTCCATGTGCACACACACGATTCCTCAGCGAAAACCATGCAGAAACCTTTCCACGAGCACCCAGGGATGTGCACCCAGCACCACGTGCACGCACACGCAGCTAGAGAAAAGCACCTACCTTTTCACACACTGATGCCTAAGCAAACGCGTGGCCACACACACGCACACATCCGCAAGCGCGCCTACTCCCATCTATTGAGGGAAAGACGGACGAGCAACGTCCTGACAGGCTTGAGGGGAAAAACGTCCGTTGACGGTTGGCGTACTGCACGCCCGCCTACGGGGCTGCAGGGGAATCCACATTTGGAAGGTACCTGAAGATGTGTGCCTGTTCTTGGAGCTCCGCTAGTAGGGTAGCAAAGACACTCGTAGGCAGTACTGAATGCTGCTCCGTGCTACTTCTCCTCCGCTGGCAAATGCTTCACAGTCGCCCTAGGAAAGACGTTTAACAATCGATCTCCAAGAGGAACGAAACACATGATGCCATAAGGCGAAAGAATAGCAGGGCATCTCTTCACAGGCTTGTCCCTGATCTATAGCTGAGGGCAAACACTTGTGTGCTTGTGGGAGAGCCTGTGTCTTTCCTGGAAGCGTTTGGGAGTTTTGCTCAGACGCGTGTTTCCTCAAGTTCAAGAATCAAGATCTAGGATACCTGCAGACAGGTGCCTGTTTGTGTGGAGACAGTCTGTTTGAAACTGTGTTCCTCAGCGCCCGCTCTTTCTCCCCGTCGCTCCACACGCCTGGGAGTCCCTTTCTTTCTCTCCACAAGCACGTGTGTTGACTTCGTCGCACATGTGCATCTGCACAAGCGTTGAGCTCAGCAGAGCGTGTCTCTTGACACTTGATGTGCGTTGGCTGTGTCTGCCTGCTCCAGTGAAGAGAGAAACGGGAAATCATCTTGGTAGAGGCAACAAAGCAAAAGCGAGGCAGGATTGACATCTGCTCAACAGAGACGGATTCCCTGCGCTGACACAGTTCACAGTTACACGAGAAGCAATCTGAGCGGTCCGTCGACCGGAGACGTGTTTCCCAAGAGGTCGTTTAGCGAGTGAACAGCAGTGTGCGCGACTTTCAGGAGTGTGCCTGGAAAGTGCCAGAATCACCAGGAGCATCTGTGCAAAAGCTGCTGCCTCTGTGACCGCATTGAGGCACGTTCGCGTGTCTGCGAGTATATAGACGGCTCTTTCGCGTTCACTCCGAGGGAAACGGTCCGCTATTGCTTCTGTGCGCACAGACGCGATTCCCTTGTCTCTTGCGAACACAGGGAACTCTGTGCATCCAAATCTACAGGCTAAGGACGCGTCTGCATATGTTTTGGTGAACAATCGAGTGTGCGTGTTCTGACAGCTGCCTCTATGCAGACGTCTCCACAGAGCCACTTCTGAATGCCCCGCAGCCCAGGACTGAATGGATACACTAACAAGTGCACCGGTGTGAGCAACCACATATGCAGAAGGACGTCTTTCATCTCACAGAAGCGCGAACGTCTTGGCGTTCAAGCACATGGCAGAAACAAGGTGTGAACAGATGAGCTGCTGCTATTTTCTCCGTTCGGCATGCTTCGTTGTAGCTCTCTTGCCGGTCGCCGGCTTAGCGGCTTGCTCTGCGCGACTAGCTCTGGGGAGAGAAGGAGATAGCGCCGGAAACCTCGCCTTTTGCCTTCTTCGGCGCTGGAACCTGGTTGCTGCGCCTTCTCTTTGTCCATGTGCACACACACGATTCCTCAGCGAAAACCATGCAGAAACCTTTCCACGAGCACCCAGGGATGTGCACCCAGCACCACGTGCACGCACACGCAGCTAGAGAAAAGCACCTACCTTTTCACACACTGATGCCTAAGCAAACGCGTGGCCACACACACGCACACATCCGCAAGCGCGCCTACTCCCATCTATTGAGAGAAAGACGGACGAGCTCTTTGGTTGCTCTTCACAGGCTTGTCCCTGATCTATAGCTGAGGGCAAACACTTGTGTGCTTGTGGGAGAGCCTGTGTCTTTCCTGGAAGCGTTTGGGAGTTTTGCTCAGACGCGTGTTTCCTCAAGTTCAAGAATCAAGATCTAGGATACCTGCAGACAGGTGCCTGTTTGTGTGGAGACAGTCTGTTTGAAACTGTGTTCCTCAGCGCCCGCTCTTTCTCCCCGTCGCTCCACACGCCTGGGAGTCCCTTTCTTTCTCTCCACAAGCACGTGTGTTGACTTCGTCGCACATGTGCATCTGCACAAGCGTTGAGCTCAGCAGAGCGTGTCTCTTGACACTTGATGTGCGTTGGCTGTGTCTGCCTGCTCCAGTGAAGAGAGAAACGGGAAATCATCTTGGTAGAGGCAACAAAGCAAAAGCGAGGCAGGATTGACATCTGCTCAACAGAGACGGATTCCCTGCGCTGACACAGTTCACAGTTACACGAGAAGCAATCTGAGCGGTCCGTCGACCGGAGACGTGTTTCCCAAGAGGTCGTTTAGCGAGTGAACAGCAGTGTGCGCGACTTTCAGGAGTGTGCCTGGAAAGTGCCAGAATCACCAGGAGCATCTGTGCAAAAGCTGCTGCCTCTGTGACCGCATTGAGGCACGTTCGCGTGTCTGCGAGTATATAGACGGCTCTTTCGCGTTCACTCCGAGGGAAACGGTCCGCTATTGCTTCTGTGCGCACAGACGCGATTCCCTTGTCTCTTGCGAACACAGGGAACTCTGTGCATCCAAATCTACAGGCTAAGGACGCGTCTGCATATGTTTTGGTGAACAATCGAGTGTGCGTGTTCTGACAGCTGCCTCTATGCAGACGTCTCCACAGAGCCACTTCTGAATGCCCCGCAGCCCAGGACTGAATGGATACACTAACAAGTGCACCGGTGTGAGCAACCACATATGCAGAAGGACGTCTTTCATCTCACAGAAGCGCGAACGTCTTGGCGTTCAAGCACATGGCAGAAACAAGGTGTGAACAGATGAGCTGCTGCTATTTTCTCCGTTCGGCATGCTTCGTTGTAGCTCTCTTGCCGGTCGCCGGCTTAGCGGCTTGCTTTGCGCGACTAGCTCTGGGGAGAGAAGGAGATAGCGCCGGAAACCTCGCCTTTTGCCTTCTTCGGCGCTGGAACCTGGTTGCTGCGCCTTCTCTTTGTCCATGTGCACACACACGATTCCTCAGCGAAAACCATGCAGAAACCTTTCCACGAGCACCCAGGGATGTGCACCCAGCACCACGTGCACGCACACGCAGCTAGAGAAAAGCACCTACCTTTTCACACACTGATGCCTAAGCAAACGCGTGGCCACACACACGCACACATCCGCAAGCGCGCCTACTCCCATCTATTGAGGGAAAGACGGACGAGCAACGTCCTGACAGGCTTGAGGGGAAAAACGTCCGTTGACGGTTGGCGTACTGCACGCCCGCCTACGGGGCTGCAGGGGAATCCACATTTGGAAGGTACCTGAAGATGTGTGCCTGTTCTTGGAGCTCCGCTAGTAGGGTAGCAAAGACACTCGTAGGCAGTACTGAATGCTGCTCCGTGCTACTTCTCCTCCGCTGGCAAATGCTTCACAGTCGCCCGAGGAAAGACGTTTAACAATCGATCTCCAAGAGGAACGAAACACATGATGCCATAAGGCGAAAGAAAAGCAGGGCATCTCTTCACAGGCTTGTCCCTGATCTATAGCTGAGGGCAAACACTTGTGTGCTTGTGGGAGAGCCTGTGTCTTTCCTGGAAGCGTTTGGGAGTTTTGCTCAGACGCGTGTTTCCTCAAGTTCAAGAATCAAGATCTAGGATACCTGCAGACAGGTGCCTGTTTGTGTGGAGACAGTCTGTTTGAAACTGTGTTCCTCAGCGCCCGCTCTTTCTCCCCGTCGCTCCACACGCCTGGGAGTCCCTTTCTTTCTCTCCACAAGCACGTGTGTTGACTTCGTCGCACATGTGCATCTGCACAAGCGTTGAGCTCAGCAGAGCGTGTCTCTTGACACTTGATGTGCGTTGACTGTGTCTGCCTGCTCCAGTGAAGAGAGAAACGGGAAATCATCTTGGTAGAGGCAACAAAGCAAAAGCGAGGCAGGATTGACATCTGCTCAACAGAGACGGATTCCCTGCGCTGACACAGTTCACAGTTACACGAGAAGCAATCTGAGCGGTCCATCGACCGGAGACGTGTTTCCCAAGAGGTCGTTTAGCGAGTGAACAGCAGTGTGCGCGACTTTCAGGAGTGTGCCTGGAAAGTGCCAGAATCACCAGGAGCATCTGTGCAAAAGCTGCTGCCTCTGTGACCGCATTGAGGCACGTTCCCGTGTCTGCGAGTATATAGACGGCTCTTTCGCGTTCACTCCGAGGGAAACGGTCCGCTATTGCTTCTGTGCGTACAGACGCGATTCCCTTGTCTCTTGCGAACACAGGGAACTCTGTGCATCCAAATCTACAGGCTAAGGACGCGTCTGCATATGTTTTGGTGAACAATCGAGTGTGCGTGTTCTGACAGCTGCCTCTATGCAGACGTCTCCACAGAGCCACTTCTGAATGCCCCGCAGCCCAGGACTGAATGGATACACTAACAAGTGCACCGGTGTGAGCAACCACATATGCAGAAGGACGTCTTTCATCTCACAGAAGCGCGAACGTCTTGGCGTTCAAGCACATGGCAGAAACAAGGTGTGAACAGATGAGCTGCTGCTATTTTCTCCGTTCGGCATGCTTCGTTGTAGCTCTCTTGCCGGTCGCCGGCTTAGCGGCTTGCTTTGCGCGACTAGCTCTGGGGAGAGAAGGAGATAGCGCCGGAAACCTCGCCTTTTGCCTTCTTCGGCGCTGGAACCTGGTTGCTGCGCCTTCTCTTTGTCCATGTGCACACACACGATTCCTCAGCGAAAACCATGCAGAAACCTTTCCACGAGCACCCAGGGATGTGCACCCAGCACCACGTGCACGCACACGCAGCTAGAGAAAAGCACCTACCTTTTCACACACTGATGCCTAAGCAAACGCGTGGCCACACACACGCACACATCCGCAAGCGCGCCTACTCCCATCTATTGAGGGAAAGACGGACGAGCAACGTCCTGACAGGCTTGAGGGGAAAAACGTCCGTTGACGGTTGGCGTACTGCACGCCCGCCTACGGGGCTGCAGGGGAATCCACATTTGGAAGGTACCTGAAGATGTGTGCCTGTTCTTGGAGCTCCGCTAGTAGGGTAGCAAAGACACTCGTAGGCAGTACTGAATGCTGCTCCGTGCTACTTCTCCTCCGCTGGCAAATGCTTCACAGTCGCCCGAGGAAAGACGTTTAACAATCGATCTCCAAGAGGAACGAAACACATGATGCCATAAGGCGAAAGAATAGCAGGGCATCTCTTCACAGGCTTGTCCCTGATCTATAGCTGAGGGCAAACACTTGTGTGCTTGTGGGAGAGCCTGTGTCTTTCCTGGAAGCGTTTGGGAGTTTTGCTCAGACGCGTGTTTCCTCAAGTTCAAGAATCAAGATCTAGGATACCTGCAGACAGGTGCCTGTTTGTGTGGAGACAGTCTGTTTGAAACTGTGTTCCTCAGCGCCCGCTCTTTCTCCCCGTCGCTCCACACGCCTGGGAGTCCCTTTCTTTCTCTCCACAAGCACGTGTGTTGACTTCGTCGCACATGTGCATCTGCACAAGCGTTGAGCTCAGCAGAGCGTGTCTCTTGACACTTGATGTGCGTTGGCTGTGTCTGCCTGCTCCAGTGAAGAGAGAAACGGGAAATCATCTTGGTAGAGGCAACAAAGCAAAAGCGAGGCAGGATTGACATCTGCTCAACAGAGACGGATTCCCTGCGCTGACACAGTTCACAGTTACACGAGAAGCAATCTGAGCGGTCCGTCGACCGGAGACGTGTTTCCCAAGAGGTCGTTTAGCGAGTGAACAGCAGTGTGCGCGACTTTCAGGAGTGTGCCTGGAAAGTGCCAGAATCACCAGGAGCATCTGTGCAAAAGCTGCTGCCTCTGTGACCGCATTGAGGCACGTTCGCGTGTCTGCGAGTATATAGACGGCTCTTTCGCGTTCACTCCGAGGGAAACGGTCCGCTATTGCTTCTGTGCGCACAGACGCGATTCCCTTGTCTCTTGCGAACACAGGGAACTCTGTGCATCCAAATCTACAGGCTAAGGACGCGTCTGCATATGTTTTGGTGAACAATCGAGTGTGCGTGTTCTGACAGCTGCCTCTATGCAGACGTCTCCACAGAGCCACTTCTGAATGCCCCGCAGCCCAGGACTGAATGGATACACTAACAAGTGCACCGGTGTGAGCAACCACATATGCAGAAGGACGTCTTTCATCTCACAGAAGCGCGAACGTCTTGGCGTTCAAGCACATGGCAGAAACAAGGTGTGAACAGATGAGCTGCTGCTATTTTCTCCGTTCGGCATGCTTCGTTGTAGCTCTCTTGCCGGTCGCCGGCTTAGCGGCTTGCTTTGCGCGACTAGCTCTGGGGAGAGAAGGAGATAGCGCCGGAAACCTCGCCTTTTGCCTTCTTCGGCGCTGGAACCTGGTTGCTGCGCCTTCTCTTTGTCCATGTGCACACACACGATTCCTCAGCGAAAACCATGCAGAAACCTTTCCACGAGCACCCAGGGATGTGCACCCAGCACCACGTGCACGCACACGCAGCTAGAGAAAAGCACCTACCTTTTCACACACTGATGCCTAAGCAAACGCGTGGCCACACACACGCACACATCCGCAAGCGCGCCTACTCCCATCTATTGAGGGAAAGACGGACGAGCTCTTTGGTTGCTCTTCACAGGCTTGTCCCTGATCTATAGCTGAGGGCAAACACTTGTGTGCTTGTGGGAGAGCCTGTGTCTTTCCTGGAAGCGTTTGGGAGTTTTGCTCAGACGCGTGTTTCCTCAAGTTCAAGAATCAAGATCTAGGATACCTGCAGACAGGTGCCTGTTTGTGTGGAGACAGTCTGTTTGAAACTGTGTTCCTCAGCGCCCGCTCTTTCTCCCTGTCGCTCCACACGCCTGGGAGTCCCTTTCTTTCTCTCCACAAGCACGTGTGTTGACTTCGTCGCACATGTGCATCTGCACAAGCGTTGAGCTCAGCAGAGCGTGTCTCTTGACACTAGATGTGCGTTGGCTGTGTCTGCCTGCTCCAGTGAAGAGAGAAACGGGAAATCATCTTGGTAGAGGCAACAAAGCAAAAGCGAGGCAGGATTGACATCTGCTCAACAGAGACGGATTCCCTGCGCTGACACAGTTCACAGTTACACGAGAAGCAATCTGAGCGGTCCGTCGACCGGAGACGTGTTTCCCAAGAGGTCGTTTAGCGAGTGAACAGCAGTGTGCGCGACTTTCAGGAGTGTGCCTGGAAAGTGCCAGAATCACCAGGAGCATCTGTGCAAAAGCTGCTGCCTCTGTGACCGCATTGAGGCACGTTCGCGTGTCTGCGAGTATATAGACGGCTCTTTCGCGTTCACTCCGAGGGAAACGGTCCGCTATTGCTTCTGTGCGCACAGACGCGATTCCCTTGTCTCTTGCGAACACAGGGAACTCTGTGCATCCAAATCTACAGGCTAAGGACGCGTCTGCATATGTTTTGGTGAACAATCGAGTGTGCGTGTTCTGACAGCTGCCTCTATGCAGACGTCTCCACAGAGCCACTTCTGAATGCCCCGCAGCCCAGGACTGAATGGATACACTAACAAGTGCACCGGTGTGAGCAACCACATATGCAGAAGGACGTCTTTCATCTCACAGAAGCGCGAACGTCTTGGCGTTCAAGCACATGGCAGAAACAAGGTGTGAAGAGATGAGCTGCTGCTATTTTCTCCGTTCGGCATGCTTCGTTGTAGCTCTCTTGCCGGTCGCCGGCTTAGCGGCTTGCTTTGCGCGACTAGCTCTGGGGAGAGAAGGAGATAGCGCCGGAAACCTCGCCTTTTGCCTTCTTCGGCGCTGGAACCTGGTTGCTGCGCCTTCTCTTTGTCCATGTGCACACACACGATTCCTCAGCGAAAACCATGCAGAAACCTTTCCACGAGCACCCAGGGATGTGCACCCAGCACCACGTGCACGCACACGCAGCTAGAGAAAAGCACCTACCTTTTCACACACTGATGCCTAAGCAAACGCGTGGCCACACACACGCACACATCCGCAAGCGCGCCTACTCCCATCTATTGAGGGAAAGACGGACGAGCTCTTTGGTTGCTCTTCACAGGCTTGTCCCTGATCTATAGCTGAGGGCAAACACTTGTGTGCTTGTGGGAGAGCCTGTGTCTTTCCTGGAAGCGTTTGGGAGTTTTGCTCAGACGCGTGTTTCCTCAAGTTCAAGAATCAAGATCTAGGATACCTGCAGACAGGTGCCTGTTTGTGTGGAGACAGTCTGTTTGAAACTGTGTTCCTCAGCGCCCGCTCTTTCTCCCTGTCGCTCCACACGCCTGGGAGTCCCTTTCTTTCTCTCCACAAGCACGTGTGTTGACTTCGTCGCACATGTGCATCTGCACAAGCGTTGAGCTCAGCAGAGCGTGTCTCTTGACACTAGATGTGCGTTGGCTGTGTCTGCCTGCTCCAGTGAAGAGAGAAACGGGAAATCATCTTGGTAGAGGCAACAAAGCAAAAGCGAGGCAGGATTGACATCTGCTCAACAGAGACGGATTCCCTGCGCTGACACAGTTCACAGTTACACGAGAAGCAATCTGAGCGGTCCGTCGACCGGAGACGTGTTTCCCAAGAGGTCGTTTAGCGAGTGAACAGCAGTGTGCGCGACTTTCAGGAGTGTGCCTGGAAAGTGCCAGAATCACCAGGAGCATCTGTGCAAAAGCTGCTGCCTCTGTGACCGCATTGAGGCACGTTCGCGTGTCTGCGAGTATATAGACGGCTCTTTCGCGTTCACTCCGAGGGAAACGGTCCGCTATTGCTTCTGTGCGCACAGACGCGATTCCCTTGTCTCTTGCGAACACAGGGAACTCTGTGCATCCAAATCTACAGGCTAAGGACGCGTCTGCATATGTTTTGGTGAACAATCGAGTGTGCGTGTTCTGACAGCTGCCTCTATGCAGACGTCTCCACAGAGCCACTTCTGAATGCCCCGCAGCCCAGGACTGAATGGATACACTAACAAGTGCACCGGTGTGAGCAACCACATATGCAGAAGGACGTCTTTCATCTCACAGAAGCGCGAACGTCTTGGCGTTCAAGCACATGGCAGAAACAAGGTGTGAACAGATGAGCTGCTGCTATTTTCTCCGTTCGGCATGCTTCGTTGTAGCTCTCTTGCCGGTCGCCGGCTTAGCGGCTTGCTTTGCGCGACTAGCTCTGGGGAGAGAAGGAGATAGCGCCGGAAACCTCGCCTTTTGCCTTCTTCGGCGCTGGAACCTGGTTGCTGCGCCTTCTCTTTGTCCATGTGCACACACACGATTCCTCAGCGAAAACCATGCAGAAACCTTTCCACGAGCACCCAGGGATGTGCACCCAGCACCACGTGCACGCACACGCAGCTAGAGAAAAGCACCTACCTTTTCACACACTGATGCCTAAGCAAACGCGTGGCCACACACACGCACACATCCGCAAGCGCGCCTACTCCCATCTATTGAGGGAAAGACGGACGAGCTCTTTGGTTGCTCTTCACAGGCTTGTCCCTGATCTATAGCTGAGGGCAAACACTTGTGTGCTTGTGGGAGAGCCTGTGTCTTTCCTGGAAGCGTTTGGGAGTTTTGCTCAGACGCGTGTTTCCTCAAGTTCAAGAATCAAGATCTAGGATACCTGCAGACAGGTGCCTGTTTGTGTGGAGACAGTCTGTTTGAAACTGTGTTCCTCAGCGCCCGCTCTTTCTCCCCGTCGCTCCACACGCCTGGGAGTCCCTTTCTTTCTCTCCACAAGCACGTGTGTTGACTTCGTCGCACATGTGCATCTGCACAAGCGTTGAGCTCAGCAGAGCGTGTCTCTTGACACTTGATGTGCGTTGGCTGTGTCTGCCTGCTCCAGTGAAGAGAGAAACGGGAAATCATCTTGGTAGAGGCAACAAAGCAAAAGCGAGGCAGGATTGACATCTGCTCAACAGAGACGGATTCCCTGCGCTGACACAGTTCACAGTTACACGAGAAGCAATCTGAGCGGTCCGTCGACCGGAGACGTGTTTCCCAAGAGGTCGTTTAGCGAGTGAACAGCAGTGTGCGCGACTTTCAGGAGTGTGCCTGGAAAGTGCCAGAATCACCAGGAGCATCTGTGCAAAAGCTGCTGCCTCTGTGACCGCATTGAGGCACGTTCGCGTGTCTGCGAGTATATAGACGGCTCTTTCGCGTTCACTCCGAGGGAAACGGTCCGCTATTGCTTCTGTGCGCACAGACGCGATTCCCTTGTCTCTTGCGAACACAGGGAACTCTGTGCATCCAAATCTACAGGCTAAGGACGCGTCTGCATATGTTTTGGTGAACAATCGAGTGTGCGTGTTCTGACAGCTGCCTCTATGCAGACGTCTCCACAGAGCCACTTCTGAATGCCCCGCAGCCCAGGACTGAATGGATACACTAACAAGTGCACCGGTGTGAGCAACCACATATGCAGAAGGACGTCTTTCATCTCACAGAAGCGCGAACGTCTTGGCGTTCAAGCACATGGCAGAAACAAGGTGTGAACAGATGAGCTGCTGCTATTTTCTCCGTTCGGCATGCTTCGTTGTAGCTCTCTTGCCGGTCGCCGGCTTAGCGGCTTGCTTTGCGCGACTAGCTCTGGGGAGAGAAGGAGATAGCGCCGGAAACCTCGCCTTTTGCCTTCTTCGGCGCTGGAACCTGGTTGCTGCGCCTTCTCTTTGTCCATGTGCACACACACGATTCCTCAGCGAAAACCATGCAGAAACCTTTCCACGAGCACCCAGGGATGTGCACCCAGCACCACGTGCACGCACACGCAGCTAGAGAAAAGCACCTACCTTTTCACACACTGATGCCTAAGCAAACGCGTGGCCACACACACGCACACATCCGCAAGCGCGCCTACTCCCATCTATTGAGGGAAAGACGGACGAGCTCTTTGGTTGCTCTTCACAGGCTTGTCCCTGATCTATAGCTGAGGGCAAACACTTGTGTGCTTGTGGGAGAGCCTGTGTCTTTCCTGGAAGCGTTTGGGAGTTTTGCTCAGACGCGTGTTTCCTCAAGTTCAAGAATCAAGATCTAGGATACCTGCAGACAGGTGCCTGTTTGTGTGGAGACAGTCTGTTTGAAACTGTGTTCCTCAGCGCCCGCTCTTTCTCCCCGTCGCTCCACACGCCTGGGAGTCCCTTTCTTTCTCTCCACAAGCACGTGTGTTGACTTCGTCGCACATGTGCATCTGCACAAGCGTTGAGCTCAGCAGAGCGTGTCTCTTGACACTTGATGTGCGTTGGCTGTGTCTGCCTGCTCCAGTGAAGAGAGAAACGGGAAATCATCTTGGTAGAGGCAACAAAGCAAAAGCGAGGCAGGATTGACATCTGCTCAACAGAGACGGATTCCCTGCGCTGACACAGTTCACAGTTACACGAGAAGCAATCTGAGCGGTCCGTCGACCGGAGACGTGTTTCCCAAGAGGTCGTTTAGCGAGTGAACAGCAGTGTGCGCGACTTTCAGGAGTGTGCCTGGAAAGTGCCAGAATCACCAGGAGCATCTGTGCAAAAGCTGCTGCCTCTGTGACCGCATTGAGGCACGTTCGCGTGTCTGCGAGTATATAGACGGCTCTTTCGCGTTCACTCCGAGGGAAACGGTCCGCTATTGCTTCTGTGCGCACAGACGCGATTCCCTTGTCTCTTGCGAACACAGGGAACTCTGTGCATCCAAATCTACAGGCTAAGGACGCGTCTGCATATGTTTTGGTGAACAATCGAGTGTGCGTGTTCTGACAGCTGCCTCTATGCAGACGTCTCCACAGAGCCACTTCTGAATGCCCCGCAGCCCAGGACTGAATGGATACACTAACAAGTGCACCGGTGTGAGCAACCACATATGCAGAAGGACGTCTTTCATCTCACAGAAGCGCGAACGTCTTGGCGTTCAAGCACATGGCAGAAACAAGGTGTGAACAGATGAGCTGCTGCTATTTTCTCCGTTCGGCATGCTTCGTTGTAGCTCTCTTGCCGGTCGCCGGCTTAGCGGCTTGCTTTGCGCGACTAGCTCTGGGGAGAGAAGGAGATAGCGCCGGAAACCTCGCCTTTTGCCTTCTTCGGCGCTGGAACCTGGTTGCTGCGCCTTCTCTTTGTCCATGTGCACACACACGATTCCTCAGCGAAAACCATGCAGAAACCTTTCCACGAGCACCCAGGGATGTGCACCCAGCACCACGTGCACGCACACGCAGCTAGAGAAAAGCACCTACCTTTTCACACACTGATGCCTAAGCAAACGCGTGGCCACACACACGCACACATCCGCAAGCGCGCCTACTCCCATCTATTGAGGGAAAGACGGACGAGCTCTTTGGTTGCTCTTCACAGGCTTGTCCCTGATCTATAGCTGAGGGCAAACACTTGTGTGCTTGTGGGAGAGCCTGTGTCTTTCCTGGAAGCGTTTGGGAGTTTTGCTCAGACGCGTGTTTCCTCAAGTTCAAGAATCAAGATCTAGGATACCTGCAGACAGGTGCCTGTTTGTGTGGAGACAGTCTGTTTGAAACTGTGTTCCTCAGCGCCCGCTCTTTCTCCCCGTCGCTCCACACGCCTGGGAGTCCCTTTCTTTCTCTCCACAAGCACGTGTGTTGACTTCGTCGCACATGTGCATCTGCACAAGCGTTGAGCTCAGCAGAGCGTGTCTCTTGACACTTGATGTGCGTTGGCTGTGTCTGCCTGCTCCAGTGAAGAGAGAAACGGGAAATCATCTTGGTAGAGGCAACAAAGCAAAAGCGAGGCAGGATTGACATCTGCTCAACAGAGACGGATTCCCTGCGCTGACACAGTTCACAGTTACACGAGAAGCAATCTGAGCGGTCCGTCGACCGGAGACGTGTTTCCCAAGAGGTCGTTTAGCGAGTGAACAGCAGTGTGCGCGACTTTCAGGAGTGTGCCTGGAAAGTGCCAGAATCACCAGGAGCATCTGTGCAAAAGCTGCTGCCTCTGTGACCGCATTGAGGCACGTTCGCGTGTCTGCGAGTATATAGACGGCTCTTTCGCGTTCACTCCGAGGGAAACGGTCCGCTATTGCTTCTGTGCGCACAGACGCGATTCCCTTGTCTCTTGCGAACACAGGGAACTCTGTGCATCCAAATCTACAGGCTAAGGACGCGTCTGCATATGTTTTGGTGAACAATCGAGTGTGCGTGTTCTGACAGCTGCCTCTATGCAGACGTCTCCACAGAGCCACTTCTGAATGCCCCGCAGCCCAGGACTGAATGGATACACTAACAAGTGCACCGGTGTGAGCAACCACATATGCAGAAGGACGTCTTTCATCTCACAGAAGCGCGAACGTCTTGGCGTTCAAGCACATGGCAGAAACAAGGTGTGAACAGATGAGCTGCTGCTATTTTCTCCGTTCGGCATGCTTCGTTGTAGCTCTCTTGCCGGTCGCCGGCTTAGCGGCTTGCTTTGCGCGACTAGCTCTGGGGAGAGAAGGAGATAGCGCCGGAAACCTCGCCTTTTGCCTTCTTCGGCGCTGGAACCTGGTTGCTGCGCCTTCTCTTTGTCCATGTGCACACACACGATTCCTCAGCGAAAACCATGCAGAAACCTTTCCACGAGCACCCAGGGATGTGCACCCAGCACCACGTGCACGCACACGCAGCTAGAGAAAAGCACCTACCTTTTCACACACTGATGCCTAAGCAAACGCGTGGCCACACACACGCACACATCCGCAAGCGCGCCTACTCCCATCTATTGAGGGAAAGACGGACGAGCTCTTTGGTTGCTCTTCACAGGCTTGTCCCTGATCTATAGCTGAGGGCAAACACTTGTGTGCTTGTGGGAGAGCCTGTGTCTTTCCTGGAAGCGTTTGGGAGTTTTGCTCAGACGCGTGTTTCCTCAAGTTCAAGAATCAAGATCTAGGATACCTGCAGACAGGTGCCTGTTTGTGTGGAGACAGTCTGTTTGAAACTGTGTTCCTCAGCGCCCGCTCTTTCTCCCCGTCGCTCCACACGCCTGGGAGTCCCTTTCTTTCTCTCCACAAGCACGTGTGTTGACTTCGTCGCACATGTGCATCTGCACAAGCGTTGAGCTCAGCAGAGCGTGTCTCTTGACACTTGATGTGCGTTGGCTGTGTCTGCCTGCTCCAGTGAAGAGAGAAACGGGAAATCATCTTGGTAGAGGCAACAAAGCAAAAGCGAGGCAGGATTGACATCTGCTCAACAGAGACGGATTCCCTGCGCTGACACAGTTCACAGTTACACGAGAAGCAATCTGAGCGGTCCGTCGACCGGAGACGTGTTTCCCAAGAGGTCGTTTAGCGAGTGAACAGCAGTGTGCGCGACTTTCAGGAGTGTGCCTGGAAAGTGCCAGAATCACCAGGAGCATCTGTGCAAAAGCTGCTGCCTCTGTGACCGCATTGAGGCACGTTCGCGTGTCTGCGAGTATATAGACGGCTCTTTCGCGTTCACTCCGAGGGAAACGGTCCGCTATTGCTTCTGTGCGCACAGACGCGATTCCCTTGTCTCTTGCGAACACAGGGAACTCTGTGCATCCAAATCTACAGGCTAAGGACGCGTCTGCATATGTTTTGGTGAACAATCGAGTGTGCGTGTTCTGACAGCTGCCTCTATGCAGACGTCTCCACAGAGCCACTTCTGAATGCCCCGCAGCCCAGGACTGAATGGATACACTAACAAGTGCACCGGTGTGAGCAACCACATATGCAGAAGGACGTCTTTCATCTCACAGAAGCGCGAACGTCTTGGCGTTCAAGCACATGGCAGAAACAAGGTGTGAACAGATGAGCTGCTGCTATTTTCTCCGTTCGGCATGCTTCGTTGTAGCTCTCTTGCCGGTCGCCGGCTTAGCGGCTTGCTTTGCGCGACTAGCTCTGGGGAGAGAAGGAGATAGCGCCGGAAACCTCGCCTTTTGCCTTCTTCGGCGCTGGAACCTGGTTGCTGCGCCTTCTCTTTGTCCATGTGCACACACACGATTCCTCAGCGAAAACCATGCAGAAACCTTTCCACGAGCACCCAGGGATGTGCACCCAGCACCACGTGCACGCACACGCAGCTAGAGAAAAGCACCTACCTTTTCACACACTGATGCCTAAGCAAACGCGTGGCCACACACACGCACACATCCGCAAGCGCGCCTACTCCCATCTATTGAGGGAAAGACGGACGAGCTCTTTGGTTGCTCTTCACAGGCTTGTCCCTGATCTATAGCTGAGGGCAAACACTTGTGTGCTTGTGGGAGAGCCTGTGTCTTTCCTGGAAGCGTTTGGGAGTTTTGCTCAGACGCGTGTTTCCTCAAGTTCAAGAATCAAGATCTAGGATACCTGCAGACAGGTGCCTGTTTGTGTGGAGACAGTCTGTTTGAAACTGTGTTCCTCAGCGCCCGCTCTTTCTCCCCGTCGCTCCACACGCCTGGGAGTCCCTTTCTTTCTCTCCACAAGCACGTGTGTTGACTTCGTCGCACATGTGCATCTGCACAAGCGTTGAGCTCAGCAGAGCGTGTCTCTTGACACTTGATGTGCGTTGGCTGTGTCTGCCTGCTCCAGTGAAGAGAGAAACGGGAAATCATCTTGGTAGAGGCAACAAAGCAAAAGCGAGGCAGGATTGACATCTGCTCAACAGAGACGGATTCCCTGCGCTGACACAGTTCACAGTTACACGAGAAGCAATCTGAGCGGTCCGTCGACCGGAGACGTGTTTCCCAAGAGGTCGTTTAGCGAGTGAACAGCAGTGTGCGCGACTTTCAGGAGTGTGCCTGGAAAGTGCCAGAATCACCAGGAGCATCTGTGCAAAAGCTGCTGCCTCTGTGACCGCATTGAGGCACGTTCGCGTGTCTGCGAGTATATAGACGGCTCTTTCGCGTTCACTCCGAGGGAAACGGTCCGCTATTGCTTCTGTGCGCACAGACGCGATTCCCTTGTCTCTTGCGAACACAGGGAACTCTGTGCATCCAAATCTACAGGCTAAGGACGCGTCTGCATATGTTTTGGTGAACAATCGAGTGTGCGTGTTCTGACAGCTGCCTCTATGCAGACGTCTCCACAGAGCCACTTCTGAATGCCCCGCAGCCCAGGACTGAATGGATACACTAACAAGTGCACCGGTGTGAGCAACCACATATGCAGAAGGACGTCTTTCATCTCACAGAAGCGCGAACGTCTTGGCGTTCAAGCACATGGCAGAAACAAGGTGTGAACAGATGAGCTGCTGCTATTTTCTCCGTTCGGCATGCTTCGTTGTAGCTCTCTTGCCGGTCGCCGGCTTAGCGGCTTGCTTTGCGCGACTAGCTCTGGGGAGAGAAGGAGATAGCGCCGGAAACCTCGCCTTTTGCCTTCTTCGGCGCTGGAACCTGGTTGCTGCGCCTTCTCTTTGTCCATGTGCACACACACGATTCCTCAGCGAAAACCATGCAGAAACCTTTCCACGAGCACCCAGGGATGTGCACCCAGCACCACGTGCACGCACACGCAGCTAGAGAAAAGCACCTACCTTTTCACACACTGATGCCTAAGCAAACGCGTGGCCACACACACGCACACATCCGCAAGCGCGCCTACTCCCATCTATTGAGGGAAAGACGGACGAGCTCTTTGGTTGCTCTTCACAGGCTTGTCCCTGATCTATAGCTGAGGGCAAACACTTGTGTGCTTGTGGGAGAGCCTGTGTCTTTCCTGGAAGCGTTTGGGAGTTTTGCTCAGACGCGTGTTTCCTCAAGTTCAAGAATCAAGATCTAGGATACCTGCAGACAGGTGCCTGTTTGTGTGGAGACAGTCTGTTTGAAACTGTGTTCCTCAGCGCCCGCTCTTTCTCCCCGTCGCTCCACACGCCTGGGAGTCCCTTTCTTTCTCTCCACAAGCACGTGTGTTGACTTCGTCGCACATGTGCATCTGCACAAGCGTTGAGCTCAGCAGAGCGTGTCTCTTGACACTTGATGTGCGTTGGCTGTGTCTGCCTGCTCCAGTGAAGAGAGAAACGGGAAATCATCTTGGTAGAGGCAACAAAGCAAAAGCGAGGCAGGATTGACATCTGCTCAACAGAGACGGATTCCCTGCGCTGACACAGTTCACAGTTACACGAGAAGCAATCTGAGCGGTCCGTCGACCGGAGACGTGTTTCCCAAGAGGTCGTTTAGCGAGTGAACAGCAGTGTGCGCGACTTTCAGGAGTGTGCCTGGAAAGTGCCAGAATCACCAGGAGCATCTGTGCAAAAGCTGCTGCCTCTGTGACCGCATTGAGGCACGTTCGCGTGTCTGCGAGTATATAGACGGCTCTTTCGCGTTCACTCCGAGGGAAACGGTCCGCTATTGCTTCTGTGCGCACAGACGCGATTCCCTTGTCTCTTGCGAACACAGGGAACTCTGTGCATCCAAATCTACAGGCTAAGGACGCGTCTGCATATGTTTTGGTGAACAATCGAGTGTGCGTGTTCTGACAGCTGCCTCTATGCAGACGTCTCCACAGAGCCACTTCTGAATGCCCCGCAGCCCAGGACTGAATGGATACACTAACAAGTGCACCGGTGTGAGCAACCACATATGCAGAAGGACGTCTTTCATCTCACAGAAGCGCGAACGTCTTGGCGTTCAAGCACATGGCAGAAACAAGGTGTGAACAGATGAGCTGCTGCTATTTTCTCCGTTCGGCATGCTTCGTTGTAGCTCTCTTGCCGGTCGCCGGCTTAGCGGCTTGCTTTGCGCGACTAGCTCTGGGGAGAGAAGGAGATAGCGCCGGAAACCTCGCCTTTTGCCTTCTTCGGCGCTGGAACCTGGTTGCTGCGCCTTCTCTTTGTCCATGTGCACACACACGATTCCTCAGCGAAAACCATGCAGAAACCTTTCCACGAGCACCCAGGGATGTGCACCCAGCACCACGTGCACGCACACGCAGCTAGAGAAAAGCACCTACCTTTTCACACACTGAAGCCTAAGCAAACGCGTGGCCACACACACGCACACATCCGCAAGCGCGCCTACTCCCATCTATTGAGGGAAAGACGGACGAGCTCTTTGGTTGCTCTTCACAGGCTTGTCCCTGATCTATAGCTGAGGGCAAACACTTGTGTGCTTGTGGGAGAGCCTGTGTCTTTCCTGGAAGCGTTTGGGAGTTTTGCTCAGACGCGTGTTTCCTCAAGTTCAAGAATCAAGATCTAGGATACCTGCAGACAGGTGCCTGTTTGTGTGGAGACAGTCTGTTTGAAACTGTGTTCCTCAGCGCCCGCTCTTTCTCCCCGTCGCTCCACACGCCTGGGAGTCCCTTTCTTTCTCTCCACAAGCACGTGTGTTGACTTCGTCGCACATGTGCATCTGCACAAGCGTTGAGCTCAGCAGAGCGTGTCTCTTGACACTTGATGTGCGTTGGCTGTGTCTGCCTGCTCCAGTGAAGAGAGAAACGGGAAATCATCTTGGTAGAGGCAACAAAGCAAAAGCGAGGCAGGATTGACATCTGCTCAACAGAGACGGATTCCCTGCGCTGACACAGTTCACAGTTACACGAGAAGCAATCTGAGCGGTCCGTCGACCGGAGACGTGTTTCCCAAGAGGTCGTTTAGCGAGTGAACAGCAGTGTGCGCGACTTTCAGGAGTGTGCCTGGAAAGTGCCAGAATCACCAGGAGCATCTGTGCAAAAGCTGCTGCCTCTGTGACCGCATTGAGGCACGTTCGCGTGTCTGCGAGTATATAGACGGCTCTTTCGCGTTCACTCCGAGGGAAACGGTCCGCTATTGCTTCTGTGCGCACAGACGCGATTCCCTTGTCTCTTGCGAACACAGGGAACTCTGTGCATCCAAATCTACAGGCTAAGGACGCGTCTGCGTATGTTTTGGTGAACAATCGAGTGTGCGTGTTCTGACAGCTGCCTCTATGCAGACGTCTCCACAGAGCCACTTCTGAATGCCCCGCAGCCCAGGACTGAATGGATACACTAACAAGTGCACCGGTGTGAGCAACCACATATGCAGAAGGACGTCTTTCATCTCACAGAAGCGCGAACGTCTTGGCGTTCAAGCACATGGCAGAAACAAGGTGTGAACAGATGAGCTGCTGCTATTTTCTCCGTTCGGCATGCTTCGTTGTAGCTCTCTTGCCGGTCGCCGGCTTAGCGGCTTGCTTTGCGCGACTAGCTCTGGGGAGAGAAGGAGATAGCGCCGGAAACCTCGCCTTTTGCCTTCTTCGGCGCTGGAACCTGGTTGCTGCGCCTTCTCTTTGTCCATGTGCACACACACGATTCCTCAGCGAAAACCATGCAGAAACCTTTCCACGAGCACCCAGGGATGTGCACCCAGCACCACGTGCACGCACACGCAGCTAGAGAAAAGCACCTACCTTTTCACACACTGATGCCTAAGCAAACGCGTGGCCACACACACGCACACATCCGCAAGCGCGCCTACTCCCATCTATTGAGGGAAAGACGGACGAGCTCTTTGGTTGCTCTTCACAGGCTTGTCCCTGATCTATAGCTGAGGGCAAACACTTGTGTGCTTGTGGGAGAGCCTGTGTCTTTCCTGGAAGCGTTTGGGAGTTTTGCTCAGACGCGTGTTTCCTCAAGTTCAAGAATCAAGATCTAGGATACCTGCAGACAGGTGCCTGTTTGTGTGGAGACAGTCTGTTTGAAACTGTGTTCCTCAGCGCCCGCTCTTTCTCCCCGTCGCTCCACACGCCTGGGAGTCCCTTTCTTTCTCTCCACAAGCACGTGTGTTGACTTCGTCGCACATGTGCATCTGCACAAGCGTTGAGCTCAGCAGAGCGTGTCTCTTGACACTTGATGTGCGTTGGCTGTGTCTGCCTGCTCCAGTGAAGAGAGAAACGGGAAATCATCTTGGTAGAGGCAACAAAGCAAAAGCGAGGCAGGATTGACATCTGCTCAACAGAGACGGATTCCCTGCGCTGACACAGTTCACAGTTACACGAGAAGCAATCTGAGCGGTCCGTCGACCGGAGACGTGTTTCCCAAGAGGTCGTTTAGCGAGTGAACAGCAGTGTGCGCGACTTTCAGGAGTGTGCCTGGAAAGTGCCAGAATCACCAGGAGCATCTGTGCAAAAGCTGCTGCCTCTGTGACCGCATTGAGGCACGTTCGCGTGTCTGCGAGTATATAGACGGCTCTTTCGCGTTCACTCCGAGGGAAACGGTCCGCTATTGCTTCTGTGCGCACAGACGCGATTCCCTTGTCTCTTGCGAACACAGGGAACTCTGTGCATCCAAATCTACAGGCTAAGGACGCGTCTGCATATGTTTTGGTGAACAATCGAGTGTGCGTGTTCTGACAGCTGCCTCTATGCAGACGTCTCCACAGAGCCACTTCTGAATGCCCCGCAGCCCAGGACTGAATGGATACACTAACAAGTGCACCGGTGTGAGCAACCACATATGCAGAAGGACGTCTTTCATCTCACAGAAGCGCGAACGTCTTGGCGTTCAAGCACATGGCAGAAACAAGGTGTGAACAGATGAGCTGCTGCTATTTTCTCCGTTCGGCATGCTTCGTTGTAGCTCTCTTGCCGGTCGCCGGCTTAGCGGCTTGCTTTGCGCGACTAGCTCTGGGGAGAGAAGGAGATAGCGCCGGAAACCTCGCCTTTTGCCTTCTTCGGCGCTGGAACCTGGTTGCTGCGCCTTCTCTTTGTCCATGTGCACACACACGATTCCTCAGCGAAAACCATGCAGAAACCTTTCCACGAGCACCCAGGGATGTGCACCCAGCACCACGTGCACGCACACGCAGCTAGAGAAAAGCACCTACCTTTTCACACACTGAAGCCTAAGCAAACGCGTGGCCACACACACGCACACATCCGCAAGCGCGCCTACTCCCATCTATTGAGGGAAAGACGGACGAGCTCTTTGGTTGCTCTTCACAGGCTTGTCCCTGATCTATAGCTGAGGGCAAACACTTGTGTGCTTGTGGGAGAGCCTGTGTCTTTCCTGGAAGCGTTTGGGAGTTTTGCTCAGACGCGTGTTTCCTCAAGTTCAAGAATCAAGATCTAGGATACCTGCAGACAGGTGCCTGTTTGTGTGGAGACAGTCTGTTTGAAACTGTGTTCCTCAGCGCCCGCTCTTTCTCCCCGTCGCTCCACACGCCTGGGAGTCCCTTTCTTTCTCTCCACAAGCACGTGTGTTGACTTCGTCGCACATGTGCATCTGCACAAGCGTTGAGCTCAGCAGAGCGTGTCTCTTGACACTTGATGTGCGTTGGCTGTGTCTGCCTGCTCCAGTGAAGAGAGAAACGGGAAATCATCTTGGTAGAGGCAACAAAGCAAAAGCGAGGCAGGATTGACATCTGCTCAACAGAGACGGATTCCCTGCGCTGACACAGTTCACAGTTACACGAGAAGCAATCTGAGCGGTCCGTCGACCGGAGACGTGTTTCCCAAGAGGTCGTTTAGCGAGTGAACAGCAGTGTGCGCGACTTTCAGGAGTGTGCCTGGAAAGTGCCAGAATCACCAGGAGCATCTGTGCAAAAGCTGCTGCCTCTGTGACCGCATTGAGGCACGTTCGCGTGTCTGCGAGTATATAGACGGCTCTTTCGCGTTCACTCCGAGGGAAACGGTCCGCTATTGCTTCTGTGCGCACAGACGCGATTCCCTTGTCTCTTGCGAACACAGGGAACTCTGTGCATCCAAATCTACAGGCTAAGGACGCGTCTGCGTATGTTTTGGTGAACAATCGAGTGTGCGTGTTCTGACAGCTGCCTCTATGCAGACGTCTCCACAGAGCCACTTCTGAATGCCCCGCAGCCCAGGACTGAATGGATACACTAACAAGTGCACCGGTGTGAGCAACCACATATGCAGAAGGACGTCTTTCATCTCACAGAAGCGCGAACGTCTTGGCGTTCAAGCACATGGCAGAAACAAGGTGTGAACAGATGAGCTGCTGCTATTTTCTCCGTTCGGCATGCTTCGTTGTAGCTCTCTTGCCGGTCGCCGGCTTAGCGGCTTGCTTTGCGCGACTAGCTCTGGGGAGAGAAGGAGATAGCGCCGGAAACCTCGCCTTTTGCCTTCTTCGGCGCTGGAACCTGGTTGCTGCGCCTTCTCTTTGTCCATGTGCACACACACGATTCCTCAGCGAAAACCATGCAGAAACCTTTCCACGAGCACCCAGGGATGTGCACCCAGCACCACGTGCACGCACACGCAGCTAGAGAAAAGCACCTACCTTTTCACACACTGATGCCTAAGCAAACGCGTGGCCACACACACGCACACATCCGCAAGCGCGCCTACTCCCATCTATTGAGGGAAAGACGGACGAGCTCTTTGGTTGCTCTTCACAGGCTTGTCCCTGATCTATAGCTGAGGGCAAACACTTGTGTGCTTGTGGGAGAGCCTGTGTCTTTCCTGGAAGCGTTTGGGAGTTTTGCTCAGACGCGTGTTTCCTCAAGTTCAAGAATCAAGATCTAGGATACCTGCAGACAGGTGCCTGTTTGTGTGGAGACAGTCTGTTTGAAACTGTGTTCCTCAGCGCCCGCTCTTTCTCCCCGTCGCTCCACACGCCTGGGAGTCCCTTTCTTTCTCTCCACAAGCACGTGTGTTGACTTCGTCGCACATGTGCATCTGCACAAGCGTTGAGCTCAGCAGAGCGTGTCTCTTGACACTTGATGTGCGTTGGCTGTGTCTGCCTGCTCCAGTGAAGAGAGAAACGGGAAATCATCTTGGTAGAGGCAACAAAGCAAAAGCGAGGCAGGATTGACATCTGCTCAACAGAGACGGATTCCCTGCGCTGACACAGTTCACAGTTACACGAGAAGCAATCTGAGCGGTCCGTCGACCGGAGACGTGTTTCCCAAGAGGTCGTTTAGCGAGTGAACAGCAGTGTGCGCGACTTTCAGGAGTGTGCCTGGAAAGTGCCAGAATCACCAGGAGCATCTGTGCAAAAGCTGCTGCCTCTGTGACCGCATTGAGGCACGTTCGCGTGTCTGCGAGTATATAGACGGCTCTTTCGCGTTCACTCCGAGGGAAACGGTCCGCTATTGCTTCTGTGCGCACAGACGCGATTCCCTTGTCTCTTGCGAACACAGGGAACTCTGTGCATCCAAATCTACAGGCTAAGGACGCGTCTGCATATGTTTTGGTGAACAATCGAGTGTGCGTGTTCTGACAGCTGCCTCTATGCAGACGTCTCCACAGAGCCACTTCTGAATGCCCCGCAGCCCAGGACTGAATGGATACACTAACAAGTGCACCGGTGTGAGCAACCACATATGCAGAAGGACGTCTTTCATCTCACAGAAGCGCGAACGTCTTGGCGTTCAAGCACATGGCAGAAACAAGGTGTGAACAGATGAGCTGCTGCTATTTTCTCCGTTCGGCATGCTTCGTTGTAGCTCTCTTGCCGGTCGCCGGCTTAGCGGCTTGCTTTGCGCGACTAGCTCTGGGGAGAGAAGGAGATAGCGCCGGAAACCTCGCCTTTTGCCTTCTTCGGCGCTGGAACCTGGTTGCTGCGCCTTCTCTTTGTCCATGTGCACACACACGATTCCTCAGCGAAAACCATGCAGAAACCTTTCCACGAGCACCCAGGGATGTGCACCCAGCACCACGTGCACGCACACGCAGCTAGAGAAAAGCACCTACCTTTTCACACACTGATGCCTAAGCAAACGCGTGGCCACACACACGCACACATCCGCAAGCGCGCCTACTCCCATCTATTGAGGGAAAGACGGACGAGCTCTTTGGTTGCTCTTCACAGGCTTGTCCCTGATCTATAGCTGAGGGCAAACACTTGTGTGCTTGTGGGAGAGCCTGTGTCTTTCCTGGAAGCGTTTGGGAGTTTTGCTCAGACGCGTGTTTCCTCAAGTTCAAGAATCAAGATCTAGGATACCTGCAGACAGGTGCCTGTTTGTGTGGAGACAGTCTGTTTGAAACTGTGTTCCTCAGCGCCCGCTCTTTCTCCCCGTCGCTCCACACGCCTGGGAGTCCCTTTCTTTCTCTCCACAAGCACGTGTGTTGACTTCGTCGCACATGTGCATCTGCACAAGCGTTGAGCTCAGCAGAGCGTGTCTCTTGACACTTGATGTGCGTTGGCTGTGTCTGCCTGCTCCAGTGAAGAGAGAAACGGGAAATCATCTTGGTAGAGGCAACAAAGCAAAAGCGAGGCAGGATTGACATCTGCTCAACAGAGACGGATTCCCTGCGCTGACACAGTTCACAGTTACACGAGAAGCAATCTGAGCGGTCCGTCGACCGGAGACGTGTTTCCCAAGAGGTCGTTTAGCGAGTGAACAGCAGTGTGCGCGACTTTCAGGAGTGTGCCTGGAAAGTGCCAGAATCACCAGGAGCATCTGTGCAAAAGCTGCTGCCTCTGTGACCGCATTGAGGCACGTTCGCGTGTCTGCGAGTATATAGACGGCTCTTTCGCGTTCACTCCGAGGGAAACGGTCCGCTATTGCTTCTGTGCGCACAGACGCGATTCCCTTGTCTCTTGCGAACACAGGGAACTCTGTGCATCCAAATCTACAGGCTAAGGACGCGTCTGCATATGTTTTGGTGAACAATCGAGTGTGCGTGTTCTGACAGCTGCCTCTATGCAGACGTCTCCACAGAGCCACTTCTGAATGCCCCGCAGCCCAGGACTGAATGGATACACTAACAAGTGCACCGGTGTGAGCAACCACATATGCAGAAGGACGTCTTTCATCTCACAGAAGCGCGAACGTCTTGGCGTTCAAGCACATGGCAGAAACAAGGTGTGAACAGATGAGCTGCTGCTATTTTCTCCGTTCGGCATGCTTCGTTGTAGCTCTCTTGCCGGTCGCCGGCTTAGCGGCTTGCTTTGCGCGACTAGCTCTGGGGAGAGAAGGAGATAGCGCCGGAAACCTCGCCTTTTGCCTTCTTCGGCGCTGGAACCTGGTTGCTGCGCCTTCTCTTTGTCCATGTGCACACACACGATTCCTCAGCGAAAACCATGCAGAAACCTTTCCACGAGCACCCAGGGATGTGCACCCAGCACCACGTGCACGCACACGCAGCTAGAGAAAAGCACCTACCTTTTCACACACTGATGCCTAAGCAAACGCGTGGCCACACACACGCACACATCCGCAAGCGCGCCTACTCCCATCTATTGAGGGAAAGACGGACGAGCTCTTTGGTTGCTCTTCACAGGCTTGTCCCTGATCTATAGCTGAGGGCAAACACTTGTGTGCTTGTGGGAGAGCCTGTGTCTTTCCTGGAAGCGTTTGGGAGTTTTGCTCAGACGCGTGTTTCCTCAAGTTCAAGAATCAAGATCTAGGATACCTGCAGACAGGTGCCTGTTTGTGTGGAGACAGTCTGTTTGAAACTGTGTTCCTCAGCGCCCGCTCTTTCTCCCCGTCGCTCCACACGCCTGGGAGTCCCTTTCTTTCTCTCCACAAGCACGTGTGTTGACTTCGTCGCACATGTGCATCTGCACAAGCGTTGAGCTCAGCAGAGCGTGTCTCTTGACACTTGATGTGCGTTGGCTGTGTCTGCCTGCTCCAGTGAAGAGAGAAACGGGAAATCATCTTGGTAGAGGCAACAAAGCAAAAGCGAGGCAGGATTGACATCTGCTCAACAGAGACGGATTCCCTGCGCTGACACAGTTCACAGTTACACGAGAAGCAATCTGAGCGGTCCGTCGACCGGAGACGTGTTTCCCAAGAGGTCGTTTAGCGAGTGAACAGCAGTGTGCGCGACTTTCAGGAGTGTGCCTGGAAAGTGCCAGAATCACCAGGAGCATCTGTGCAAAAGCTGCTGCCTCTGTGACCGCATTGAGGCACGTTCGCGTGTCTGCGAGTATATAGACGGCTCTTTCGCGTTCACTCCGAGGGAAACGGTCCGCTATTGCTTCTGTGCGCACAGACGCGATTCCCTTGTCTCTTGCGAACACAGGGAACTCTGTGCATCCAAATCTACAGGCTAAGGACGCGTCTGCATATGTTTTGGTGAACAATCGAGTGTGCGTGTTCTGACAGCTGCCTCTATGCAGACGTCTCCACAGAGCCACTTCTGAATGCCCCGCAGCCCAGGACTGAATGGATACACTAACAAGTGCACCGGTGTGAGCAACCACATATGCAGAAGGACGTCTTTCATCTCACAGAAGCGCGAACGTCTTGGCGTTCAAGCACATGGCAGAAACAAGGTGTGAACAGATGAGCTGCTGCTATTTTCTCCGTTCGGCATGCTTCGTTGTAGCTCTCTTGCCGGTCGCCGGCTTAGCGGCTTGCTTTGCGCGACTAGCTCTGGGGAGAGAAGGAGATAGCGCCGGAAACCTCGCCTTTTGCCTTCTTCGGCGCTGGAACCTGGTTGCTGCGCCTTCTCTTTGTCCATGTGCACACACACGATTCCTCAGCGAAAACCATGCAGAAACCTTTCCACGAGCACCCAGGGATGTGCACCCAGCACCACGTGCACGCACACGCAGCTAGAGAAAAGCACCTACCTTTTCACACACTGAAGCCTAAGCAAACGCGTGGCCACACACACGCACACATCCGCAAGCGCGCCTACTCCCATCTATTGAGGGAAAGACGTACGAGCTCTTTGGTTGCTCTTCACAGGCTTGTCCCTGATCTATAGCTGAGGGCAAACACTTGTGTGCTTGTGGGAGAGCCTGTGTCTTTCCTGGAAGCGTTTGGGAGTTTTGCTCAGACGCGTGTTTCCTCAAGTTCAAGAATCAAGATCTAGGATACCTGCAGACAGGTGCCTGTTTGTGTGGAGACAGTCTGTTTGAAACTGTGTTCCTCAGCGCCCGCTCTTTCTCCCCGTCGCTCCACACGCCTGGGAGTCCCTTTCTTTCTCTCCACAAGCACGTGTGTTGACTTCGTCGCACATGTGCATCTGCACAAGCGTTGAGCTCAGCAGAGCGTGTCTCTTGACACTTGATGTGCGTTGGCTGTGTCTGCCTGCTCCAGTGAAGAGAGAAACGGGAAATCATCTTGGTAGAGGCAACAAAGCAAAAGCGAGGCAGGATTGACATCTGCTCAACAGAGACGGATTCCCTGCGCTGACACAGTTCACAGTTACACGAGAAGCAATCTGAGCGGTCCGTCGACCGGAGACGTGTTTCCCAAGAGGTCGTTTAGCGAGTGAACAGCAGTGTGCGCGACTTTCAGGAGTGTGCCTGGAAAGTGCCAGAATCACCAGGAGCATCTGTGCAAAAGCTGCTGCCTCTGTGACCGCATTGAGGCACGTTCGCGTGTCTGCGAGTATATAGACGGCTCTTTCGCGTTCACTCCGAGGGAAACGGTCCGCTATTGCTTCTGTGCGCACAGACGCGATTCCCTTGTCTCTTGCGAACACAGGGAACTCTGTGCATCCAAATCTACAGGCTAAGGACGCGTCTGCATATGTTTTGGTGAACAATCGAGTGTGCGTGTTCTGACAGCTGCCTCTATGCAGACGTCTCCACAGAGCCACTTCTGAATGCCCCGCAGCCCAGGACTGAATGGATACACTAACAAGTGCACCGGTGTGAGCAACCACATATGCAGAAGGACGTCTTTCATCTCACAGAAGCGCGAACGTCTTGGCGTTCAAGCACATGGCAGAAACAAGGTGTGAACAGATGAGCTGCTGCTATTTTCTCCGTTCGGCATGCTTCGTTGTAGCTCTCTTGCCGGTCGCCGGCTTAGCGGCTTGCTTTGCGCGACTAGCTCTGGGGAGAGAAGGAGATAGCGCCGGAAACCTCGCCTTTTGCCTTCTTCGGCGCTGGAACCTGGTTGCTGCGCCTTCTCTTTGTCCATGTGCACACACACGATTCCTCAGCGAAAACCATGCAGAAACCTTTCCACGAGCACCCAGGGATGTGCACCCAGCACCACGTGCACGCACACGCAGCTAGAGAAAAGCACCTACCTTTTCACACACTGATGCCTAAGCAAACGCGTGGCCACACACACGCACACATCCGCAAGCGCGCCTACTCCCATCTATTGAGGGAAAGACGGACGAGCTCTTTGGTTGCTCTTCACAGGCTTGTCCCTGATCTATAGCTGAGGGCAAACACTTGTGTGCTTGTGGGAGAGCCTGTGTCTTTCCTGGAAGCGTTTGGGAGTTTTGCTCAGACGCGTGTTTCCTCAAGTTCAAGAATCAAGATCTAGGATACCTGCAGACAGGTGCCTGTTTGTGTGGAGACAGTCTGTTTGAAACTGTGTTCCTCAGCGCCCGCTCTTTCTCCCCGTCGCTCCACACGCCTGGGAGTCCCTTTCTTTCTCTCACAAGCACGTGTGTTGACTTCGTCGCACATGTGCATCTGCACAAGCGTTGAGCTCAGCAGAGCGTGTCTCTTGACACTTGATGTGCGTTGGCTGTGTCTGCCTGCTCCAGTGAAGAGAGAAACGGGAAATCATCTTGGTAGAGGCAACAAAGCAAAAGCGAGGCAGGATTGACATCTGCTCAACAGAGACGGATTCCCTGCGCTGACACAGTTCACAGTTACACGAGAAGCAATCTGAGCGGTCCGTCGACCGGAGACGTGTTTCCCAAGAGGTCGTTTAGCGAGTGAACAGCAGTGTGCGCGACTTTCAGGAGTGTGCCTGGAAAGTGCCAGAATCACCAGGAGCATCTGTGCAAAAGCTGCTGCCTCTGTGACCGCATTGAGGCACGTTCGCGTGTCTGCGAGTATATAGACGGCTCTTTCGCGTTCACTCCGAGGGAAACGGTCCGCTATTGCTTCTGTGCGCACAGACGCGATTCCCTTGTCTCTTGCGAACACAGGGAACTCTGTGCATCCAAATCTACAGGCTAAGGACGCGTCTGCATATGTTTTGGTGAACAATCGAGTGTGCGTGTTCTGACAGCTGCCTCTATGCAGACGTCTCCACAGAGCCACTTCTGAATGCCCCGCAGCCCAGGACTGAATGGATACACTAACAAGTGCACCGGTGTGAGCAACCACATATGCAGAAGGACGTCTTTCATCTCACAGAAGCGCGAACGTCTTGGCGTTCAAGCACATGGCAGAAACAAGGTGTGAACAGATGAGCTGCTGCTATTTTCTCCGTTCGGCATGCTTCGTTGTAGCTCTCTTGCCGGTCGCCGGCTTAGCGGCTTGCTTTGCGCGACTAGCTCTGGGGAGAGAAGGAGATAGCGCCGGAAACCTCGCCTTTTGCCTTCTTCGGCGCTGGAACCTGGTTGCTGCGCCTTCTCTTTGTCCATGTGCACACACACGATTCCTCAGCGAAAACCATGCAGAAACCTTTCCACGAGCACCCAGGGATGTGCACCCAGCACCACGTGCACGCACACGCAGCTAGAGAAAAGCACCTACCTTTTCACACACTGAAGCCTAAGCAAACGCGTGGCCACACACACGCACACATCCGCAAGCGCGCCTACTCCCATCTATTGAGGGAAAGACGTACGAGCTCTTTGGTTGCTCTTCACAGGCTTGTCCCTGATCTATAGCTGAGGGCAAACACTTGTGTGCTTGTGGGAGAGCCTGTGTCTTTCCTGGAAGCGTTTGGGAGTTTTGCTCAGACGCGTGTTTCCTCAAGTTCAAGAATCAAGATCTAGGATACCTGCAGACAGGTGCCTGTTTGTGTGGAGACAGTCTGTTTGAAACTGTGTTCCTCAGCGCCCGCTCTTTCTCCCCGTCGCTCCACACGCCTGGGAGTCCCTTTCTTTCTCTCCACAAGCACGTGTGTTGACTTCGTCGCACATGTGCATCTGCACAAGCGTTGAGCTCAGCAGAGCGTGTCTCTTGACACTTGATGTGCGTTGGCTGTGTCTGCCTGCTCCAGTGAAGAGAGAAACGGGAAATCATCTTGGTAGAGGCAACAAAGCAAAAGCGAGGCAGGATTGACATCTGCTCAACAGAGACGGATTCCCTGCGCTGACACAGTTCACAGTTACACGAGAAGCAATCTGAGCGGTCCGTCGACCGGAGACGTGTTTCCCAAGAGGTCGTTTAGCGAGTGAACAGCAGTGTGCGCGACTTTCAGGAGTGTGCCTGGAAAGTGCCAGAATCACCAGGAGCATCTGTGCAAAAGCTGCTGCCTCTGTGACCGCATTGAGGCACGTTCGCGTGTCTGCGAGTATATAGACGGCTCTTTCGCGTTCACTCCGAGGGAAACGGTCCGCTATTGCTTCTGTGCGCACAGACGCGATTCCCTTGTCTCTTGCGAACACAGGGAACTCTGTGCATCCAAATCTACAGGCTAAGGACGCGTCTGCGTATGTTTTGGTGAACAATCGAGTGTGCGTGTTCTGACAGCTGCCTCTATGCAGACGTCTCCACAGAGCCACTTCTGAATGCCCCGCAGCCCAGGACTGAATGGATACACTAACAAGTGCACCGGTGTGAGCAACCACATATGCAGAAGGACGTCTTTCATCTCACAGAAGCGCGAACGTCTTGGCGTTCAAGCACATGGCAGAAACAAGGTGTGAACAGATGAGCTGCTGCTATTTTCTCCGTTCGGCATGCTTCGTTGTAGCTCTCTTGCCGGTCGCCGGCTTAGCGGCTTGCTTTGCGCGACTAGCTCTGGGGAGAGAAGGAGATAGCGCCGGAAACCTCGCCTTTTGCCTTCTTCGGCGCTGGAACCTGGTTGCTGCGCCTTCTCTTTGTCCATGTGCACACACACGATTCCTCAGCGAAAACCATGCAGAAACCTTTCCACGAGCACCCAGGGATGTGCACCCAGCACCACGTGCACGCACACGCAGCTAGAGAAAAGCACCTACCTTTTCACACACTGATGCCTAAGCAAACGCGTGGCCACACACACGCACACATCCGCAAGCGCGCCTACTCCCATCTATTGAGGGAAAGACGGACGAGCTCTTTGGTTGCTCTTCACAGGCTTGTCCCTGATCTATAGCTGAGGGCAAACACTTGTGTGCTTGTGGGAGAGCCTGTGTCTTTCCTGGAAGCGTTTGGGAGTTTTGCTCAGACGCGTGTTTCCTCAAGTTCAAGAATCAAGATCTAGGATACCTGCAGACAGGTGCCTGTTTGTGTGGAGACAGTCTGTTTGAAACTGTGTTCCTCAGCGCCCGCTCTTTCTCCCCGTCGCTCCACACGCCTGGGAGTCCCTTTCTTTCTCTCCACAAGCACGTGTGTTGACTTCGTCGCACATGTGCATCTGCACAAGCGTTGAGCTCAGCAGAGCGTGTCTCTTGACACTAGATGTGCGTTGGCTGTGTCTGCCTGCTCCAGTGAAGAGAGAAACGGGAAATCATCTTGGTAGAGGCAACAAAGCAAAAGCGAGGCAGGATTGACATCTGCTCAACAGAGACGGATTCCCTGCGCTGACACAGTTCACAGTTACACGAGAAGCAATCTGAGCGGTCCGTCGACCGGAGACGTGTTTCCCAAGAGGTCGTTTAGCGAGTGAACAGCAGTGTGCGCGACTTTCAGGAGTGTGCCTGGAAAGTGCCAGAATCACCAGGAGCATCTGTGCAAAAGCTGCTGCCTCTGTGACCGCATTGAGGCACGTTCGCGTGTCTGCGAGTATATAGACGGCTCTTTCGCGTTCACTCCGAGGGAAACGGTCCGCTATTGCTTCTGTGCGCACAGACGCGATTCCCTTGTCTCTTGCGAACACAGGGAACTCTGTGCATCCAAATCTACAGGCTAAGGACGCGTCTGCATATGTTTTGGTGAACAATCGAGTGTGCGTGTTCTGACAGCTGCCTCTATGCAGACGTCTCCACAGAGCCACTTCTGAATGCCCCGCAGCCCAGGACTGAATGGATACACTAACAAGTGCACCGGTGTGAGCAACCACATATGCAGAAGGACGTCTTTCATCTCACAGAAGCGCGAACGTCTTGGCGTTCAAGCACATGGCAGAAACAAGGTGTGAACAGATGAGCTGCTGCTATTTTCTCCGTTCGGCATGCTTCGTTGTAGCTCTCTTGCCGGTCGCCGGCTTAGCGGCTTGCTTTGCGCGACTAGCTCTGGGGAGAGAAGGAGATAGCGCCGGAAACCTCGCCTTTTGCCTTCTTCGGCGCTGGAACCTGGTTGCTGCGCCTTCTCTTTGTCCATGTGCACACACACGATTCCTCAGCGAAAACCATGCAGAAACCTTTCCACGAGCACCCAGGGATGTGCACCCAGCACCACGTGCACGCACACGCAGCTAGAGAAAAGCACCTACCTTTTCACACACTGAAGCCTAAGCAAACGCGTGGCCACACACACGCACACATCCGCAAGCGCGCCTACTCCCATCTATTGAGGGAAAGACGGACGAGCAACGTCCTGACAGGCTTGAGGGGAAAAACGTCCGTTGACGGTTGGCGTACTGCACGCCCGCCTACGGGGCTGCAGGGGAATCCACATTTGGAAGGTACCTGAAGATGTGTGCCTGTTCTTGGAGCTCCGCTAGTAGGGTAGCAAAGACACTCGTAGGCAGTACTGAATGCTGCTCCGTGCTACTTCTCCTCCGCTGGCAAATGCTTCACAGTCGCCCGAGGAAAGACGTTTAACAATCGATCTCCAAGAGGAACGAAACACATGATGCCATAAGGCGAAAGAATAGCAGGGCATCTCTTCACAGGCTTGTCCCTGATCTATAGCTGAGGGCAAACACTTGTGTGCTTGTGGGAGAGCCTGTGTCTTTCCTGGAAGCGTTTGGGAGTTTTGCTCAGACGCGTGTTTCCTCAAGTTCAAGAATCAAGATCTAGGATACCTGCAGACAGGTGCCTGTTTGTGTGGAGACAGTCTGTTTGAAACTGTGTTCCTCAGCGCCCGCTCTTTCTCCCCGTCGCTCCACACGCCTGGGAGTCCCTTTCTTTCTCTCCACAAGCACGTGTGTTGACTTCGTCGCACATGTGCATCTGCACAAGCGTTGAGCTCAGCAGAGCGTGTCTCTTGACACTTGATGTGCGTTGGCTGTGTCTGCCTGCTCCAGTGAAGAGAGAAACGGGAAATCATCTTGGTAGAGGCAACAAAGCAAAAGCGAGGCAGGATTGACATCTGCTCAACAGAGACGGATTCCCTGCGCTGACACAGTTCACAGTTACACGAGAAGCAATCTGAGCGGTCCGTCGACCGGAGACGTGTTTCCCAAGAGGTCGTTTAGCGAGTGAACAGCAGTGTGCGCGACTTTCAGGAGTGTGCCTGGAAAGTGCCAGAATCACCAGGAGCATCTGTGCAAAAGCTGCTGCCTCTGTGACCGCATTGAGGCACGTTCGCGTGCCTGCGAGTATATAGACGGCTCTTTCGCGTTCACTCCGAGGGAAACGGTCCGCTATTGCTTCTGTGCGCACAGACGCGATTCCCTTGTCTCTTGCGAACACAGGGAACTCTGTGCATCCAAATCTACAGGCTAAGGACGCGTCTGCATATGTTTTGGTGAACAATCGAGTGTGCGTGTTCTGACAGCTGCCTCTATGCAGACGTCTCCACAGAGCCACTTCTGAATGCCCCGCAGCCCAGGACTGAATGGATACACTAACAAGTGCACCGGTGTGAGCAACCACATATGCAGAAGGACGTCTTTCATCTCACAGAAGCGCGAACGTCTTGGCGTTCAAGCACATGGCAGAAACAAGGTGTGAACAGATGAGCTGCTGCTATTTTCTCCGTTCGGCATGCTTCGTTGTAGCTCTCTTGCCGGTCGCCGGCTTAGCGGCTTGCTTTGCGCGACTAGCTCTGGGGAGAGAAGGAGATAGCGCCGGAAACCTCGCCTTTTGCCTTCTTCGGCGCTGGAACCTGGTTGCTGCGCCTTCTCTTTGTCCATGTGCACACACACGATTCCTCAGCGAAAACCATGCAGAAACCTTTCCACGAGCACCCAGGGATGTGCACCCAGCACCACGTGCACGCACACGCAGCTAGAGAAAAGCACCTACCTTTTCACACACTGATGCCTAAGCAAACGCGTGGCCACACACACGCACACATCCGCAAGCGCGCCTACTCCCATCTATTGAGGGAAAGACGGACGAGCTCTTTGGTTGCTCTTCACAGGCTTGTCCCTGATCTATAGCTGAGGGCAAACACTTGTGTGCTTGTGGGAGAGCCTGTGTCTTTCCTGGAAGCGTTTGGGAGTTTTGCTCAGACGCGTGTTTCCTCAAGTTCAAGAATCAAGATCTAGGATACCTGCAGACAGGTGCCTGTTTGTGTGGAGACAGTCTGTTTGAAACTGTGTTCCTCAGCGCCCGCTCTTTCTCCCCGTCGCTCCACACGCCTGGGAGTCCCTTTCTTTCTCTCCACAAGCACGTGTGTTGACTTCGTCGCACATGTGCATCTGCACAAGCGTTGAGCTCAGCAGAGCGTGTCTCTTGACACTTGATGTGCGTTGGCTGTGTCTGCCTGCTCCAGTGAAGAGAGAAACGGGAAATCATCTTGGTAGAGGCAACAAAGCAAAAGCGAGGCAGGATTGACATCTGCTCAACAGAGACGGATTCCCTGCGCTGACACAGTTCACAGTTACACGAGAAGCAATCTGAGCGGTCCGTCGACCGGAGACGTGTTTCCCAAGAGGTCGTTTAGCGAGTGAACAGCAGTGTGCGCGACTTTCAGGAGTGTGCCTGGAAAGTGCCAGAATCACCAGGAGCATCTGTGCAAAAGCTGCTGCCTCTGTGACCGCATTGAGGCACGTTCGCGTGTCTGCGAGTATATAGACGGCTCTTTCGCGTTCACTCCGAGGGAAACGGTCCGCTATTGCTTCTGTGCGCACAGACGCGATTCCCTTGTCTCTTGCGAACACAGGGAACTCTGTGCATCCAAATCTACAGGCTAAGGACGCGTCTGCATATGTTTTGGTGAACAATCGAGTGTGCGTGTTCTGACAGCTGCCTCTATGCAGACGTCTCCACAGAGCCACTTCTGAATGCCCCGCAGCCCAGGACTGAATGGATACACTAACAAGTGCACCGGTGTGAGCAACCACATATGCAGAAGGACGTCTTTCATCTCACAGAAGCGCGAACGTCTTGGCGTTCAAGCACATGGCAGAAACAAGGTGTGAACAGATGAGCTGCTGCTATTTTCTCCGTTCGGCATGCTTCGTTGTAGCTCTCTTGCCGGTCGCCGGCTTAGCGGCTTGCTTTGCGCGACTAGCTCTGGGGAGAGAAGGAGATAGCGCCGGAAACCTCGCCTTTTGCCTTCTTCGGCGCTGGAACCTGGTTGCTGCGCCTTCTCTTTGTCCATGTGCACACACACGATTCCTCAGCGAAAACCATGCAGAAACCTTTCCACGAGCACCCAGGGATGTGCACCCAGCACCACGTGCACGCACACGCAGCTAGAGAAAAGCACCTACCTTTTCACACACTGAAGCCTAAGCAAACGCGTGGCCACACACACGCACACATCCGCAAGCGCGCCTACTCCCATCTATTGAGGGAAAGACGGACGAGCAACGTCCTGACAGGCTTGAGGGGAAAAACGTCCGTTGACGGTTGGCGTACTGCACGCCCGCCTACGGGGCTGCAGGGGAATCCACATTTGGAAGGTACCTGAAGATGTGTGCCTGTTCTTGGAGCTCCGCTAGTAGGGTAGCAAAGACACTCGTAGGCAGTACTGAATGCTGCTCCGTGCTACTTCTCCTCCGCTGGCAAATGCTTCACAGTCGCCCTAGGAAAGACGTTTAACAATCGATCTCCAAGAGGAACGAAACACATGATGCCATAAGGCGAAAGAATAGCAGGGCATCTCTTCACAGGCTTGTCCCTGATCTATAGCTGAGGGCAAACACTTGTGTGCTTGTGGGAGAGCCTGTGTCTTTCCTGGAAGCGTTTGGGAGTTTTGCTCAGACGCGTGTTTCCTCAAGTTCAAGAATCAAGATCTAGGATACCTGCAGACAGGTGCCTGTTTGTGTGGAGACAGTCTGTTTGAAACTGTGTTCCTCAGCGCCCGCTCTTTCTCCCCGTCGCTCCACACGCCTGGGAGTCCCTTTCTTTCTCTCCACAAGCACGTGTGTTGACTTCGTCGCACATGTGCATCTGCACAAGCGTTGAGCTCAGCAGAGCGTGTCTCTTGACACTTGATGTGCGTTGGCTGTGTCTGCCTGCTCCAGTGAAGAGAGAAACGGGAAATCATCTTGGTAGAGGCAACAAAGCAAAAGCGAGGCAGGATTGACATCTGCTCAACAGAGACGGATTCCCTGCGCTGACACAGTTCACAGTTACACGAGAAGCAATCTGAGCGGTCCGTCGACCGGAGACGTGTTTCCCAAGAGGTCGTTTAGCGAGTGAACAGCAGTGTGCGCGACTTTCAGGAGTGTGCCTGGAAAGTGCCAGAATCACCAGGAGCATCTGTGCAAAAGCTGCTGCCTCTGTGACCGCATTGAGGCACGTTCGCGTGCCTGCGAGTATATAGACGGCTCTTTCGCGTTCACTCCGAGGGAAACGGTCCGCTATTGCTTCTGTGCGCACAGACGCGATTCCCTTGTCTCTTGCGAACACAGGGAACTCTGTGCATCCAAATCTACAGGCTAAGGACGCGTCTGCATATGTTTTGGTGAACAATCGAGTGTGCGTGTTCTGACAGCTGCCTCTATGCAGACGTCTCCACAGAGCCACTTCTGAATGCCCCGCAGCCCAGGACTGAATGGATACACTAACAAGTGCACCGGTGTGAGCAACCACATATGCAGAAGGACGTCTTTCATCTCACAGAAGCGCGAACGTCTTGGCGTTCAAGCACATGGCAGAAACAAGGTGTGAACAGATGAGCTGCTGCTATTTTCTCCGTTCGGCATGCTTCGTTGTAGCTCTCTTGCCGGTCGCCGGCTTAGCGGCTTGCTTTGCGCGACTAGCTCTGGGGAGAGAAGGAGATAGCGCCGGAAACCTCGCCTTTTGCCTTCTTCGGCGCTGGAACCTGGTTGCTGCGCCTTCTCTTTGTCCATGTGCACACACACGATTCCTCAGCGAAAACCATGCAGAAACCTTTCCACGAGCACCCAGGGATGTGCACCCAGCACCACGTGCACGCACACGCAGCTAGAGAAAAGCACCTACCTTTTCACACACTGATGCCTAAGCAAACGCGTGGCCACACACACGCACACATCCGCAAGCGCGCCTACTCCCATCTATTGAGGGAAAGACGGACGAGCTCTTTGGTTGCTCTTCACAGGCTTGTCCCTGATCTATAGCTGAGGGCAAACACTTGTGTGCTTGTGGGAGAGCCTGTGTCTTTCCTGGAAGCGTTTGGGAGTTTTGCTCAGACGCGTGTTTCCTCAAGTTCAAGAATCAAGATCTAGGATACCTGCAGACAGGTGCCTGTTTGTGTGGAGACAGTCTGTTTGAAACTGTGTTCCTCAGCGCCCGCTCTTTCTCCCCGTCGCTCCACACGCCTGGGAGTCCCTTTCTTTCTCTCCACAAGCACGTGTGTTGACTTCGTCGCACATGTGCATCTGCACAAGCGTTGAGCTCAGCAGAGCGTGTCTCTTGACACTTGATGTGCGTTGGCTGTGTCTGCCTGCTCCAGTGAAGAGAGAAACGGGAAATCATCTTGGTAGAGGCAACAAAGCAAAAGCGAGGCAGGATTGACATCTGCTCAACAGAGACGGATTCCCTGCGCTGACACAGTTCACAGTTACACGAGAAGCAATCTGAGCGGTCCGTCGACCGGAGACGTGTTTCCCAAGAGGTCGTTTAGCGAGTGAACAGCAGTGTGCGCGACTTTCAGGAGTGTGCCTGGAAAGTGCCAGAATCACCAGGAGCATCTGTGCAAAAGCTGCTGCCTCTGTGACCGCATTGAGGCACGTTCGCGTGTCTGCGAGTATATAGACGGCTCTTTCGCGTTCACTCCGAGGGAAACGGTCCGCTATTGCTTCTGTGCGCACAGACGCGATTCCCTTGTCTCTTGCGAACACAGGGAACTCTGTGCATCCAAATCTACAGGCTAAGGACGCGTCTGCATATGTTTTGGTGAACAATCGAGTGTGCGTGTTCTGACAGCTGCCTCTATGCAGACGTCTCCACAGAGCCACTTCTGAATGCCCCGCAGCCCAGGACTGAATGGATACACTAACAAGTGCACCGGTGTGAGCAACCACATATGCAGAAGGACGTCTTTCATCTCACAGAAGCGCGAACGTCTTGGCGTTCAAGCACATGGCAGAAACAAGGTGTGAACAGATGAGCTGCTGCTATTTTCTCCGTTCGGCATGCTTCGTTGTAGCTCTCTTGCCGGTCGCCGGCTTAGCGGCTTGCTTTGCGCGACTAGCTCTGGGGAGAGAAGGAGATAGCGCCGGAAACCTCGCCTTTTGCCTTCTTCGGCGCTGGAACCTGGTTGCTGCGCCTTCTCTTTGTCCATGTGCACACACACGATTCCTCAGCGAAAACCATGCAGAAACCTTTCCACGAGCACCCAGGGATGTGCACCCAGCACCACGTGCACGCACACGCAGCTAGAGAAAAGCACCTACCTTTTCACACACTGAAGCCTAAGCAAACGCGTGGCCACACACACGCACACATCCGCAAGCGCGCCTACTCCCATCTATTGAGGGAAAGACGGACGAGCAACGTCCTGACAGGCTTGAGGGGAAAAACGTCCGTTGACGGTTGGCGTACTGCACGCCCGCCTACGGGGCTGCAGGGGAATCCACATTTGGAAGGTACCTGAAGATGTGTGCCTGTTCTTGGAGCTCCGCTAGTAGGGTAGCAAAGACACTCGTAGGCAGTACTGAATGCTGCTCCGTGCTACTTCTCCTCCGCTGGCAAATGCTTCACAGTCGCCCGAGGAAAGACGTTTAACAATCGATCTCCAAGAGGAACGAAACACATGATGCCATAAGGCGAAAGAATAGCAGGGCATCTCTTCACAGGCTTGTCCCTGATCTATAGCTGAGGGCAAACACTTGTGTGCTTGTGGGAGAGCCTGTGTCTTTCCTGGAAGCGTTTGGGAGTTTTGCTCAGACGCGTGTTTCCTCAAGTTCAAGAATCAAGATCTAGGATACCTGCAGACAGGTGCCTGTTTGTGTGGAGACAGTCTGTTTGAAACTGTGTTCCTCAGCGCCCGCTCTTTCTCCCCGTCGCTCCACACGCCTGGGAGTCCCTTTCTTTCTCTCCACAAGCACGTGTGTTGACTTCGTCGCACATGTGCATCTGCACAAGCGTTGAGCTCAGCAGAGCGTGTCTCTTGACACTTGATGTGCGTTGGCTGTGTCTGCCTGCTCCAGTGAAGAGAGAAACGGGAAATCATCTTGGTAGAGGCAACAAAGCAAAAGCGAGGCAGGATTGACATCTGCTCAACAGAGACGGATTCCCTGCGCTGACACAGTTCACAGTTACACGAGAAGCAATCTGAGCGGTCCGTCGACCGGAGACGTGTTTCCCAAGAGGTCGTTTAGCGAGTGAACAGCAGTGTGCGCGACTTTCAGGAGTGTGCCTGGAAAGTGCCAGAATCACCAGGAGCATCTGTGCAAAAGCTGCTGCCTCTGTGACCGCATTGAGGCACGTTCGCGTGTCTGCGAGTATATAGACGGCTCTTTCGCGTTCACTCCGAGGGAAACGGTCCGCTATTGCTTCTGTGCGCACAGACGCGATTCCCTTGTCTCTTGCGAACACAGGGAACTCTGTGCATCCAAATCTACAGGCTAAGGACGCGTCTGCATATGTTTTGGTGAACAATCGAGTGTGCGTGTTCTGACAGCTGCCTCTATGCAGACGTCTCCACAGAGCCACTTCTGAATGCCCCGCAGCCCAGGACTGAATGGATACACTAACAAGTGCACCGGTGTGAGCAACCACATATGCAGAAGGACGTCTTTCATCTCACAGAAGCGCGAACGTCTTGGCGTTCAAGCACATGGCAGAAACAAGGTGTGAACAGATGAGCTGCTGCTATTTTCTCCGTTCGGCATGCTTCGTTGTAGCTCTCTTGCCGGTCGCCGGCTTAGCGGCTTGCTTTGCGCGACTAGCTCTGGGGAGAGAAGGAGATAGCGCCGGAAACCTCGCCTTTTGCCTTCTTCGGCGCTGGAACCTGGTTGCTGCGCCTTCTCTTTGTCCATGTGCACACACACGATTCCTCAGCGAAAACCATGCAGAAACCTTTCCACGAGCACCCAGGGATGTGCACCCAGCACCACGTGCACGCACATGCAGCTAGAGAAAAGCACCTACCTTTTCACACACTGATGCCTAAGCAAACGCGTGGCCACACACACGCACACATCCGCAAGCGCGCCTACTCCCATCTATTGAGGGAAAGACGGACGAGCTCTTTGGTTGCTCTTCACAGGCTTGTCCCTGATCTATAGCTGAGGGCAAACACTTGTGTGCTTGTGGGAGAGCCTGTGTCTTTCCTGGAAGCGTTTGGGAGTTTTGCTCAGACGCGTGTTTCCTCAAGTTCAAGAATCAAGATCTAGGATACCTGCAGACAGGTGCCTGTTTGTGTGGAGACAGTCTGTTTGAAACTGTGTTCCTCAGCGCCCGCTCTTTCTCCCCGTCGCTCCACACGCCTGGGAGTCCCTTTCTTTCTCTCCACAAGCACGTGTGTTGACTTCGTCGCACATGTGCATCTGCACAAGCGTTGAGCTCAGCAGAGCGTGTCTCTTGACACTTGATGTGCGTTGGCTGTGTCTGCCTGCTCCAGTGAAGAGAGAAACGGGAAATCATCTTGGTAGAGGCAACAAAGCAAAAGCGAGGCAGGATTGACATCTGCTCAACAGAGACGGATTCCCTGCGCTGACACAGTTCACAGTTACACGAGAAGCAATCTGAGCGGTCCGTCGACCGGAGACGTGTTTCCCAAGAGGTCGTTTAGCGAGTGAACAGCAGTGTGCGCGACTTTCAGGAGTGTGCCTGGAAAGTGCCAGAATCACCAGGAGCATCTGTGCAAAAGCTGCTGCCTCTGTGACCGCATTGAGGCACGTTCGCGTGTCTGCGAGTATATAGACGGCTCTTTCGCGTTCACTCCGAGGGAAACGGTCCGCTATTGCTTCTGTGCGCACAGACGCGATTCCCTTGTCTCTTGCGAACACAGGGAACTCTGTGCATCCAAATCTACAGGCTAAGGACGCGTCTGCATATGTTTTGGTGAACAATCGAGTGTGCGTGTTCTGACAGCTGCCTCTATGCAGACGTCTCCACAGAGCCACTTCTGAATGCCCCGCAGCCCAGGACTGAATGGATACACTAACAAGTGCACCGGTGTGAGCAACCACATATGCAGAAGGACGTCTTTCATCTCACAGAAGCGCGAACGTCTTGGCGTTCAAGCACATGGCAGAAACAAGGTGTGAACAGATGAGCTGCTGCTATTTTCTCCGTTCGGCATGCTTCGTTGTAGCTCTCTTGCCGGTCGCCGGCTTAGCGGCTTGCTTTGCGCGACTAGCTCTGGGGAGAGAAGGAGATAGCGCCGGAAACCTCGCCTTTTGCCTTCTTCGGCGCTGGAACCTGGTTGCTGCGCCTTCTCTTTGTCCATGTGCACACACACGATTCCTCAGCGAAAACCATGCAGAAACCTTTCCACGAGCACCCAGGGATGTGCACCCAGCACCACGTGCACGCACACGCAGCTAGAGAAAAGCACCTACCTTTTCACACACTGAAGCCTAAGCAAACGCGTGGCCACACACACGCACACATCCGCAAGCGCGCCTACTCCCATCTATTGAGGGAAAGACGGACGAGCAACGTCCTGACAGGCTTGAGGGGAAAAACGTCCGTTGACGGTTGGCGTACTGCACGCCCGCCTACGGGGCTGCAGGGGAATCCACATTTGGAAGGTACCTGAAGATGTGTGCCTGTTCTTGGAGCTCCGCTAGTAGGGTAGCAAAGACACTCGTAGGCAGTACTGAATGCTGCTCCGTGCTACTTCTCCTCCGCTGGCAAATGATTCACAGTCGCCCTAGGAAAGACGTTTAACAATCGATCTCCAAGAGGAACGAAACACATGATGCCATAAGGCGAAAGAATAGCAGGGCATCTCTTCACAGGCTTGTCCCTGATCTATAGCTGAGGGCAAACACTTGTGTGCTTGTGGGAGAGCCTGTGTCTTTCCTGGAAGCGTTTGGGAGTTTTGCTCAGACGCGTGTTTCCTCAAGTTCAAGAATCAAGATCTAGGATACCTGCAGACAGGTGCCTGTTTGTGTGGAGACAGTCTGTTTGAAACTGTGTTCCTCAGCGCCCGCTCTTTCTCCCCGTCGCTCCACACGCCTGGGAGTCCCTTTCTTTCTCTCCACAAGCACGTGTGTTGACTTCGTCGCACATGTGCATCTGCACAAGCGTTGAGCTCAGCAGAGCGTGTCTCTTGACACTTGATGTGCGTTGGCTGTGTCTGCCTGCTCCAGTGAAGAGAGAAACGGGAAATCATCTTGGTAGAGGCAACAAAGCAAAAGCGAGGCAGGATTGACATCTGCTCAACAGAGACGGATTCCCTGCGCTGACACAGTTCACAGTTACACGAGAAGCAATCTGAGCGGTCCGTCGACCGGAGACGTGTTTCCCAAGAGGTCGTTTAGCGAGTGAACAGCAGTGTGCGCGACTTTCAGGAGTGTGCCTGGAAAGTGCCAGAATCACCAGGAGCATCTGTGCAAAAGCTGCTGCCTCTGTGACCGCATTGAGGCACGTTCGCGTGTCTGCGAGTATATAGACGGCTCTTTCGCGTTCACTCCGAGGGAAACGGTCCGCTATTGCTTCTGTGCGCACAGACGCGATTCCCTTGTCTCTTGCGAACACAGGGAACTCTGTGCATCCAAATCTACAGGCTAAGGACGCGTCTGCATATGTTTTGGTGAACAATCGAGTGTGCGTGTTCTGACAGCTGCCTCTATGCAGACGTCTCCACAGAGCCACTTCTGAATGCCCCGCAGCCCAGGACTGAATGGATACACTAACAAGTGCACCGGTGTGAGCAACCACATATGCAGAAGGACGTCTTTCATCTCACAGAAGCGCGAACGTCTTGGCGTTCAAGCACATGGCAGAAACAAGGTGTGAACAGATGAGCTGCTGCTATTTTCTCCGTTCGGCATGCTTCGTTGTAGCTCTCTTGCCGGTCGCCGGCTTAGCGGCTTGCTTTGCGCGACTAGCTCTGGGGAGAGAAGGAGATAGCGCCGGAAACCTCGCCTTTTGCCTTCTTCGGCGCTGGAACCTGGTTGCTGCGCCTTCTCTTTGTCCATGTGCACACACACGATTCCTCAGCGAAAACCATGCAGAAACCTTTCCACGAGCACCCAGGGATGTGCACCCAGCACCACGTGCACGCACACGCAGCTAGAGAAAAGCACCTACCTTTTCACACACTGAAGCCTAAGCAAACGCGTGGCCACACACACGCACACATCCGCAAGCGCGCCTACTCCCATCTATTGAGGGAAAGACGGACGAGCAACGTCCTGACAGGCTTGAGGGGAAAAACGTCCGTTGACGGTTGGCGTACTGCACGCCCGCCTACGGGGCTGCAGGGGAATCCACATTTGGAAGGTACCTGAAGATGTGTGCCTGTTCTTGGAGCTCCGCTAGTAGGGTAGCAAAGACACTCGTAGGCAGTACTGAATGCTGCTCCGTGCTACTTCTCCTCCGCTGGCAAATGCTTCACAGTCGCCCGAGGAAAGACGTTTAACAATCGATCTCCAAGAGGAACGAAACACATGATGCCATAAGGCGAAAGAATAGCAGGGCATCTCTTCACAGGCTTGTCCCTGATCTATAGCTGAGGGCAAACACTTGTGTGCTTGTGGGAGAGCCTGTGTCTTTCCTGGAAGCGTTTGGGAGTTTTGCTCAGACGCGTGTTTCCTCAAGTTCAAGAATCAAGATCTAGGATACCTGCAGACAGGTGCCTGTTTGTGTGGAGACAGTCTGTTTGAAACTGTGTTCCTCAGCGCCCGCTCTTTCTCCCCGTCGCTCCACACGCCTGGGAGTCCCTTTCTTTCTCTCCACAAGCACGTGTGTTGACTTCGTCGCACATGTGCATCTGCACAAGCGTTGAGCTCAGCAGAGCGTGTCTCTTGACACTTGATGTGCGTTGGCTGTGTCTGCCTGCTCCAGTGAAGAGAGAAACGGGAAATCATCTTGGTAGAGGCAACAAAGCAAAAGCGAGGCAGGATTGACATCTGCTCAACAGAGACGGATTCCCTGCGCTGACACAGTTCACAGTTACACGAGAAGCAATCTGAGCGGTCCGTCGACCGGAGACGTGTTTCCCAAGAGGTCGTTTAGCGAGTGAACAGCAGTGTGCGCGACTTTCAGGAGTGTGCCTGGAAAGTGCCAGAATCACCAGGAGCATCTGTGCAAAAGCTGCTGCCTCTGTGACCGCATTGAGGCACGTTCGCGTGTCTGCGAGTATATAGACGGCTCTTTCGCGTTCACTCCGAGGGAAACGGTCCGCTATTGCTTCTGTGCGCACAGACGCGATTCCCTTGTCTCTTGCGAACACAGGGAACTCTGTGCATCCAAATCTACAGGCTAAGGACGCGTCTGCATATGTTTTGGTGAACAATCGAGTGTGCGTGTTCTGACAGCTGCCTCTATGCAGACGTCTCCACAGAGCCACTTCTGAATGCCCCGCAGCCCAGGACTGAATGGATACACTAACAAGTGCACCGGTGTGAGCAACCACATATGCAGAAGGACGTCTTTCATCTCACAGAAGCGCGAACGTCTTGGCGTTCAAGCACATGGCAGAAACAAGGTGTGAACAGATGAGCTGCTGCTATTTTCTCCGTTCGGCATGCTTCGTTGTAGCTCTCTTGCCGGTCGCCGGCTTAGCGGCTTGCTTTGCGCGACTAGCTCTGGGGAGAGAAGGAGATAGCGCCGGAAACCTCGCCTTTTGCCTTCTTCGGCGCTGGAACCTGGTTGCTGCGCCTTCTCTTTGTCCATGTGCACACACACGATTCCTCAGCGAAAACCATGCAGAAACCTTTCCACGAGCACCCAGGGATGTGCACCCAGCACCACGTGCACGCACACGCAGCTAGAGAAAAGCACCTACCTTTTCACACACTGATGCCTAAGCAAACGCGTGGCCACACACACGCACACATCCGCAAGCGCGCCTACTCCCATCTATTGAGGGAAAGACGGACGAGCTCTTTGGTTGCTCTTCACAGGCTTGTCCCTGATCTATAGCTGAGGGCAAACACTTGTGTGCTTGTGGGAGAGCCTGTGTCTTTCCTGGAAGCGTTTGGGAGTTTTGCTCAGACGCGTGTTTCCTCAAGTTCAAGAATCAAGATCTAGGATACCTGCAGACAGGTGCCTGTTTGTGTGGAGACAGTCTGTTTGAAACTGTGTTCCTCAGCGCCCGCTCTTTCTCCCCGTCGCTCCACACGCCTGGGAGTCCCTTTCTTTCTCTCCACAAGCACGTGTGTTGACTTCGTCGCACATGTGCATCTGCACAAGCGTTGAGCTCAGCAGAGCGTGTCTCTTGACACTTGATGTGCGTTGGCTGTGTCTGCCTGCTCCAGTGAAGAGAGAAACGGGAAATCATCTTGGTAGAGGCAACAAAGCAAAAGCGAGGCAGGATTGACATCTGCTCAACAGAGACGGATTCCCTGCGCTGACACAGTTCACAGTTACACGAGAAGCAATCTGAGCGGTCCGTCGACCGGAGACGTGTTTCCCAAGAGGTCGTTTAGCGAGTGAACAGCAGTGTGCGCGACTTTCAGGAGTGTGCCTGGAAAGTGCCAGAATCACCAGGAGCATCTGTGCAAAAGCTGCTGCCTCTGTGACCGCATTGAGGCACGTTCGCGTGTCTGCGAGTATATAGACGGCTCTTTCGCGTTCACTCCGAGGGAAACGGTCCGCTATTGCTTCTGTGCGCACAGACGCGATTCCCTTGTCTCTTGCGAACACAGGGAACTCTGTGCATCCAAATCTACAGGCTAAGGACGCGTCTGCATATGTTTTGGTGAACAATCGAGTGTGCGTGTTCTGACAGCTGCCTCTATGCAGACGTCTCCACAGAGCCACTTCTGAATGCCCCGCAGCCCAGGACTGAATGGATACACTAACAAGTGCACCGGTGTGAGCAACCACATATGCAGAAGGACGTCTTTCATCTCACAGAAGCGCGAACGTCTTGGCGTTCAAGCACATGGCAGAAACAAGGTGTGAACAGATGAGCTGCTGCTATTTTCTCCGTTCGGCATGCTTCGTTGTAGCTCTCTTGCCGGTCGCCGGCTTAGCGGCTTGCTTTGCGCGACTAGCTCTGGGGAGAGAAGGAGATAGCGCCGGAAACCTCGCCTTTTGCCTTCTTCGGCGCTGGAACCTGGTTGCTGCGCCTTCTCTTTGTCCATGTGCACACACACGATTCCTCAGCGAAAACCATGCAGAAACCTTTCCACGAGCACCCAGGGATGTGCACCCAGCACCACGTGCACGCACACGCAGCTAGAGAAAAGCACCTACCTTTTCACACACTGATGCCTAAGCAAACGCGTGGCCACACACACGCACACATCCGCAAGCGCGCCTACTCCCATCTATTGAGGGAAAGACGGACGAGCTCTTTGGTTGCTCTTCACAGGCTTGTCCCTGATCTATAGCTGAGGGCAAACACTTGTGTGCTTGTGGGAGAGCCTGTGTCTTTCCTGGAAGCGTTTGGGAGTTTTGCTCAGACGCGTGTTTCCTCAAGTTCAAGAATCAAGATCTAGGATACCTGCAGACAGGTGCCTGTTTGTGTGGAGACAGTCTGTTTGAAACTGTGTTCCTCAGCGCCCGCTCTTTCTCCCCGTCGCTCCACACGCCTGGGAGTCCCTTTCTTTCTCTCCACAAGCACGTGTGTTGACTTCGTCGCACATGTGCATCTGCACAAGCGTTGAGCTCAGCAGAGCGTGTCTCTTGACACTTGATGTGCGTTGGCTGTGTCTGCCTGCTCCAGTGAAGAGAGAAACGGGAAATCATCTTGGTAGAGGCAACAAAGCAAAAGCGAGGCAGGATTGACATCTGCTCAACAGAGACGGATTCCCTGCGCTGACACAGTTCACAGTTACACGAGAAGCAATCTGAGCGGTCCGTCGACCGGAGACGTGTTTCCCAAGAGGTCGTTTAGCGAGTGAACAGCAGTGTGCGCGACTTTCAGGAGTGTGCCTGGAAAGTGCCAGAATCACCAGGAGCATCTGTGCAAAAGCTGCTGCCTCTGTGACCGCATTGAGGCACGTTCGCGTGTCTGCGAGTATATAGACGGCTCTTTCGCGTTCACTCCGAGGGAAACGGTCCGCTATTGCTTCTGTGCGCACAGACGCGATTCCCTTGTCTCTTGCGAACACAGGGAACTCTGTGCATCCAAATCTACAGGCTAAGGACGCGTCTGCGTATGTTTTGGTGAACAATCGAGTGTGCGTGTTCTGACAGCTGCCTCTATGCAGACGTCTCCACAGAGCCACTTCTGAATGCCCCGCAGCCCAGGACTGAATGGATACACTAACAAGTGCACCGGTGTGAGCAACCACATATGCAGAAGGACGTCTTTCATCTCACAGAAGCGCGAACGTCTTGGCGTTCAAGCACATGGCAGAAACAAGGTGTGAACAGATGAGCTGCTGCTATTTTCTCCGTTCGGCATGCTTCGTTGTAGCTCTCTTGCCGGTCGCCGGCTTAGCGGCTTGCTTTGCGCGACTAGCTCTGGGGAGAGAAGGAGATAGCGCCGGAAACCTCGCCTTTTGCCTTCTTCGGCGCTGGAACCTGGTTGCTGCGCCTTCTCTTTGTCCATGTGCACACACACGATTCCTCAGCGAAAACCATGCAGAAACCTTTCCACGAGCACCCAGGGATGTGCACCCAGCACCACGTGCACGCACACGCAGCTAGAGAAAAGCACCTACCTTTTCACACACTGAAGCCTAAGCAAACGCGTGGCCACACACACGCACACATCCGCAAGCGCGCCTACTCCCATCTATTGAGGGAAAGACGGACGAGCAACGTCCTGACAGGCTTGAGGGGAAAAACGTCCGTTGACGGTTGGCGTACTGCACGCCCGCCTACGGGGCTGCAGGGGAATCCACATTTGGAAGGTACCTGAAGATGTGTGCCTGTTCTTGGAGCTCCGCTAGTAGGGTAGCAAAGACACTCGTAGGCAGTACTGAATGCTGCTCCGTGCTACTTCTCCTCCGCTGGCAAATGCTTCACAGTCGCCCTAGGAAAGACGTTTAACAATCGATCTCCAAGAGGAACGAAACACATGATGCCATAAGGCGAAAGAATAGCAGGGCATCTCTTCACAGGCTTGTCCCTGATCTATAGCTGAGGGCAAACACTTGTGTGCTTGTGGGAGAGCCTGTGTCTTTCCTGGAAGCGTTTGGGAGTTTTGCTCAGACGCGTGTTTCCTCAAGTTCAAGAATCAAGATCTAGGATACCTGCAGACAGGTGCCTGTTTGTGTGGAGACAGTCTGTTTGAAACTGTGTTCCTCAGCGCCCGCTCTTTCTCCCCGTCGCTCCACACGCCTGGGAGTCCCTTTCTTTCTCTCCACAAGCACGTGTGTTGACTTCGTCGCACATGTGCATCTGCACAAGCGTTGAGCTCAGCAGAGCGTGTCTCTTGACACTTGATGTGCGTTGGCTGTGTCTGCCTGCTCCAGTGAAGAGAGAAACGGGAAATCATCTTGGTAGAGGCAACAAAGCAAAAGCGAGGCAGGATTGACATCTGCTCAACAGAGACGGATTCCCTGCGCTGACACAGTTCACAGTTACACGAGAAGCAATCTGAGCGGTCCGTCGACCGGAGACGTGTTTCCCAAGAGGTCGTTTAGCGAGTGAACAGCAGTGTGCGCGACTTTCAGGAGTGTGCCTGGAAAGTGCCAGAATCACCAGGAGCATCTGTGCAAAAGCTGCTGCCTCTGTGACCGCATTGAGGCACGTTCGCGTGTCTGCGAGTATATAGACGGCTCTTTCGCGTTCACTCCGAGGGAAACGGTCCGCTATTGCTTCTGTGCGCACAGACGCGATTCCCTTGTCTCTTGCGAACACAGGGAACTCTGTGCATCCAAATCTACAGGCTAAGGACGCGTCTGCATATGTTTTGGTGAACAATCGAGTGTGCGTGTTCTGACAGCTGCCTCTATGCAGACGTCTCCACAGAGCCACTTCTGAATGCCCCGCAGCCCAGGACTGAATGGATACACTAACAAGTGCACCGGTGTGAGCAACCACATATGCAGAAGGACGTCTTTCATCTCACAGAAGCGCGAACGTCTTGGCGTTCAAGCACATGGCAGAAACAAGGTGTGAACAGATGAGCTGCTGCTATTTTCTCCGTTCGGCATGCTTCGTTGTAGCTCTCTTGCCGGTCGCCGGCTTAGCGGCTTGCTTTGCGCGACTAGCTCTGGGGAGAGAAGGAGATAGCGCCGGAAACCTCGCCTTTTGCCTTCTTCGGCGCTGGAACCTGGTTGCTGCGCCTTCTCTTTGTCCATGTGCACACACACGATTCCTCAGCGAAAACCATGCAGAAACCTTTCCACGAGCACCCAGGGATGTGCACCCAGCACCACGTGCACGCACACGCAGCTAGAGAAAAGCACCTACCTTTTCACACACTGATGCCTAAGCAAACGCGTGGCCACACACACGCACACATCCGCAAGCGCGCCTACTCCCATCTATTGAGGGAAAGACGGACGAGCTCTTTGGTTGCTCTTCACAGGCTTGTCCCTGATCTATAGCTGAGGGCAAACACTTGTGTGCTTGTGGGAGAGCCTGTGTCTTTCCTGGAAGCGTTTGGGAGTTTTGCTCAGACGCGTGTTTCCTCAAGTTCAAGAATCAAGATCTAGGATACCTGCAGACAGGTGCCTGTTTGTGTGGAGACAGTCTGTTTGAAACTGTGTTCCTCAGCGCCCGCTCTTTCTCCCCGTCGCTCCACACGCCTGGGAGTCCCTTTCTTTCTCTCCACAAGCACGTGTGTTGACTTCGTCGCACATGTGCATCTGCACAAGCGTTGAGCTCAGCAGAGCGTGTCTCTTGACACTTGATGTGCGTTGGCTGTGTCTGCCTGCTCCAGTGAAGAGAGAAACGGGAAATCATCTTGGTAGAGGCAACAAAGCAAAAGCGAGGCAGGATTGACATCTGCTCAACAGAGACGGATTCCCTGCGCTGACACAGTTCACAGTTACACGAGAAGCAATCTGAGCGGTCCGTCGACCGGAGACGTGTTTCCCAAGAGGTCGTTTAGCGAGTGAACAGCAGTGTGCGCGACTTTCAGGAGTGTGCCTGGAAAGTGCCAGAATCACCAGGAGCATCTGTGCAAAAGCTGCTGCCTCTGTGACCGCATTGAGGCACGTTCGCGTGTCTGCGAGTATATAGACGGCTCTTTCGCGTTCACTCCGAGGGAAACGGTCCGCTATTGCTTCTGTGCGCACAGACGCGATTCCCTTGTCTCTTGCGAACACAGGGAACTCTGTGCATCCAAATCTACAGGCTAAGGACGCGTCTGCATATGTTTTGGTGAACAATCGAGTGTGCGTGTTCTGACAGCTGCCTCTATGCAGACGTCTCCACAGAGCCACTTCTGAATGCCCCGCAGCCCAGGACTGAATGGATACACTAACAAGTGCACCGGTGTGAGCAACCACATATGCAGAAGGACGTCTTTCATCTCACAGAAGCGCGAACGTCTTGGCGTTCAAGCACATGGCAGAAACAAGGTGTGAACAGATGAGCTGCTGCTATTTTCTCCGTTCGGCATGCTTCGTTGTAGCTCTCTTGCCGGTCGCCGGCTTAGCGGCTTGCTTTGCGCGACTAGCTCTGGGGAGAGAAGGAGATAGCGCCGGAAACCTCGCCTTTTGCCTTCTTCGGCGCTGGAACCTGGTTGCTGCGCCTTCTCTTTGTCCATGTGCACACACACGATTCCTCAGCGAAAACCATGCAGAAACCTTTCCACGAGCACCCAGGGATGTGCACCCAGCACCACGTGCACGCACACGCAGCTAGAGAAAAGCACCTACCTTTTCACACACTGATGCCTAAGCAAACGCGTGGCCACACACACGCACACATCCGCAAGCGCGCCTACTCCCATCTATTGAGAGAAAGACGGACGAGCTCTTTGGTTGCTCTTCACAGGCTTGTCCCTGATCTATAGCTGAGGGCAAACACTTGTGTGCTTGTGGGAGAGCCTGTGTCTTTCCTGGAAGCGTTTGGGAGTTTTGCTCAGACGCGTGTTTCCTCAAGTTCAAGAATCAAGATCTAGGATACCTGCAGACAGGTGCCTGTTTGTGTGGAGACAGTCTGTTTGAAACTGTGTTCCTCAGCGCCCGCTCTTTCTCCCCGTCGCTCCACACGCCTGGGAGTCCCTTTCTTTCTCTCCACAAGCACGTGTGTTGACTTCGTCGCACATGTGCATCTGCACAAGCGTTGAGCTCAGCAGAGCGTGTCTCTTGACACTTGATGTGCGTTGGCTGTGTCTGCCTGCTCCAGTGAAGAGAAAACGGGAAATCATCTTGGTAGAGGCAACAAAGCAAAAGCGAGGCAGGATTGACATCTGCTCAACAGAGACGGATTCCCTGCGCTGACACAGTTCACAGTTACACGAGAAGCAATCTGAGCGGTCCGTCGACCGGAGACGTGTTTCCCAAGAGGTCGTTTAGCGAGTGAACAGCAGTGTGCGCGACTTTCAGGAGTGTGCCTGGAAAGTGCCAGAATCACCAGGAGCATCTGTGCAAAAGCTGCTGCCTCTGTGACCGCATTGAGGCACGTTCGCGTGTCTGCGAGTATATAGACGGCTCTTTCGCGTTCACTCCGAGGGAAACGGTCCGCTATTGCTTCTGTGCGCACAGACGCGATTCCCTTGTCTCTTGCGAACACAGGGAACTCTGTGCATCCAAATCTACAGGCTAAGGACGCGTCTGCATATGTTTTGGTGAACAATCGAGTGTGCGTGTTCTGACAGCTGCCTCTATGCAGACGTCTCCACAGAGCCACTTCTGAATGCCCCGCAGCCCAGGACTGAATGGATACACTAACAAGTGCACCGGTGTGAGCAACCACATATGCAGAAGGACGTCTTTCATCTCACAGAAGCGCGAACGTCTTGGCGTTCAAGCACATGGCAGAAACAAGGTGTGAACAGATGAGCTGCTGCTATTTTCTCCGTTCGGCATGCTTCGTTGTAGCTCTCTTGCCGGTCGCCGGCTTAGCGGCTTGCTTTGCGCGACTAGCTCTGGGGAGAGAAGGAGATAGCGCCGGAAACCTCGCCTTTTGCCTTCTTCGGCGCTGGAACCTGGTTGCTGCGCCTTCTCTTTGTCCATGTGCACACACACGATTCCTCAGCGAAAACCATGCAGAAACCTTTCCACGAGCACCCAGGGATGTGCACCCAGCACCACGTGCACGCACATGCAGCTAGAGAAAAGCACCTACCTTTTCACACACTGATGCCTAAGCAAACGCGTGGCCACACACACGCACACATCCGCAAGCGCGCCTACTCCCATCTATTGAGGGAAAGACGGACGAGCTCTTTGGTTGCTCTTCACAGGCTTGTCCCTGATCTATAGCTGAGGGCAAACACTTGTGTGCTTGTGGGAGAGCCTGTGTCTTTCCTGGAAGCGTTTGGGAGTTTTGCTCAGACGCGTGTTTCCTCAAGTTCAAGAATCAAGATCTAGGATACCTGCAGACAGGTGCCTGTTTGTGTGGAGACAGTCTGTTTGAAACTGTGTTCCTCAGCGCCCGCTCTTTCTCCCCGTCGCTCCACACGCCTGGGAGTCCCTTTCTTTCTCTCCACAAGCACGTGTGTTGACTTCGTCGCACATGTGCATCTGCACAAGCGTTGAGCTCAGCAGAGCGTGTCTCTTGACACTTGATGTGCGTTGGCTGTGTCTGCCTGCTCCAGTGAAGAGAGAAACGGGAAATCATCTTGGTAGAGGCAACAAAGCAAAAGCGAGGCAGGATTGACATCTGCTCAACAGAGACGGATTCCCTGCGCTGACACAGTTCACAGTTACACGAGAAGCAATCTGAGCGGTCCGTCGACCGGAGACGTGTTTCCCAAGAGGTCGTTTAGCGAGTGAACAGCAGTGTGCGCGACTTTCAGGAGTGTGCCTGGAAAGTGCCAGAATCACCAGGAGCATCTGTGCAAAAGCTGCTGCCTCTGTGACCGCATTGAGGCACGTTCGCGTGTCTGCGAGTATATAGACGGCTCTTTCGCGTTCACTCCGAGGGAAACGGTCCGCTATTGCTTCTGTGCGCACAGACGCGATTCCCTTGTCTCTTGCGAACACAGGGAACTCTGTGCATCCAAATCTACAGGCTAAGGACGCGTCTGCATATGTTTTGGTGAACAATCGAGTGTGCGTGTTCTGACAGCTGCCTCTATGCAGACGTCTCCACAGAGCCACTTCTGAATGCCCCGCAGCCCAGGACTGAATGGATACACTAACAAGTGCACCGGTGTGAGCAACCACATATGCAGAAGGACGTCTTTCATCTCACAGAAGCGCGAACGTCTTGGCGTTCAAGCACATGGCAGAAACAAGGTGTGAACAGATGAGCTGCTGCTATTTTCTCCGTTCGGCATGCTTCGTTGTAGCTCTCTTGCCGGTCGCCGGCTTAGCGGCTTGCTTTGCGCGACTAGCTCTGGGGAGAGAAGGAGATAGCGCCGGAAACCTCGCCTTTTGCCTTCTTCGGCGCTGGAACCTGGTTGCTGCGCCTTCTCTTTGTCCATGTGCACACACACGATTCCTCAGCGAAAACCATGCAGAAACCTTTCCACGAGCACCCAGGGATGTGCACCCAGCACCACGTGCACGCACACGCAGCTAGAGAAAAGCACCTACCTTTTCACACACTGAAGCCTAAGCAAACGCGTGGCCACACACACGCACACATCCGCAAGCGCGCCTACTCCCATCTATTGAGGGAAAGACGGACGAGCAACGTCCTGACAGGCTTGAGGGGAAAAACGTCCGTTGACGGTTGGCGTACTGCACGCCCGCCTACGGGGCTGCAGGGGAATCCACATTTGGAAGGTACCTGAAGATGTGTGCCTGTTCTTGGAGCTCCGCTAGTAGGGTAGCAAAGACACTCGTAGGCAGTACTGAATGCTGCTCCGTGCTACTTCTCCTCCGCTGGCAAATGCTTCACAGTCGCCCTAGGAAAGACGTTTAACAATCGATCTCCAAGAGGAACGAAACACATGATGCCATAAGGCGAAAGAATAGCAGGGCATCTCTTCACAGGCTTGTCCCTGATCTATAGCTGAGGGCAAACACTTGTGTGCTTGTGGGAGAGCCTGTGTCTTTCCTGGAAGCGTTTGGGAGTTTTGCTCAGACGCGTGTTTCCTCAAGTTCAAGAATCAAGATCTAGGATACCTGCAGACAGGTGCCTGTTTGTGTGGAGACAGTCTGTTTGAAACTGTGTTCCTCAGCGCCCGCTCTTTCTCCCCGTCGCTCCACACGCCTGGGAGTCCCTTTCTTTCTCTCCACAAGCACGTGTGTTGACTTCGTCGCACATGTGCATCTGCACAAGCGTTGAGCTCAGCAGAGCGTGTCTCTTGACACTTGATGTGCGTTGGCTGTGTCTGCCTGCTCCAGTGAAGAGAGAAACGGGAAATCATCTTGGTAGAGGCAACAAAGCAAAAGCGAGGCAGGATTGACATCTGCTCAACAGAGACGGATTCCCTGCGCTGACACAGTTCACAGTTACACGAGAAGCAATCTGAGCGGTCCGTCGACCGGAGACGTGTTTCCCAAGAGGTCGTTTAGCGAGTGAACAGCAGTGTGCGCGACTTTCAGGAGTGTGCCTGGAAAGTGCCAGAATCACCAGGAGCATCTGTGCAAAAGCTGCTGCCTCTGTGACCGCATTGAGGCACGTTCGCGTGTCTGCGAGTATATAGACGGCTCTTTCGCGTTCACTCCGAGGGAAACGGTCCGCTATTGCTTCTGTGCGCACAGACGCGATTCCCTTGTCTCTTGCGAACACAGGGAACTCTGTGCATCCAAATCTACAGGCTAAGGACGCGTCTGCATATGTTTTGGTGAACAATCGAGTGTGCGTGTTCTGACAGCTGCCTCTATGCAGACGTCTCCACAGAGCCACTTCTGAATGCCCCGCAGCCCAGGACTGAATGGATACACTAACAAGTGCACCGGTGTGAGCAACCACATATGCAGAAGGACGTCTTTCATCTCACAGAAGCGCGAACGTCTTGGCGTTCAAGCACATGGCAGAAACAAGGTGTGAACAGATGAGCTGCTGCTATTTTCTCCGTTCGGCATGCTTCGTTGTAGCTCTCTTGCCGGTCGCCGGCTTAGCGGCTTGCTTTGCGCGACTAGCTCTGGGGAGAGAAGGAGATAGCGCCGGAAACCTCGCCTTTTGCCTTCTTCGGCGCTGGAACCTGGTTGCTGCGCCTTCTCTTTGTCCATGTGCACACACACGATTCCTCAGCGAAAACCATGCAGAAACCTTTCCACGAGCACCCAGGGATGTGCACCCAGCACCACGTGCACGCACACGCAGCTAGAGAAAAGCACCTACCTTTTCACACACTGATGCCTAAGCAAACGCGTGGCCACACACACGCACACATCCGCAAGCGCGCCTACTCCCATCTATTGAGGGAAAGACGGACGAGCTCTTTGGTTGCTCTTCACAGGCTTGTCCCTGATCTATAGCTGAGGGCAAACACTTGTGTGCTTGTGGGAGAGCCTGTGTCTTTCCTGGAAGCGTTTGGGAGTTTTGCTCAGACGCGTGTTTCCTCAAGTTCAAGAATCAAGATCTAGGATACCTGCAGACAGGTGCCTGTTTGTGTGGAGACAGTCTGTTTGAAACTGTGTTCCTCAGCGCCCGCTCTTTCTCCCCGTCGCTCCACACGCCTGGGAGTCCCTTTCTTTCTCTCCACAAGCACGTGTGTTGACTTCGTCGCACATGTGCATCTGCACAAGCGTTGAGCTCAGCAGAGCGTGTCTCTTGACACTTGATGTGCGTTGGCTGTGTCTGCCTGCTCCAGTGAAGAGAGAAACGGGAAATCATCTTGGTAGAGGCAACAAAGCAAAAGCGAGGCAGGATTGACATCTGCTCAACAGAGACGGATTCCCTGCGCTGACACAGTTCACAGTTACACGAGAAGCAATCTGAGCGGTCCGTCGACCGGAGACGTGTTTCCCAAGAGGTCGTTTAGCGAGTGAACAGCAGTGTGCGCGACTTTCAGGAGTGTGCCTGGAAAGTGCCAGAATCACCAGGAGCATCTGTGCAAAAGCTGCTGCCTCTGTGACCGCATTGAGGCACGTTCGCGTGTCTGCGAGTATATAGACGGCTCTTTCGCGTTCACTCCGAGGGAAACGGTCCGCTATTGCTTCTGTGCGCACAGACGCGATTCCCTTGTCTCTTGCGAACACAGGGAACTCTGTGCATCCAAATCTACAGGCTAAGGACGCGTCTGCGTATGTTTTGGTGAACAATCGAGTGTGCGTGTTCTGACAGCTGCCTCTATGCAGACGTCTCCACAGAGCCACTTCTGAATGCCCCGCAGCCCAGGACTGAATGGATACACTAACAAGTGCACCGGTGTGAGCAACCACATATGCAGAAGGACGTCTTTCATCTCACAGAAGCGCGAACGTCTTGGCGTTCAAGCACATGGCAGAAACAAGGTGTGAACAGATGAGCTGCTGCTATTTTCTCCGTTCGGCATGCTTCGTTGTAGCTCTCTTGCCGGTCGCCGGCTTAGCGGCTTGCTTTGCGCGACTAGCTCTGGGGAGAGAAGGAGATAGCGCCGGAAACCTCGCCTTTTGCCTTCTTCGGCGCTGGAACCTGGTTGCTGCGCCTTCTCTTTGTCCATGTGCACACACACGATTCCTCAGCGAAAACCATGCAGAAACCTTTCCACGAGCACCCAGGGATGTGCACCCAGCACCACGTGCACGCACACGCAGCTAGAGAAAAGCACCTACCTTTTCACACACTGAAGCCTAAGCAAACGCGTGGCCACACACACGCACACATCCGCAAGCGCGCCTACTCCCATCTATTGAGGGAAAGACGGACGAGCAACGTCCTGACAGGCTTGAGGGGAAAAACGTCCGTTGACGGTTGGCGTACTGCACGCCCGCCTACGGGGCTGCAGGGGAATCCACATTTGGAAGGTACCTGAAGATGTGTGCCTGTTCTTGGAGCTCCGCTAGTAGGGTAGCAAAGACACTCGTAGGCAGTACTGAATGCTGCTCCGTGCTACTTCTCCTCCGCTGGCAAATGCTTCACAGTCGCCCTAGGAAAGACGTTTAACAATCGATCTCCAAGAGGAACGAAACACATGATGCCATAAGGCGAAAGAATAGCAGGGCATCTCTTCACAGGCTTGTCCCTGATCTATAGCTGAGGGCAAACACTTGTGTGCTTGTGGGAGAGCCTGTGTCTTTCCTGGAAGCGTTTGGGAGTTTTGCTCAGACGCGTGTTTCCTCAAGTTCAAGAATCAAGATCTAGGATACCTGCAGACAGGTGCCTGTTTGTGTGGAGACAGTCTGTTTGAAACTGTGTTCCTCAGCGCCCGCTCTTTCTCCCCGTCGCTCCACACGCCTGGGAGTCCCTTTCTTTCTCTCCACAAGCACGTGTGTTGACTTCGTCGCACATGTGCATCTGCACAAGCGTTGAGCTCAGCAGAGCGTGTCTCTTGACACTTGATGTGCGTTGGCTGTGTCTGCCTGCTCCAGTGAAGAGAGAAACGGGAAATCATCTTGGTAGAGGCAACAAAGCAAAAGCGAGGCAGGATTGACATCTGCTCAACAGAGACGGATTCCCTGCGCTGACACAGTTCACAGTTACACGAGAAGCAATCTGAGCGGTCCGTCGACCGGAGACGTGTTTCCCAAGAGGTCGTTTAGCGAGTGAACAGCAGTGTGCGCGACTTTCAGGAGTGTGCCTGGAAAGTGCCAGAATCACCAGGAGCATCTGTGCAAAAGCTGCTGCCTCTGTGACCGCATTGAGGCACGTTCGCGTGTCTGCGAGTATATAGACGGCTCTTTCGCGTTCACTCCGAGGGAAACGGTCCGCTATTGCTTCTGTGCGCACAGACGCGATTCCCTTGTCTCTTGCGAACACAGGGAACTCTGTGCATCCAAATCTACAGGCTAAGGACGCGTCTGCATATGTTTTGGTGAACAATCGAGTGTGCGTGTTCTGACAGCTGCCTCTATGCAGACGTCTCCACAGAGCCACTTCTGAATGCCCCGCAGCCCAGGACTGAATGGATACACTAACAAGTGCACCGGTGTGAGCAACCACATATGCAGAAGGACGTCTTTCATCTCACAGAAGCGCGAACGTCTTGGCGTTCAAGCACATGGCAGAAACAAGGTGTGAACAGATGAGCTGCTGCTATTTTCTCCGTTCGGCATGCTTCGTTGTAGCTCTCTTGCCGGTCGCCGGCTTAGCGGCTTGCTTTGCGCGACTAGCTCTGGGGAGAGAAGGAGATAGCGCCGGAAACCTCGCCTTTTGCCTTCTTCGGCGCTGGAACCTGGTTGCTGCGCCTTCTCTTTGTCCATGTGCACACACACGATTCCTCAGCGAAAACCATGCAGAAACCTTTCCACGAGCACCCAGGGATGTGCACCCAGCACCACGTGCACGCACACGCAGCTAGAGAAAAGCACCTACCTTTTCACACACTGATGCCTAAGCAAACGCGTGGCCACACACACGCACACATCCGCAAGCGCGCCTACTCCCATCTATTGAGGGAAAGACGGACGAGCTCTTTGGTTGCTCTTCACAGGCTTGTCCCTGATCTATAGCTGAGGGCAAACACTTGTGTGCTTGTGGGAGAGCCTGTGTCTTTCCTGGAAGCGTTTGGGAGTTTTGCTCAGACGCGTGTTTCCTCAAGTTCAAGAATCAAGATCTAGGATACCTGCAGACAGGTGCCTGTTTGTGTGGAGACAGTCTGTTTGAAACTGTGTTCCTCAGCGCCCGCTCTTTCTCCCCGTCGCTCCACACGCCTGGGAGTCCCTTTCTTTCTCTCCACAAGCACGTGTGTTGACTTCGTCGCACATGTGCATCTGCACAAGCGTTGAGCTCAGCAGAGCGTGTCTCTTGACACTTGATGTGCGTTGGCTGTGTCTGCCTGCTCCAGTGAAGAGAGAAACGGGAAATCATCTTGGTAGAGGCAACAAAGCAAAAGCGAGGCAGGATTGACATCTGCTCAACAGAGACGGATTCCCTGCGCTGACACAGTTCACAGTTACACGAGAAGCAATCTGAGCGGTCCGTCGACCGGAGACGTGTTTCCCAAGAGGTCGTTTAGCGAGTGAACAGCAGTGTGCGCGACTTTCAGGAGTGTGCCTGGAAAGTGCCAGAATCACCAGGAGCATCTGTGCAAAAGCTGCTGCCTCTGTGACCGCATTGAGGCACGTTCGCGTGTCTGCGAGTATATAGACGGCTCTTTCGCGTTCACTCCGAGGGAAACGGTCCGCTATTGCTTCTGTGCGCACAGACGCGATTCCCTTGTCTCTTGCGAACACAGGGAACTCTGTGCATCCAAATCTACAGGCTAAGGACGCGTCTGCATATGTTTTGGTGAACAATCGAGTGTGCGTGTTCTGACAGCTGCCTCTATGCAGACGTCTCCACAGAGCCACTTCTGAATGCCCCGCAGCCCAGGACTGAATGGATACACTAACAAGTGCACCGGTGTGAGCAACCACATATGCAGAAGGACGTCTTTCATCTCACAGAAGCGCGAACGTCTTGGCGTTCAAGCACATGGCAGAAACAAGGTGTGAACAGATGAGCTGCTGCTATTTTCTCCGTTCGGCATGCTTCGTTGTAGCTCTCTTGCCGGTCGCCGGCTTAGCGGCTTGCTTTGCGCGACTAGCTCTGGGGAGAGAAGGAGATAGCGCCGGAAACCTCGCCTTTTGCCTTCTTCGGCGCTGGAACCTGGTTGCTGCGCCTTCTCTTTGTCCATGTGCACACACACGATTCCTCAGCGAAAACCATGCAGAAACCTTTCCACGAGCACCCAGGGATGTGCACCCAGCACCACGTGCACGCACACGCAGCTAGAGAAAAGCACCTACCTTTTCACACACTGATGCCTAAGCAAACGCGTGGCCACACACACGCACACATCCGCAAGCGCGCCTACTCCCATCTATTGAGAGAAAGACGGACGAGCTCTTTGGTTGCTCTTCACAGGCTTGTCCCTGATCTATAGCTGAGGGCAAACACTTGTGTGCTTGTGGGAGAGCCTGTGTCTTTCCTGGAAGCGTTTGGGAGTTTTGCTCAGACGCGTGTTTCCTCAAGTTCAAGAATCAAGATCTAGGATACCTGCAGACAGGTGCCTGTTTGTGTGGAGACAGTCTGTTTGAAACTGTGTTCCTCAGCGCCCGCTCTTTCTCCCCGTCGCTCCACACGCCTGGGAGTCCCTTTCTTTCTCTCCACAAGCACGTGTGTTGACTTCGTCGCACATGTGCATCTGCACAAGCGTTGAGCTCAGCAGAGCGTGTCTCTTGACACTTGATGTGCGTTGGCTGTGTCTGCCTGCTCCAGTGAAGAGAAAACGGGAAATCATCTTGGTAGAGGCAACAAAGCAAAAGCGAGGCAGGATTGACATCTGCTCAACAGAGACGGATTCCCTGCGCTGACACAGTTCACAGTTACACGAGAAGCAATCTGAGCGGTCCGTCGACCGGAGACGTGTTTCCCAAGAGGTCGTTTAGCGAGTGAACAGCAGTGTGCGCGACTTTCAGGAGTGTGCCTGGAAAGTGCCAGAATCACCAGGAGCATCTGTGCAAAAGCTGCTGCCTCTGTGACCGCATTGAGGCACGTTCGCGTGTCTGCGAGTATATAGACGGCTCTTTCGCGTTCACTCCGAGGGAAACGGTCCGCTATTGCTTCTGTGCGCACAGACGCGATTCCCTTGTCTCTTGCGAACACAGGGAACTCTGTGCATCCAAATCTACAGGCTAAGGACGCGTCTGCATATGTTTTGGTGAACAATCGAGTGTGCGTGTTCTGACAGCTGCCTCTATGCAGACGTCTCCACAGAGCCACTTCTGAATGCCCCGCAGCCCAGGACTGAATGGATACACTAACAAGTGCACCGGTGTGAGCAACCACATATGCAGAAGGACGTCTTTCATCTCACAGAAGCGCGAACGTCTTGGCGTTCAAGCACATGGCAGAAACAAGGTGTGAACAGATGAGCTGCTGCTATTTTCTCCGTTCGGCATGCTTCGTTGTAGCTCTCTTGCCGGTCGCCGGCTTAGCGGCTTGCTTTGCGCGACTAGCTCTGGGGAGAGAAGGAGATAGCGCCGGAAACCTCGCCTTTTGCCTTCTTCGGCGCTGGAACCTGGTTGCTGCGCCTTCTCTTTGTCCATGTGCACACACACGATTCCTCAGCGAAAACCATGCAGAAACCTTTCCACGAGCACCCAGGGATGTGCACCCAGCACCACGTGCACGCACACGCAGCTAGAGAAAAGCACCTACCTTTTCACACACTGATGCCTAAGCAAACGCGTGGCCACACACACGCACACATCCGCAAGCGCGCCTACTCCCATCTATTGAGAGAAAGACGGACGAGCTCTTTGGTTGCTCTTCACAGGCTTGTCCCTGATCTATAGCTGAGGGCAAACACTTGTGTGCTTGTGGGAGAGCCTGTGTCTTTCCTGGAAGCGTTTGGGAGTTTTGCTCAGACGCGTGTTTCCTCAAGTTCAAGAATCAAGATCTAGGATACCTGCAGACAGGTGCCTGTTTGTGTGGAGACAGTCTGTTTGAAACTGTGTTCCTCAGCGCCCACTCTTTCTCCCCGTCGCTCCACACGCCTGGGAGTCCCTTTCTTTCTCTCCACAAGCACGTGTGTTGACTTCGTCGCACATGTGCATCTGCACAAGCGTTGAGCTCAGCAGAGCGTGTCTCTTGACACTTGATGTGCGTTGGCTGTGTCTGCCTGCTCCAGTGAAGAGAGAAACGGGAAATCATCTTGGTAGAGGCAACAAAGCAAAAGCGAGGCAGGATTGACATCTGCTCAACAGAGACGGATTCCCTGCGCTGACACAGTTCACAGTTACACGAGAAGCAATCTGAGCGGTCCGTCGACCGGAGACGTGTTTCCCAAGAGGTCGTTTAGCGAGTGAACAGCAGTGTGCGCGACTTTCAGGAGTGTGCCTGGAAAGTGCCAGAATCACCAGGAGCATCTGTGCAAAAGCTGCTGCCTCTGTGACCGCATTGAGGCACGTTCGCGTGTCTGCGAGTATATAGACGGCTCTTTCGCGTTCACTCCGAGGGAAACGGTCCGCTATTGCTTCTGTGCGCACAGACGCGATTCCCTTGTCTCTTGCGAACACAGGGAACTCTGTGCATCCAAATCTACAGGCTAAGGACGCGTCTGCATATGTTTTGGTGAACAATCGAGTGTGCGTGTTCTGACAGCTGCCTCTATGCAGACGTCTCCACAGAGCCACTTCTGAATGCCCCGCAGCCCAGGACTGAATGGATACACTAACAAGTGCACCGGTGTGAGCAACCACATATGCAGAAGGACGTCTTTCATCTCACAGAAGCGCGAACGTCTTGGCGTTCAAGCACATGGCAGAAACAAGGTGTGAACAGATGAGCTGCTGCTATTTTCTCCGTTCGGCATGCTTCGTTGTAGCTCTCTTGCCGGTCGCCGGCTTAGCGGCTTGCTTTGCGCGACTAGCTCTGGGGAGAGAAGGAGATAGCGCCGGAAACCTCGCCTTTTGCCTTCTTCGGCGCTGGAACCTGGTTGCTGCGCCTTCTCTTTGTCCATGTGCACACACACGATTCCTCAGCGAAAACCATGCAGAAACCTTTCCACGAGCACCCAGGGATGTGCACCCAGCACCACGTGCACGCACACGCAGCTAGAGAAAAGCACCTACCTTTTCACACACTGATGCCTAAGCAAACGCGTGGCCACACACACGCACACATCCGCAAGCGCGCCTACTCCCATCTATTGAGGGAAAGACGGACGAGCTCTTTGGTTGCTCTTCACAGGCTTGTCCCTGATCTATAGCTGAGGGCAAACACTTGTGTGCTTGTGGGAGAGCCTGTGTCTTTCCTGGAAGCGTTTGGGAGTTTTGCTCAGACGCGTGTTTCCTCAAGTTCAAGAATCAAGATCTAGGATACCTGCAGACAGGTGCCTGTTTGTGTGGAGACAGTCTGTTTGAAACTGTGTTCCTCAGCGCCCGCTCTTTCTCCCCGTCGCTCCACACGCCTGGGAGTCCCTTTCTTTCTCTCCACAAGCACGTGTGTTGACTTCGTCGCACATGTGCATCTGCACAAGCGTTGAGCTCAGCAGAGCGTGTCTCTTGACACTTGATGTGCGTTGGCTGTGTCTGCCTGCTCCAGTGAAGAGAGAAACGGGAAATCATCTTGGTAGAGGCAACAAAGCAAAAGCGAGGCAGGATTGACATCTGCTCAACAGAGACGGATTCCCTGCGCTGACACAGTTCACAGTTACACGAGAAGCAATCTGAGCGGTCCGTCGACCGGAGACGTGTTTCCCAAGAGGTCGTTTAGCGAGTGAACAGCAGTGTGCGCGACTTTCAGGAGTGTGCCTGGAAAGTGCCAGAATCACCAGGAGCATCTGTGCAAAAGCTGCTGCCTCTGTGACCGCATTGAGGCACGTTCGCGTGTCTGCGAGTATATAGACGGCTCTTTCGCGTTCACTCCGAGGGAAACGGTCCGCTATTGCTTCTGTGCGCACAGACGCGATTCCCTTGTCTCTTGCGAACACAGGGAACTCTGTGCATCCAAATCTACAGGCTAAGGACGCGTCTGCATATGTTTTGGTGAACAATCGAGTGTGCGTGTTCTGACAGCTGCCTCTATGCAGACGTCTCCACAGAGCCACTTCTGAATGCCCCGCAGCCCAGGACTGAATGGATACACTAACAAGTGCACCGGTGTGAGCAACCACATATGCAGAAGGACGTCTTTCATCTCACAGAAGCGCGAACGTCTTGGCGTTCAAGCACATGGCAGAAACAAGGTGTGAACAGATGAGCTGCTGCTATTTTCTCCGTTCGGCATGCTTCGTTGTAGCTCTCTTGCCGGTCGCCGGCTTAGCGGCTTGCTTTGCGCGACTAGCTCTGGGGAGAGAAGGAGATAGCGCCGGAAACCTCGCCTTTTGCCTTCTTCGGCGCTGGAACCTGGTTGCTGCGCCTTCTCTTTGTCCATGTGCACACACACGATTCCTCAGCGAAAACCATGCAGAAACCTTTCCACGAGCACCCAGGGATGTGCACCCAGCACCACGTGCACGCACACGCAGCTAGAGAAAAGCACCTACCTTTTCACACACTGATGCCTAAGCAAACGCGTGGCCACACACACGCACACATCCGCAAGCGCGCCTACTCCCATCTATTGAGGGAAAGACGGACGAGCTCTTTGGTTGCTCTTCACAGGCTTGTCCCTGATCTATAGCTGAGGGCAAACACTTGTGTGCTTGTGGGAGAGCCTGTGTCTTTCCTGGAAGCGTTTGGGAGTTTTGCTCAGACGCGTGTTTCCTCAAGTTCAAGAATCAAGATCTAGGATACCTGCAGACAGGTGCCTGTTTGTGTGGAGACAGTCTGTTTGAAACTGTGTTCCTCAGCGCCCGCTCTTTCTCCCCGTCGCTCCACACGCCTGGGAGTCCCTTTCTTTCTCTCCACAAGCACGTGTGTTGACTTCGTCGCACATGTGCATCTGCACAAGCGTTGAGCTCAGCAGAGCGTGTCTCTTGACACTTGATGTGCGTTGGCTGTGTCTGCCTGCTCCAGTGAAGAGAGAAACGGGAAATCATCTTGGTAGAGGCAACAAAGCAAAAGCGAGGCAGGATTGACATCTGCTCAACAGAGACGGATTCCCTGCGCTGACACAGTTCACAGTTACACGAGAAGCAATCTGAGCGGTCCGTCGACCGGAGACGTGTTTCCCAAGAGGTCGTTTAGCGAGTGAACAGCAGTGTGCGCGACTTTCAGGAGTGTGCCTGGAAAGTGCCAGAATCACCAGGAGCATCTGTGCAAAAGCTGCTGCCTCTGTGACCGCATTGAGGCACGTTCGCGTGTCTGCGAGTATATAGACGGCTCTTTCGCGTTCACTCCGAGGGAAACGGTCCGCTATTGCTTCTGTGCGCACAGACGCGATTCCCTTGTCTCTTGCGAACACAGGGAACTCTGTGCATCCAAATCTACAGGCTAAGGACGCGTCTGCATATGTTTTGGTGAACAATCGAGTGTGCGTGTTCTGACAGCTGCCTCTATGCAGACGTCTCCACAGAGCCACTTCTGAATGCCCCGCAGCCCAGGACTGAATGGATACACTAACAAGTGCACCGGTGTGAGCAACCACATATGCAGAAGGACGTCTTTCATCTCACAGAAGCGCGAACGTCTTGGCGTTCAAGCACATGGCAGAAACAAGGTGTGAACAGATGAGCTGCTGCTATTTTCTCCGTTCGGCATGCTTCGTTGTAGCTCTCTTGCCGGTCGCCGGCTTAGCGGCTTGCTTTGCGCGACTAGCTCTGGGGAGAGAAGGAGATAGCGCCGGAAACCTCGCCTTTTGCCTTCTTCGGCGCTGGAACCTGGTTGCTGCGCCTTCTCTTTGTCCATGTGCACACACACGATTCCTCAGCGAAAACCATGCAGAAACCTTTCCACGAGCACCCAGGGATGTGCACCCAGCACCACGTGCACGCACACGCAGCTAGAGAAAAGCACCTACCTTTTCACACACTGATGCCTAAGCAAACGCGTGGCCACACACACGCACACATCCGCAAGCGCGCCTACTCCCATCTATTGAGGGAAAGACGGACGAGCAACGTCCTGACAGGCTTGAGGGGAAAAACGTCCGTTGACGGTTGGCGTACTGCACGCCCGCCTACGGGGCTGCAGGGGAATCCACATTTGGAAGGTACCTGAAGATGTGTGCCTGTTCTTGGAGCTCCGCTAGTAGGGTAGCAAAGACACTCGTAGGCAGTACTGAATGCTGCTCCGTGCTACTTCTCCTCCGCTGGCAAATGCTTCACAGTCGCCCGAGGAAAGACGTTTAACAATCGATCTCCAAGAGGAACGAAACACATGATGCCATAAGGCGAAAGAATAGCAGGGCATCTCTTCACAGGCTTGTCCCTGATCTATAGCTGAGGGCAAACACTTGTGTGCTTGTGGGAGAGCCTGTGTCTTTCCTGGAAGCGTTTGGGAGTTTTGCTCAGACGCGTGTTTCCTCAAGTTCAAGAATCAAGATCTAGGATACCTGCAGACAGGTGCCTGTTTGTGTGGAGACAGTCTGTTTGAAACCGTGTTCCTCAGCGCCCGCTCTTTCTCCCCGTCGCTCCACACGCCTGGGAGTCCCTTTCTTTCTCTCCACAAGCACGTGTGTTGACTTCGTCGCACATGTGCATCTGCACAAGCGTTGAGCTCAGCAGAGCGTGTCTCTTGACACTTGATGTGCGTTGGCTGTGTCTGCCTGCTCCAGTGAAGAGAGAAACGGGAAATCATCTTGGTAGAGGCAACAAAGCAAAAGCGAGGCAGGATTGACATCTGCTCAACAGAGACGGATTCCCTGCGCTGACACAGTTCACAGTTACACGAGAAGCAATCTGAGCGGTCCGTCGACCGGAGACGTGTTTCCCAAGAGGTCGTTTAGCGAGTGAACAGCAGTGTGCGCGACTTTCAGGAGTGTGCCTGGAAAGTGCCAGAATCACCAGGAGCATCTGTGCAAAAGCTGCTGCCTCTGTGACCGCATTGAGGCACGTTCGCGTGTCTGCGAGTATATAGACGGCTCTTTCGCGTTCACTCCGAGGGAAACGGTCCGCTATTGCTTCTGTGCGCACAGACGCGATTCCCTTGTCTCTTGCGAACACAGGGAACTCTGTGCATCCAAATCTACAGGCTAAGGACGCGTCTGCGTATGTTTTGGTGAACAATCGAGTGTGCGTGTTCTGACAGCTGCCTCTATGCAGACGTCTCCACAGAGCCACTTCTGAATGCCCCGCAGCCCAGGACTGAATGGATACACTAACAAGTGCACCGGTGTGAGCAACCACATATGCAGAAGGACGTCTTTCATCTCACAGAAGCGCGAACGTCTTGGCGTTCAAGCACATGGCAGAAACAAGGTGTGAACAGATGAGCTGCTGCTATTTTCTCCGTTCGGCATGCTTCGTTGTAGCTCTCTTGCCGGTCGCCGGCTTAGCGGCTTGCTTTGCGCGACTAGCTCTGGGGAGAGAAGGAGATAGCGCCGGAAACCTCGCCTTTTGCCTTCTTCGGCGCTGGAACCTGGTTGCTGCGCCTTCTCTTTGTCCATGTGCACACACACGATTCCTCAGCGAAAACCATGCAGAAACCTTTCCACGAGCACCCAGGGATGTGCACCCAGCACCACGTGCACGCACACGCAGCTAGAGAAAAGCACCTACCTTTTCACACACTGATGCCTAAGCAAACGCGTGGCCACACACACGCACACATCCGCAAGCGCGCCTACTCCCATCTATTGAGGGAAAGACGGACGAGCAACGTCCTGACAGGCTTGAGGGGAAAAACGTCCGTTGACGGTTGGCGTACTGCACGCCCGCCTACGGGGCTGCAGGGGAATCCACATTTGGAAGGTACCTGAAGATGTGTGCCTGTTCTTGGAGCTCCGCTAGTAGGGTAGCAAAGACACTCGTAGGCAGTACTGAATGCTGCTCCGTGCTACTTCTCCTCCGCTGGCAAATGCTTCACAGTCGCCCGAGGAAAGACGTTTAACAATCGATCTCCAAGAGGAACGAAACACATGATGCCATAAGGCGAAAGAATAGCAGGGCATCTCTTCACAGGCTTGTCCCTGATCTATAGCTGAGGGCAAACACTTGTGTGCTTGTGGGAGAGCCTGTGTCTTTCCTGGAAGCGTTTGGGAGTTTTGCTCAGACGCGTGTTTCCTCAAGTTCAAGAATCAAGATCTAGGATACCTGCAGACAGGTGCCTGTTTGTGTGGAGACAGTCTGTTTGAAACCGTGTTCCTCAGCGCCCGCTCTTTCTCCCCGTCGCTCCACACGCCTGGGAGTCCCTTTCTTTCTCTCCACAAGCACGTGTGTTGACTTCGTCGCACATGTGCATCTGCACAAGCGTTGAGCTCAGCAGAGCGTGTCTCTTGACACTTGATGTGCGTTGGCTGTGTCTGCCTGCTCCAGTGAAGAGAGAAACGGGAAATCATCTTGGTAGAGGCAACAAAGCAAAAGCGAGGCAGGATTGACATCTGCTCAACAGAGACGGATTCCCTGCGCTGACACAGTTCACAGTTACACGAGAAGCAATCTGAGCGGTCCGTCGACCGGAGACGTGTTTCCCAAGAGGTCGTTTAGCGAGTGAACAGCAGTGTGCGCGACTTTCAGGAGTGTGCCTGGAAAGTGCCAGAATCACCAGGAGCATCTGTGCAAAAGCTGCTGCCTCTGTGACCGCATTGAGGCACGTTCGCGTGTCTGCGAGTATATAGACGGCTCTTTCGCGTTCACTCCGAGGGAAACGGTCCGCTATTGCTTCTGTGCGCACAGACGCGATTCCCTTGTCTCTTGCGAACACAGGGAACTCTGTGCATCCAAATCTACAGGCTAAGGACGCGTCTGCATATGTTTTGGTGAACAATCGAGTGTGCGTGTTCTGACAGCTGCCTCTATGCAGACGTCTCCACAGAGCCACTTCTGAATGCCCCGCAGCCCAGGACTGAATGGATACACTAACAAGTGCACCGGTGTGAGCAACCACATATGCAGAAGGACGTCTTTCATCTCACAGAAGCGCGAACGTCTTGGCGTTCAAGCACATGGCAGAAACAAGGTGTGAACAGATGAGCTGCTGCTATTTTCTCCGTTCGGCATGCTTCGTTGTAGCTCTCTTGCCGGTCGCCGGCTTAGCGGCTTGCTTTGCGCGACTAGCTCTGGGGAGAGAAGGAGATAGCGCCGGAAACCTCGCCTTTTGCCTTCTTCGGCGCTGGAACCTGGTTGCTGCGCCTTCTCTTTGTCCATGTGCACACACACGATTCCTCAGCGAAAACCATGCAGAAACCTTTCCACGAGCACCCAGGGATGTGCACCCAGCACCACGTGCACGCACACGCAGCTAGAGAAAAGCACCTACCTTTTCACACACTGATGCCTAAGCAAACGCGTGGCCACACACACGCACACATCCGCAAGCGCGCCTACTCCCATCTATTGAGGGAAAGACGGACGAGCTCTTTGGTTGCTCTTCACAGGCTTGTCCCTGATCTATAGCTGAGGGCAAACACTTGTGTGCTTGTGGGAGAGCCTGTGTCTTTCCTGGAAGCGTTTGGGAGTTTTGCTCAGACGCGTGTTTCCTCAAGTTCAAGAATCAAGATCTAGGATACCTGCAGACAGGTGCCTGTTTGTGTGGAGACAGTCTGTTTGAAACTGTGTTCCTCAGCGCCCGCTCTTTCTCCCCGTCGCTCCACACGCCTGGGAGTCCCTTTCTTTCTCTCCACAAGCACGTGTGTTGACTTCGTCGCACATGTGCATCTGCACAAGCGTTGAGCTCAGCAGAGCGTGTCTCTTGACACTTGATGTGCGTTGGCTGTGTCTGCCTGCTCCAGTGAAGAGAGAAACGGGAAATCATCTTGGTAGAGGCAACAAAGCAAAAGCGAGGCAGGATTGACATCTGCTCAACAGAGACGGATTCCCTGCGCTGACACAGTTCACAGTTACACGAGAAGCAATCTGAGCGGTCCGTCGACCGGAGACGTGTTTCCCAAGAGGTCGTTTAGCGAGTGAACAGCAGTGTGCGCGACTTTCAGGAGTGTGCCTGGAAAGTGCCAGAATCACCAGGAGCATCTGTGCAAAAGCTGCTGCCTCTGTGACCGCATTGAGGCACGTTCGCGTGTCTGCGAGTATATAGACGGCTCTTTCGCGTTCACTCCGAGGGAAACGGTCCGCTATTGCTTCTGTGCGCACAGACGCGATTCCCTTGTCTCTTGCGAACACAGGGAACTCTGTGCATCCAAATCTACAGGCTAAGGACGCGTCTGCATATGTTTTGGTGAACAATCGAGTGTGCGTGTTCTGACAGCTGCCTCTATGCAGACGTCTCCACAGAGCCACTTCTGAATGCCCCGCAGCCCAGGACTGAATGGATACACTAACAAGTGCACCGGTGTGAGCAACCACATATGCAGAAGGACGTCTTTCATCTCACAGAAGCGCGAACGTCTTGGCGTTCAAGCACATGGCAGAAACAAGGTGTGAACAGATGAGCTGCTGCTATTTTCTCCGTTCGGCATGCTTCGTTGTAGCTCTCTTGCCGGTCGCCGGCTTAGCGGCTTGCTTTGCGCGACTAGCTCTGGGGAGAGAAGGAGATAGCGCCGGAAACCTCGCCTTTTGCCTTCTTCGGCGCTGGAACCTGGTTGCTGCGCCTTCTCTTTGTCCATGTGCACACACACGATTCCTCAGCGAAAACCATGCAGAAACCTTTCCACGAGCACCCAGGGATGTGCACCCAGCACCACGTGCACGCACACGCAGCTAGAGAAAAGCACCTACCTTTTCACACACTGATGCCTAAGCAAACGCGTGGCCACACACACGCACACATCCGCAAGCGCGCCTACTCCCATCTATTGAGGGAAAGACGGACGAGCTCTTTGGTTGCTCTTCACAGGCTTGTCCCTGATCTATAGCTGAGGGCAAACACTTGTGTGCTTGTGGGAGAGCCTGTGTCTTTCCTGGAAGCGTTTGGGAGTTTTGCTCAGACGCGTGTTTCCTCAAGTTCAAGAATCAAGATCTAGGATACCTGCAGACAGGTGCCTGTTTGTGTGGAGACAGTCTGTTTGAAACTGTGTTCCTCAGCGCCCGCTCTTTCTCCCCGTCGCTCCACACGCCTGGGAGTCCCTTTCTTTCTCTCCACAAGCACGTGTGTTGACTTCGTCGCACATGTGCATCTGCACAAGCGTTGAGCTCAGCAGAGCGTGTCTCTTGACACTTGATGTGCGTTGGCTGTGTCTGCCTGCTCCAGTGAAGAGAGAAACGGGAAATCATCTTGGTAGAGGCAACAAAGCAAAAGCGAGGCAGGATTGACATCTGCTCAACAGAGACGGATTCCCTGCGCTGACACAGTTCACAGTTACACGAGAAGCAATCTGAGCGGTCCGTCGACCGGAGACGTGTTTCCCAAGAGGTCGTTTAGCGAGTGAACAGCAGTGTGCGCGACTTTCAGGAGTGTGCCTGGAAAGTGCCAGAATCACCAGGAGCATCTGTGCAAAAGCTGCTGCCTCTGTGACCGCATTGAGGCACGTTCGCGTGTCTGCGAGTATATAGACGGCTCTTTCGCGTTCACTCCGAGGGAAACGGTCCGCTATTGCTTCTGTGCGCACAGACGCGATTCCCTTGTCTCTTGCGAACACAGGGAACTCTGTGCATCCAAATCTACAGGCTAAGGACGCGTCTGCATATGTTTTGGTGAACAATCGAGTGTGCGTGTTCTGACAGCTGCCTCTATGCAGACGTCTCCACAGAGCCACTTCTGAATGCCCCGCAGCCCAGGACTGAATGGATACACTAACAAGTGCACCGGTGTGAGCAACCACATATGCAGAAGGACGTCTTTCATCTCACAGAAGCGCGAACGTCTTGGCGTTCAAGCACATGGCAGAAACAAGGTGTGAACAGATGAGCTGCTGCTATTTTCTCCGTTCGGCATGCTTCGTTGTAGCTCTCTTGCCGGTCGCCGGCTTAGCGGCTTGCTTTGCGCGACTAGCTCTGGGGAGAGAAGGAGATAGCGCCGGAAACCTCGCCTTTTGCCTTCTTCGGCGCTGGAACCTGGTTGCTGCGCCTTCTCTTTGTCCATGTGCACACACACGATTCCTCAGCGAAAACCATGCAGAAACCTTTCCACGAGCACCCAGGGATGTGCACCCAGCACCACGTGCACGCACACGCAGCTAGAGAAAAGCACCTACCTTTTCACACACTGATGCCTAAGCAAACGCGTGGCCACACACACGCACACATCCGCAAGCGCGCCTACTCCCATCTATTGAGGGAAAGACGGACGAGCTCTTTGGTTGCTCTTCACAGGCTTGTCCCTGATCTATAGCTGAGGGCAAACACTTGTGTGCTTGTGGGAGAGCCTGTGTCTTTCCTGGAAGCGTTTGGGAGTTTTGCTCAGACGCGTGTTTCCTCAAGTTCAAGAATCAAGATCTAGGATACCTGCAGACAGGTGCCTGTTTGTGTGGAGACAGTCTGTTTGAAACTGTGTTCCTCAGCGCCCGCTCTTTCTCCCCGTCGCTCCACACGCCTGGGAGTCCCTTTCTTTCTCTCCACAAGCACGTGTGTTGACTTCGTCGCACATGTGCATCTGCACAAGCGTTGAGCTCAGCAGAGCGTGTCTCTTGACACTTGATGTGCGTTGGCTGTGTCTGCCTGCTCCAGTGAAGAGAGAAACGGGAAATCATCTTGGTAGAGGCAACAAAGCAAAAGCGAGGCAGGATTGACATCTGCTCAACAGAGACGGATTCCCTGCGCTGACACAGTTCACAGTTACACGAGAAGCAATCTGAGCGGTCCGTCGACCGGAGACGTGTTTCCCAAGAGGTCGTTTAGCGAGTGAACAGCAGTGTGCGCGACTTTCAGGAGTGTGCCTGGAAAGTGCCAGAATCACCAGGAGCATCTGTGCAAAAGCTGCTGCCTCTGTGACCGCATTGAGGCACGTTCGCGTGTCTGCGAGTATATAGACGGCTCTTTCGCGTTCACTCCGAGGGAAACGGTCCGCTATTGCTTCTGTGCGCACAGACGCGATTCCCTTGTCTCTTGCGAACACAGGGAACTCTGTGCATCCAAATCTACAGGCTAAGGACGCGTCTGCATATGTTTTGGTGAACAATCGAGTGTGCGTGTTCTGACAGCTGCCTCTATGCAGACGTCTCCACAGAGCCACTTCTGAATGCCCCGCAGCCCAGGACTGAATGGATACACTAACAAGTGCACCGGTGTGAGCAACCACATATGCAGAAGGACGTCTTTCATCTCACAGAAGCGCGAACGTCTTGGCGTTCAAGCACATGGCAGAAACAAGGTGTGAACAGATGAGCTGCTGCTATTTTCTCCGTTCGGCATGCTTCGTTGTAGCTCTCTTGCCGGTCGCCGGCTTAGCGGCTTGCTTTGCGCGACTAGCTCTGGGGAGAGAAGGAGATAGCGCCGGAAACCTCGCCTTTTGCCTTCTTCGGCGCTGGAACCTGGTTGCTGCGCCTTCTCTTTGTCCATGTGCACACACACGATTCCTCAGCGAAAACCATGCAGAAACCTTTCCACGAGCACCCAGGGATGTGCACCCAGCACCACGTGCACGCACACGCAGCTAGAGAAAAGCACCTACCTTTTCACACACTGATGCCTAAGCAAACGCGTGGCCACACACACGCACACATCCGCAAGCGCGCCTACTCCCATCTATTGAGGGAAAGACGGACGAGCTCTTTGGTTGCTCTTCACAGGCTTGTCCCTGATCTATAGCTGAGGGCAAACACTTGTGTGCTTGTGGGAGAGCCTGTGTCTTTCCTGGAAGCGTTTGGGAGTTTTGCTCAGACGCGTGTTTCCTCAAGTTCAAGAATCAAGATCTAGGATACCTGCAGACAGGTGCCTGTTTGTGTGGAGACAGTCTGTTTGAAACTGTGTTCCTCAGCGCCCGCTCTTTCTCCCCGTCGCTCCACACGCCTGGGAGTCCCTTTCTTTCTCTCCACAAGCACGTGTGTTGACTTCGTCGCACATGTGCATCTGCACAAGCGTTGAGCTCAGCAGAGCGTGTCTCTTGACACTTGATGTGCGTTGGCTGTGTCTGCCTGCTCCAGTGAAGAGAGAAACGGGAAATCATCTTGGTAGAGGCAACAAAGCAAAAGCGAGGCAGGATTGACATCTGCTCAACAGAGACGGATTCCCTGCGCTGACACAGTTCACAGTTACACGAGAAGCAATCTGAGCGGTCCGTCGACCGGAGACGTGTTTCCCAAGAGGTCGTTTAGCGAGTGAACAGCAGTGTGCGCGACTTTCAGGAGTGTGCCTGGAAAGTGCCAGAATCACCAGGAGCATCTGTGCAAAAGCTGCTGCCTCTGTGACCGCATTGAGGCACGTTCGCGTGTCTGCGAGTATATAGACGGCTCTTTCGCGTTCACTCCGAGGGAAACGGTCCGCTATTGCTTCTGTGCGCACAGACGCGATTCCCTTGTCTCTTGCGAACACAGGGAACTCTGTGCATCCAAATCTACAGGCTAAGGACGCGTCTGCATATGTTTTGGTGAACAATCGAGTGTGCGTGTTCTGACAGCTGCCTCTATGCAGACGTCTCCACAGAGCCACTTCTGAATGCCCCGCAGCCCAGGACTGAATGGATACACTAACAAGTGCACCGGTGTGAGCAACCACATATGCAGAAGGACGTCTTTCATCTCACAGAAGCGCGAACGTCTTGGCGTTCAAGCACATGGCAGAAACAAGGTGTGAACAGATGAGCTGCTGCTATTTTCTCCGTTCGGCATGCTTCGTTGTAGCTCTCTTGCCGGTCGCCGGCTTAGCGGCTTGCTTTGCGCGACTAGCTCTGGGGAGAGAAGGAGATAGCGCCGGAAACCTCGCCTTTTGCCTTCTTCGGCGCTGGAACCTGGTTGCTGCGCCTTCTCTTTGTCCATGTGCACACACACGATTCCTCAGCGAAAACCATGCAGAAACCTTTCCACGAGCACCCAGGGATGTGCACCCAGCACCACGTGCACGCACACGCAGCTAGAGAAAAGCACCTACCTTTTCACACACTGATGCCTAAGCAAACGCGTGGCCACACACACGCACACATCCGCAAGCGCGCCTACTCCCATCTATTGAGGGAAAGACGGACGAGCTCTTTGGTTGCTCTTCACAGGCTTGTCCCTGATCTATAGCTGAGGGCAAACACTTGTGTGCTTGTGGGAGAGCCTGTGTCTTTCCTGGAAGCGTTTGGGAGTTTTGCTCAGACGCGTGTTTCCTCAAGTTCAAGAATCAAGATCTAGGATACCTGCAGACAGGTGCCTGTTTGTGTGGAGACAGTCTGTTTGAAACTGTGTTCCTCAGCGCCCGCTCTTTCTCCCCGTCGCTCCACACGCCTGGGAGTCCCTTTCTTTCTCTCCACAAGCACGTGTGTTGACTTCGTCGCACATGTGCATCTGCACAAGCGTTGAGCTCAGCAGAGCGTGTCTCTTGACACTTGATGTGCGTTGGCTGTGTCTGCCTGCTCCAGTGAAGAGAGAAACGGGAAATCATCTTGGTAGAGGCAACAAAGCAAAAGCGAGGCAGGATTGACATCTGCTCAACAGAGACGGATTCCCTGCGCTGACACAGTTCACAGTTACACGAGAAGCAATCTGAGCGGTCCGTCGACCGGAGACGTGTTTCCCAAGAGGTCGTTTAGCGAGTGAACAGCAGTGTGCGCGACTTTCAGGAGTGTGCCTGGAAAGTGCCAGAATCACCAGGAGCATCTGTGCAAAAGCTGCTGCCTCTGTGACCGCATTGAGGCACGTTCGCGTGTCTGCGAGTATATAGACGGCTCTTTCGCGTTCACTCCGAGGGAAACGGTCCGCTATTGCTTCTGTGCGCACAGACGCGATTCCCTTGTCTCTTGCGAACACAGGGAACTCTGTGCATCCAAATCTACAGGCTAAGGACGCGTCTGCATATGTTTTGGTGAACAATCGAGTGTGCGTGTTCTGACAGCTGCCTCTATGCAGACGTCTCCACAGAGCCACTTCTGAATGCCCCGCAGCCCAGGACTGAATGGATACACTAACAAGTGCACCGGTGTGAGCAACCACATATGCAGAAGGACGTCTTTCATCTCACAGAAGCGCGAACGTCTTGGCGTTCAAGCACATGGCAGAAACAAGGTGTGAACAGATGAGCTGCTGCTATTTTCTCCGTTCGGCATGCTTCGTTGTAGCTCTCTTGCCGGTCGCCGGCTTAGCGGCTTGCTTTGCGCGACTAGCTCTGGGGAGAGAAGGAGATAGCGCCGGAAACCTCGCCTTTTGCCTTCTTCGGCGCTGGAACCTGGTTGCTGCGCCTTCTCTTTGTCCATGTGCACACACACGATTCCTCAGCGAAAACCATGCAGAAACCTTTCCACGAGCACCCAGGGATGTGCACCCAGCACCACGTGCACGCACACGCAGCTAGAGAAAAGCACCTACCTTTTCACACACTGATGCCTAAGCAAACGCGTGGCCACACACACGCACACATCCGCAAGCGCGCCTACTCCCATCTATTGAGGGAAAGACGGACGAGCTCTTTGGTTGCTCTTCACAGGCTTGTCCCTGATCTATAGCTGAGGGCAAACACTTGTGTGCTTGTGGGAGAGCCTGTGTCTTTCCTGGAAGCGTTTGGGAGTTTTGCTCAGACGCGTGTTTCCTCAAGTTCAAGAATCAAGATCTAGGATACCTGCAGACAGGTGCCTGTTTGTGTGGAGACAGTCTGTTTGAAACTGTGTTCCTCAGCGCCCGCTCTTTCTCCCCGTCGCTCCACACGCCTGGGAGTCCCTTTCTTTCTCTCCACAAGCACGTGTGTTGACTTCGTCGCACATGTGCATCTGCACAAGCGTTGAGCTCAGCAGAGCGTGTCTCTTGACACTTGATGTGCGTTGGCTGTGTCTGCCTGCTCCAGTGAAGAGAGAAACGGGAAATCATCTTGGTAGAGGCAACAAAGCAAAAGCGAGGCAGGATTGACATCTGCTCAACAGAGACGGATTCCCTGCGCTGACACAGTTCACAGTTACACGAGAAGCAATCTGAGCGGTCCGTCGACCGGAGACGTGTTTCCCAAGAGGTCGTTTAGCGAGTGAACAGCAGTGTGCGCGACTTTCAGGAGTGTGCCTGGAAAGTGCCAGAATCACCAGGAGCATCTGTGCAAAAGCTGCTGCCTCTGTGACCGCATTGAGGCACGTTCGCGTGTCTGCGAGTATATAGACGGCTCTTTCGCGTTCACTCCGAGGGAAACGGTCCGCTATTGCTTCTGTGCGCACAGACGCGATTCCCTTGTCTCTTGCGAACACAGGGAACTCTGTGCATCCAAATCTACAGGCTAAGGACGCGTCTGCATATGTTTTGGTGAACAATCGAGTGTGCGTGTTCTGACAGCTGCCTCTATGCAGACGTCTCCACAGAGCCACTTCTGAATGCCCCGCAGCCCAGGACTGAATGGATACACTAACAAGTGCACCGGTGTGAGCAACCACATATGCAGAAGGACGTCTTTCATCTCACAGAAGCGCGAACGTCTTGGCGTTCAAGCACATGGCAGAAACAAGGTGTGAACAGATGAGCTGCTGCTATTTTCTCCGTTCGGCATGCTTCGTTGTAGCTCTCTTGCCGGTCGCCGGCTTAGCGGCTTGCTTTGCGCGACTAGCTCTGGGGAGAGAAGGAGATAGCGCCGGAAACCTCGCCTTTTGCCTTCTTCGGCGCTGGAACCTGGTTGCTGCGCCTTCTCTTTGTCCATGTGCACACACACGATTCCTCAGCGAAAACCATGCAGAAACCTTTCCACGAGCACCCAGGGATGTGCACCCAGCACCACGTGCACGCACACGCAGCTAGAGAAAAGCACCTACCTTTTCACACACTGAAGCCTAAGCAAACGCGTGGCCACACACACGCACACATCCGCAAGCGCGCCTACTCCCATCTATTGAGGGAAAGACGGACGAGCAACGTCCTGACAGGCTTGAGGGGAAAAACGTCCGTTGACGGTTGGCGTACTGCACGCCCGCCTACGGGGCTGCAGGGGAATCCACATTTGGAAGGTACCTGAAGATGTGTGCCTGTTCTTGGAGCTCCGCTAGTAGGGTAGCAAAGACACTCGTAGGCAGTAATGAATGCTGCTCCGTGCTACTTCTCCTCCGCTGGCAAATGCTTCACAGTCGCCCTAGGAAAGACGTTTAACAATCGATCTCCAAGAGGAACGAAACACATGATGCCATAAGGCGAAAGAATAGCAGGGCATCTCTTCACAGGCTTGTCCCTGATCTATAGCTGAGGGCAAACACTTGTGTGCTTGTGGGAGAGCCTGTGTCTTTCCTGGAAGCGTTTGGGAGTTTTGCTCAGACGCGTGTTTCCTCAAGTTCAAGAATCAAGATCTAGGATACCTGCAGACAGGTGCCTGTTTGTGTGGAGACAGTCTGTTTGAAACTGTGTTCCTCAGCGCCCGCTCTTTCTCCCCGTCGCTCCACACGCCTGGGAGTCCCTTTCTTTCTCTCCACAAGCACGTGTGTTGACTTCGTCGCACATGTGCATCTGCACAAGCGTTGAGCTCAGCAGAGCGTGTCTCTTGACACTTGATGTGCGTTGGCTGTGTCTGCCTGCTCCAGTGAAGAGAGAAACGGGAAATCATCTTGGTAGAGGCAACAAAGCAAAAGCGAGGCAGGATTGACATCTGCTCAACAGAGACGGATTCCCTGCGCTGACACAGTTCACAGTTACACGAGAAGCAATCTGAGCGGTCCGTCGACCGGAGACGTGTTTCCCAAGAGGTCGTTTAGCGAGTGAACAGCAGTGTGCGCGACTTTCAGGAGTGTGCCTGGAAAGTGCCAGAATCACCAGGAGCATCTGTGCAAAAGCTGCTGCCTCTGTGACCGCATTGAGGCACGTTCGCGTGTCTGCGAGTATATAGACGGCTCTTTCGCGTTCACTCCGAGGGAAACGGTCCGCTATTGCTTCTGTGCGCACAGACGCGATTCCCTTGTCTCTTGCGAACACAGGGAACTCTGTGCATCCAAATCTACAGGCTAAGGACGCGTCTGCATATGTTTTGGTGAACAATCGAGTGTGCGTGTTCTGACAGCTGCCTCTATGCAGACGTCTCCACAGAGCCACTTCTGAATGCCCCGCAGCCCAGGACTGAATGGATACACTAACAAGTGCACCGGTGTGAGCAACCACATATGCAGAAGGACGTCTTTCATCTCACAGAAGCGCGAACGTCTTGGCGTTCAAGCACATGGCAGAAACAAGGTGTGAACAGATGAGCTGCTGCTATTTTCTCCGTTCGGCATGCTTCGTTGTAGCTCTCTTGCCGGTCGCCGGCTTAGCGGCTTGCTTTGCGCGACTAGCTCTGGGGAGAGAAGGAGATAGCGCCGGAAACCTCGCCTTTTGCCTTCTTCGGCGCTGGAACCTGGTTGCTGCGCCTTCTCTTTGTCCATGTGCACACACACGATTCCTCAGCGAAAACCATGCAGAAACCTTTCCACGAGCACCCAGGGATGTGCACCCAGCACCACGTGCACGCACACGCAGCTAGAGAAAAGCACCTACCTTTTCACACACTGATGCCTAAGCAAACGCGTGGCCACACACACGCACACATCCGCAAGCGCGCCTACTCCCATCTATTGAGGGAAAGACGGACGAGCTCTTTGGTTGCTCTTCACAGGCTTGTCCCTGATCTATAGCTGAGGGCAAACACTTGTGTGCTTGTGGGAGAGCCTGTGTCTTTCCTGGAAGCGTTTGGGAGTTTTGCTCAGACGCGTGTTTCCTCAAGTTCAAGAATCAAGATCTAGGATACCTGCAGACAGGTGCCTGTTTGTGTGGAGACAGTCTGTTTGAAACTGTGTTCCTCAGCGCCCGCTCTTTCTCCCCGTCGCTCCACACGCCTGGGAGTCCCTTTCTTTCTCTCCACAAGCACGTGTGTTGACTTCGTCGCACATGTGCATCTGCACAAGCGTTGAGCTCAGCAGAGCGTGTCTCTTGACACTTGATGTGCGTTGGCTGTGTCTGCCTGCTCCAGTGAAGAGAAAACGGGAAATCATCTTGGTAGAGGCAACAAAGCAAAAGCGAGGCAGGATTGACATCTGCTCAACAGAGACGGATTCCCTGCGCTGACACAGTTCACAGTTACACGAGAAGCAATCTGAGCGGTCCGTCGACCGGAGACGTGTTTCCCAAGAGGTCGTTTAGCGAGTGAACAGCAGTGTGCGCGACTTTCAGGAGTGTGCCTGGAAAGTGCCAGAATCACCAGGAGCATCTGTGCAAAAGCTGCTGCCTCTGTGACCGCATTGAGGCACGTTCGCGTGTCTGCGAGTATATAGACGGCTCTTTCGCGTTCACTCCGAGGGAAACGGTCCGCTATTGCTTCTGTGCGCACAGACGCGATTCCCTTGTCTCTTGCGAACACAGGGAACTCTGTGCATCCAAATCTACAGGCTAAGGACGCGTCTGCATATGTTTTGGTGAACAATCGAGTGTGCGTGTTCTGACAGCTGCCTCTATGCAGACGTCTCCACAGAGCCACTTCTGAATGCCCCGCAGCCCAGGACTGAATGGATACACTAACAAGTGCACCGGTGTGAGCAACCACATATGCAGAAGGACGTCTTTCATCTCACAGAAGCGCGAACGTCTTGGCGTTCAAGCACATGGCAGAAACAAGGTGTGAACAGATGAGCTGCTGCTATTTTCTCCGTTCGGCATGCTTCGTTGTAGCTCTCTTGCCGGTCGCCGGCTTAGCGGCTTGCTTTGCGCGACTAGCTCTGGGGAGAGAAGGAGATAGCGCCGGAAACCTCGCCTTTTGCCTTCTTCGGCGCTGGAACCTGGTTGCTGCGCCTTCTCTTTGTCCATGTGCACACACACGATTCCTCAGCGAAAACCATGCAGAAACCTTTCCACGAGCACCCAGGGATGTGCACCCAGCACCACGTGCACGCACACGCAGCTAGAGAAAAGCACCTACCTTTTCACACACTGAAGCCTAAGCAAACGCGTGGCCACACACACGCACACATCCGCAAGCGCGCCTACTCCCATCTATTGAGGGAAAGACGGACGAGCAACGTCCTGACAGGCTTGAGGGGAAAAACGTCCGTTGACGGTTGGCGTACTGCACGCCCGCCTACGGGGCTGCAGGGGAATCCACATTTGGAAGGTACCTGAAGATGTGTGCCTGTTCTTGGAGCTCCGCTAGTAGGGTAGCAAAGACACTCGTAGGCAGTAATGAATGCTGCTCCGTGCTACTTCTCCTCCGCTGGCAAATGCTTCACAGTCGCCCTAGGAAAGACGTTTAACAATCGATCTCCAAGAGGAACGAAACACATGATGCCATAAGGCGAAAGAATAGCAGGGCATCTCTTCACAGGCTTGTCCCTGATCTATAGCTGAGGGCAAACACTTGTGTGCTTGTGGGAGAGCCTGTGTCTTTCCTGGAAGCGTTTGGGAGTTTTGCTCAGACGCGTGTTTCCTCAAGTTCAAGAATCAAGATCTAGGATACCTGCAGACAGGTGCCTGTTTGTGTGGAGACAGTCTGTTTGAAACTGTGTTCCTCAGCGCCCGCTCTTTCTCCCCGTCGCTCCACACGCCTGGGAGTCCCTTTCTTTCTCTCCACAAGCACGTGTGTTGACTTCGTCGCACATGTGCATCTGCACAAGCGTTGAGCTCAGCAGAGCGTGTCTCTTGACACTTGATGTGCGTTGGCTGTGTCTGCCTGCTCCAGTGAAGAGAGAAACGGGAAATCATCTTGGTAGAGGCAACAAAGCAAAAGCGAGGCAGGATTGACATCTGCTCAACAGAGACGGATTCCCTGCGCTGACACAGTTCACAGTTACACGAGAAGCAATCTGAGCGGTCCGTCGACCGGAGACGTGTTTCCCAAGAGGTCGTTTAGCGAGTGAACAGCAGTGTGCGCGACTTTCAGGAGTGTGCCTGGAAAGTGCCAGAATCACCAGGAGCATCTGTGCAAAAGCTGCTGCCTCTGTGACCGCATTGAGGCACGTTCGCGTGTCTGCGAGTATATAGACGGCTCTTTCGCGTTCACTCCGAGGGAAACGGTCCGCTATTGCTTCTGTGCGCACAGACGCGATTCCCTTGTCTCTTGCGAACACAGGGAACTCTGTGCATCCAAATCTACAGGCTAAGGACGCGTCTGCATATGTTTTGGTGAACAATCGAGTGTGCGTGTTCTGACAGCTGCCTCTATGCAGACGTCTCCACAGAGCCACTTCTGAATGCCCCGCAGCCCAGGACTGAATGGATACACTAACAAGTGCACCGGTGTGAGCAACCACATATGCAGAAGGACGTCTTTCATCTCACAGAAGCGCGAACGTCTTGGCGTTCAAGCACATGGCAGAAACAAGGTGTGAACAGATGAGCTGCTGCTATTTTCTCCGTTCGGCATGCTTCGTTGTAGCTCTCTTGCCGGTCGCCGGCTTAGCGGCTTGCTTTGCGCGACTAGCTCTGGGGAGAGAAGGAGATAGCGCCGGAAACCTCGCCTTTTGCCTTCTTCGGCGCTGGAACCTGGTTGCTGCGCCTTCTCTTTGTCCATGTGCACACACACGATTCCTCAGCGAAAACCATGCAGAAACCTTTCCACGAGCACCCAGGGATGTGCACCCAGCACCACGTGCACGCACACGCAGCTAGAGAAAAGCACCTACCTTTTCACACACTGATGCCTAAGCAAACGCGTGGCCACACACACGCACACATCCGCAAGCGCGCCTACTCCCATCTATTGAGGGAAAGACGGACGAGCTCTTTGGTTGCTCTTCACAGGCTTGTCCCTGATCTATAGCTGAGGGCAAACACTTGTGTGCTTGTGGGAGAGCCTGTGTCTTTCCTGGAAGCGTTTGGGAGTTTTGCTCAGACGCGTGTTTCCTCAAGTTCAAGAATCAAGATCTAGGATACCTGCAGACAGGTGCCTGTTTGTGTGGAGACAGTCTGTTTGAAACTGTGTTCCTCAGCGCCCGCTCTTTCTCCCCGTCGCTCCACACGCCTGGGAGTCCCTTTCTTTCTCTCCACAAGCACGTGTGTTGACTTCGTCGCACATGTGCATCTGCACAAGCGTTGAGCTCAGCAGAGCGTGTCTCTTGACACTTGATGTGCGTTGGCTGTGTCTGCCTGCTCCAGTGAAGAGAGAAACGGGAAATCATCTTGGTAGAGGCAACAAAGCAAAAGCGAGGCAGGATTGACATCTGCTCAACAGAGACGGATTCCCTGCGCTGACACAGTTCACAGTTACACGAGAAGCAATCTGAGCGGTCCGTCGACCGGAGACGTGTTTCCCAAGAGGTCGTTTAGCGAGTGAACAGCAGTGTGCGCGACTTTCAGGAGTGTGCCTGGAAAGTGCCAGAATCACCAGGAGCATCTGTGCAAAAGCTGCTGCCTCTGTGACCGCATTGAGGCACGTTCGCGTGTCTGCGAGTATATAGACGGCTCTTTCGCGTTCACTCCGAGGGAAACGGTCCGCTATTGCTTCTGTGCGCACAGACGCGATTCCCTTGTCTCTTGCGAACACAGGGAACTCTGTGCATCCAAATCTACAGGCTAAGGACGCGTCTGCATATGTTTTGGTGAACAATCGAGTGTGCGTGTTCTGACAGCTGCCTCTATGCAGACGTCTCCACAGAGCCACTTCTGAATGCCCCGCAGCCCAGGACTGAATGGATACACTAACAAGTGCACCGGTGTGAGCAACCACATATGCAGAAGGACGTCTTTCATCTCACAGAAGCGCGAACGTCTTGGCGTTCAAGCACATGGCAGAAACAAGGTGTGAACAGATGAGCTGCTGCTATTTTCTCCGTTCGGCATGCTTCGTTGTAGCTCTCTTGCCGGTCGCCGGCTTAGCGGCTTGCTTTGCGCGACTAGCTCTGGGGAGAGAAGGAGATAGCGCCGGAAACCTCGCCTTTTGCCTTCTTCGGCGCTGGAACCTGGTTGCTGCGCCTTCTCTTTGTCCATGTGCACACACACGATTCCTCAGCGAAAACCATGCAGAAACCTTTCCACGAGCACCCAGGGATGTGCACCCAGCACCACGTGCACGCACACGCAGCTAGAGAAAAGCACCTACCTTTTCACACACTGAAGCCTAAGCAAACGCGTGGCCACACACACGCACACATCCGCAAGCGCGCCTACTCCCATCTATTGAGGGAAAGACGGACGAGCAACGTCCTGACAGGCTTGAGGGGAAAAACGTCCGTTGACGGTTGGCGTACTGCACGCCCGCCTACGGGGCTGCAGGGGAATCCACATTTGGAAGGTACCTGAAGATGTGTGCCTGTTCTTGGAGCTCCGCTAGTAGGGTAGCAAAGACACTCGTAGGCAGTAATGAATGCTGCTCCGTGCTACTTCTCCTCCGCTGGCAAATGCTTCACAGTCGCCCTAGGAAAGACGTTTAACAATCGATCTCCAAGAGGAACGAAACACATGATGCCATAAGGCGAAAGAATAGCAGGGCATCTCTTCACAGGCTTGTCCCTGATCTATAGCTGAGGGCAAACACTTGTGTGCTTGTGGGAGAGCCTGTGTCTTTCCTGGAAGCGTTTGGGAGTTTTGCTCAGACGCGTGTTTCCTCAAGTTCAAGAATCAAGATCTAGGATACCTGCAGACAGGTGCCTGTTTGTGTGGAGACAGTCTGTTTGAAACTGTGTTCCTCAGCGCCCGCTCTTTCTCCCCGTCGCTCCACACGCCTGGGAGTCCCTTTCTTTCTCTCCACAAGCACGTGTGTTGACTTCGTCGCACATGTGCATCTGCACAAGCGTTGAGCTCAGCAGAGCGTGTCTCTTGACACTTGATGTGCGTTGGCTGTGTCTGCCTGCTCCAGTGAAGAGAGAAACGGGAAATCATCTTGGTAGAGGCAACAAAGCAAAAGCGAGGCAGGATTGACATCTGCTCAACAGAGACGGATTCCCTGCGCTGACACAGTTCACAGTTACACGAGAAGCAATCTGAGCGGTCCGTCGACCGGAGACGTGTTTCCCAAGAGGTCGTTTAGCGAGTGAACAGCAGTGTGCGCGACTTTCAGGAGTGTGCCTGGAAAGTGCCAGAATCACCAGGAGCATCTGTGCAAAAGCTGCTGCCTCTGTGACCGCATTGAGGCACGTTCGCGTGTCTGCGAGTATATAGACGGCTCTTTCGCGTTCACTCCGAGGGAAACGGTCCGCTATTGCTTCTGTGCGCACAGACGCGATTCCCTTGTCTCTTGCGAACACAGGGAACTCTGTGCATCCAAATCTACAGGCTAAGGACGCGTCTGCATATGTTTTGGTGAACAATCGAGTGTGCGTGTTCTGACAGCTGCCTCTATGCAGACGTCTCCACAGAGCCACTTCTGAATGCCCCGCAGCCCAGGACTGAATGGATACACTAACAAGTGCACCGGTGTGAGCAACCACATATGCAGAAGGACGTCTTTCATCTCACAGAAGCGCGAACGTCTTGGCGTTCAAGCACATGGCAGAAACAAGGTGTGAACAGATGAGCTGCTGCTATTTTCTCCGTTCGGCATGCTTCGTTGTAGCTCTCTTGCCGGTCGCCGGCTTAGCGGCTTGCTTTGCGCGACTAGCTCTGGGGAGAGAAGGAGATAGCGCCGGAAACCTCGCCTTTTGCCTTCTTCGGCGCTGGAACCTGGTTGCTGCGCCTTCTCTTTGTCCATGTGCACACACACGATTCCTCAGCGAAAACCATGCAGAAACCTTTCCACGAGCACCCAGGGATGTGCACCCAGCACCACGTGCACGCACACGCAGCTAGAGAAAAGCACCTACCTTTTCACACACTGATGCCTAAGCAAACGCGTGGCCACACACACGCACACATCCGCAAGCGCGCCTACTCCCATCTATTGAGGGAAAGACGGACGAGCTCTTTGGTTGCTCTTCACAGGCTTGTCCCTGATCTATAGCTGAGGGCAAACACTTGTGTGCTTGTGGGAGAGCCTGTGTCTTTCCTGGAAGCGTTTGGGAGTTTTGCTCAGACGCGTGTTTCCTCAAGTTCAAGAATCAAGATCTAGGATACCTGCAGACAGGTGCCTGTTTGTGTGGAGACAGTCTGTTTGAAACTGTGTTCCTCAGCGCCCGCTCTTTCTCCCCGTCGCTCCACACGCCTGGGAGTCCCTTTCTTTCTCTCCACAAGCACGTGTGTTGACTTCGTCGCACATGTGCATCTGCACAAGCGTTGAGCTCAGCAGAGCGTGTCTCTTGACACTTGATGTGCGTTGGCTGTGTCTGCCTGCTCCAGTGAAGAGAAAACGGGAAATCATCTTGGTAGAGGCAACAAAGCAAAAGCGAGGCAGGATTGACATCTGCTCAACAGAGACGGATTCCCTGCGCTGACACAGTTCACAGTTACACGAGAAGCAATCTGAGCGGTCCGTCGACCGGAGACGTGTTTCCCAAGAGGTCGTTTAGCGAGTGAACAGCAGTGTGCGCGACTTTCAGGAGTGTGCCTGGAAAGTGCCAGAATCACCAGGAGCATCTGTGCAAAAGCTGCTGCCTCTGTGACCGCATTGAGGCACGTTCGCGTGTCTGCGAGTATATAGACGGCTCTTTCGCGTTCACTCCGAGGGAAACGGTCCGCTATTGCTTCTGTGCGCACAGACGCGATTCCCTTGTCTCTTGCGAACACAGGGAACTCTGTGCATCCAAATCTACAGGCTAAGGACGCGTCTGCATATGTTTTGGTGAACAATCGAGTGTGCGTGTTCTGACAGCTGCCTCTATGCAGACGTCTCCACAGAGCCACTTCTGAATGCCCCGCAGCCCAGGACTGAATGGATACACTAACAAGTGCACCGGTGTGAGCAACCACATATGCAGAAGGACGTCTTTCATCTCACAGAAGCGCGAACGTCTTGGCGTTCAAGCACATGGCAGAAACAAGGTGTGAACAGATGAGCTGCTGCTATTTTCTCCGTTCGGCATGCTTCGTTGTAGCTCTCTTGCCGGTCGCCGGCTTAGCGGCTTGCTTTGCGCGACTAGCTCTGGGGAGAGAAGGAGATAGCGCCGGAAACCTCGCCTTTTGCCTTCTTCGGCGCTGGAACCTGGTTGCTGCGCCTTCTCTTTGTCCATGTGCACACACACGATTCCTCAGCGAAAACCATGCAGAAACCTTTCCACGAGCACCCAGGGATGTGCACCCAGCACCACGTGCACGCACACGCAGCTAGAGAAAAGCACCTACCTTTTCACACACTGAAGCCTAAGCAAACGCGTGGCCACACACACGCACACATCCGCAAGCGCGCCTACTCCCATCTATTGAGGGAAAGACGGACGAGCAACGTCCTGACAGGCTTGAGGGGAAAAACGTCCGTTGACGGTTGGCGTACTGCACGCCCGCCTACGGGGCTGCAGGGGAATCCACATTTGGAAGGTACCTGAAGATGTGTGCCTGTTCTTGGAGCTCCGCTAGTAGGGTAGCAAAGACACTCGTAGGCAGTAATGAATGCTGCTCCGTGCTACTTCTCCTCCGCTGGCAAATGCTTCACAGTCGCCCTAGGAAAGACGTTTAACAATCGATCTCCAAGAGGAACGAAACACATGATGCCATAAGGCGAAAGAATAGCAGGGCATCTCTTCACAGGCTTGTCCCTGATCTATAGCTGAGGGCAAACACTTGTGTGCTTGTGGGAGAGCCTGTGTCTTTCCTGGAAGCGTTTGGGAGTTTTGCTCAGACGCGTGTTTCCTCAAGTTCAAGAATCAAGATCTAGGATACCTGCAGACAGGTGCCTGTTTGTGTGGAGACAGTCTGTTTGAAACTGTGTTCCTCAGCGCCCGCTCTTTCTCCCCGTCGCTCCACACGCCTGGGAGTCCCTTTCTTTCTCTCCACAAGCACGTGTGTTGACTTCGTCGCACATGTGCATCTGCACAAGCGTTGAGCTCAGCAGAGCGTGTCTCTTGACACTTGATGTGCGTTGGCTGTGTCTGCCTGCTCCAGTGAAGAGAGAAACGGGAAATCATCTTGGTAGAGGCAACAAAGCAAAAGCGAGGCAGGATTGACATCTGCTCAACAGAGACGGATTCCCTGCGCTGACACAGTTCACAGTTACACGAGAAGCAATCTGAGCGGTCCGTCGACCGGAGACGTGTTTCCCAAGAGGTCGTTTAGCGAGTGAACAGCAGTGTGCGCGACTTTCAGGAGTGTGCCTGGAAAGTGCCAGAATCACCAGGAGCATCTGTGCAAAAGCTGCTGCCTCTGTGACCGCATTGAGGCACGTTCGCGTGTCTGCGAGTATATAGACGGCTCTTTCGCGTTCACTCCGAGGGAAACGGTCCGCTATTGCTTCTGTGCGCACAGACGCGATTCCCTTGTCTCTTGCGAACACAGGGAACTCTGTGCATCCAAATCTACAGGCTAAGGACGCGTCTGCATATGTTTTGGTGAACAATCGAGTGTGCGTGTTCTGACAGCTGCCTCTATGCAGACGTCTCCACAGAGCCACTTCTGAATGCCCCGCAGCCCAGGACTGAATGGATACACTAACAAGTGCACCGGTGTGAGCAACCACATATGCAGAAGGACGTCTTTCATCTCACAGAAGCGCGAACGTCTTGGCGTTCAAGCACATGGCAGAAACAAGGTGTGAACAGATGAGCTGCTGCTATTTTCTCCGTTCGGCATGCTTCGTTGTAGCTCTCTTGCCGGTCGCCGGCTTAGCGGCTTGCTTTGCGCGACTAGCTCTGGGGAGAGAAGGAGATAGCGCCGGAAACCTCGCCTTTTGCCTTCTTCGGCGCTGGAACCTGGTTGCTGCGCCTTCTCTTTGTCCATGTGCACACACACGATTCCTCAGCGAAAACCATGCAGAAACCTTTCCACGAGCACCCAGGGATGTGCACCCAGCACCACGTGCACGCACACGCAGCTAGAGAAAAGCACCTACCTTTTCACACACTGATGCCTAAGCAAACGCGTGGCCACACACACGCACACATCCGCAAGCGCGCCTACTCCCATCTATTGAGGGAAAGACGGACGAGCTCTTTGGTTGCTCTTCACAGGCTTGTCCCTGATCTATAGCTGAGGGCAAACACTTGTGTGCTTGTGGGAGAGCCTGTGTCTTTCCTGGAAGCGTTTGGGAGTTTTGCTCAGACGCGTGTTTCCTCAAGTTCAAGAATCAAGATCTAGGATACCTGCAGACAGGTGCCTGTTTGTGTGGAGACAGTCTGTTTGAAACTGTGTTCCTCAGCGCCCGCTCTTTCTCCCCGTCGCTCCACACGCCTGGGAGTCCCTTTCTTTCTCTCCACAAGCACGTGTGTTGACTTCGTCGCACATGTGCATCTGCACAAGCGTTGAGCTCAGCAGAGCGTGTCTCTTGACACTTGATGTGCGTTGGCTGTGTCTGCCTGCTCCAGTGAAGAGAAAACGGGAAATCATCTTGGTAGAGGCAACAAAGCAAAAGCGAGGCAGGATTGACATCTGCTCAACAGAGACGGATTCCCTGCGCTGACACAGTTCACAGTTACACGAGAAGCAATCTGAGCGGTCCGTCGACCGGAGACGTGTTTCCCAAGAGGTCGTTTAGCGAGTGAACAGCAGTGTGCGCGACTTTCAGGAGTGTGCCTGGAAAGTGCCAGAATCACCAGGAGCATCTGTGCAAAAGCTGCTGCCTCTGTGACCGCATTGAGGCACGTTCGCGTGTCTGCGAGTATATAGACGGCTCTTTCGCGTTCACTCCGAGGGAAACGGTCCGCTATTGCTTCTGTGCGCACAGACGCGATTCCCTTGTCTCTTGCGAACACAGGGAACTCTGTGCATCCAAATCTACAGGCTAAGGACGCGTCTGCATATGTTTTGGTGAACAATCGAGTGTGCGTGTTCTGACAGCTGCCTCTATGCAGACGTCTCCACAGAGCCACTTCTGAATGCCCCGCAGCCCAGGACTGAATGGATACACTAACAAGTGCACCGGTGTGAGCAACCACATATGCAGAAGGACGTCTTTCATCTCACAGAAGCGCGAACGTCTTGGCGTTCAAGCACATGGCAGAAACAAGGTGTGAACAGATGAGCTGCTGCTATTTTCTCCGTTCGGCATGCTTCGTTGTAGCTCTCTTGCCGGTCGCCGGCTTAGCGGCTTGCTTTGCGCGACTAGCTCTGGGGAGAGAAGGAGATAGCGCCGGAAACCTCGCCTTTTGCCTTCTTCGGCGCTGGAACCTGGTTGCTGCGCCTTCTCTTTGTCCATGTGCACACACACGATTCCTCAGCGAAAACCATGCAGAAACCTTTCCACGAGCACCCAGGGATGTGCACCCAGCACCACGTGCACGCACACGCAGCTAGAGAAAAGCACCTACCTTTTCACACACTGATGCCTAAGCAAACGCGTGGCCACACACACGCACACATCCGCAAGCGCGCCTACTCCCATCTATTGAGAGAAAGACGGACGAGCTCTTTGGTTGCTCTTCACAGGCTTGTCCCTGATCTATAGCTGAGGGCAAACACTTGTGTGCTTGTGGGAGAGCCTGTGTCTTTCCTGGAAGCGTTTGGGAGTTTTGCTCAGACGCGTGTTTCCTCAAGTTCAAGAATCAAGATCTAGGATACCTGCAGACAGGTGCCTGTTTGTGTGGAGACAGTCTGTTTGAAACTGTGTTCCTCAGCGCCCACTCTTTCTCCCCGTCGCTCCACACGCCTGGGAGTCCCTTTCTTTCTCTCCACAAGCACGTGTGTTGACTTCGTCGCACATGTGCATCTGCACAAGCGTTGAGCTCAGCAGAGCGTGTCTCTTGACACTTGATGTGCGTTGGCTGTGTCTGCCTGCTCCAGTGAAGAGAGAAACGGGAAATCATCTTGGTAGAGGCAACAAAGCAAAAGCGAGGCAGGATTGACATCTGCTCAACAGAGACGGATTCCCTGCGCTGACACAGTTCACAGTTACACGAGAAGCAATCTGAGCGGTCCGTCGACCGGAGACGTGTTTCCCAAGAGGTCGTTTAGCGAGTGAACAGCAGTGTGCGCGACTTTCAGGAGTGTGCCTGGAAAGTGCCAGAATCACCAGGAGCATCTGTGCAAAAGCTGCTGCCTCTGTGACCGCATTGAGGCACGTTCGCGTGTCTGCGAGTATATAGACGGCTCTTTCGCGTTCACTCCGAGGGAAACGGTCCGCTATTGCTTCTGTGCGCACAGACGCGATTCCCTTGTCTCTTGCGAACACAGGGAACTCTGTGCATCCAAATCTACAGGCTAAGGACGCGTCTGCATATGTTTTGGTGAACAATCGAGTGTGCGTGTTCTGACAGCTGCCTCTATGCAGACGTCTCCACAGAGCCACTTCTGAATGCCCCGCAGCCCAGGACTGAATGGATACACTAACAAGTGCACCGGTGTGAGCAACCACATATGCAGAAGGACGTCTTTCATCTCACAGAAGCGCGAACGTCTTGGCGTTCAAGCACATGGCAGAAACAAGGTGTGAACAGATGAGCTGCTGCTATTTTCTCCGTTCGGCATGCTTCGTTGTAGCTCTCTTGCCGGTCGCCGGCTTAGCGGCTTGCTTTGCGCGACTAGCTCTGGGGAGAGAAGGAGATAGCGCCGGAAACCTCGCCTTTTGCCTTCTTCGGCGCTGGAACCTGGTTGCTGCGCCTTCTCTTTGTCCATGTGCACACACACGATTCCTCAGCGAAAACCATGCAGAAACCTTTCCACGAGCACCCAGGGATGTGCACCCAGCACCACGTGCACGCACACGCAGCTAGAGAAAAGCACCTACCTTTTCACACACTGATGCCTAAGCAAACGCGTGGCCACACACACGCACACATCCGCAAGCGCGCCTACTCCCATCTATTGAGGGAAAGACGGACGAGCTCTTTGGTTGCTCTTCACAGGCTTGTCCCTGATCTATAGCTGAGGGCAAACACTTGTGTGCTTGTGGGAGAGCCTGTGTCTTTCCTGGAAGCGTTTGGGAGTTTTGCTCAGACGCGTGTTTCCTCAAGTTCAAGAATCAAGATCTAGGATACCTGCAGACAGGTGCCTGTTTGTGTGGAGACAGTCTGTTTGAAACTGTGTTCCTCAGCGCCCGCTCTTTCTCCCCGTCGCTCCACACGCCTGGGAGTCCCTTTCTTTCTCTCCACAAGCACGTGTGTTGACTTCGTCGCACATGTGCATCTGCACAAGCGTTGAGCTCAGCAGAGCGTGTCTCTTGACACTTGATGTGCGTTGGCTGTGTCTGCCTGCTCCAGTGAAGAGAGAAACGGGAAATCATCTTGGTAGAGGCAACAAAGCAAAAGCGAGGCAGGATTGACATCTGCTCAACAGAGACGGATTCCCTGCGCTGACACAGTTCACAGTTACACGAGAAGCAATCTGAGCGGTCCGTCGACCGGAGACGTGTTTCCCAAGAGGTCGTTTAGCGAGTGAACAGCAGTGTGCGCGACTTTCAGGAGTGTGCCTGGAAAGTGCCAGAATCACCAGGAGCATCTGTGCAAAAGCTGCTGCCTCTGTGACCGCATTGAGGCACGTTCGCGTGTCTGCGAGTATATAGACGGCTCTTTCGCGTTCACTCCGAGGGAAACGGTCCGCTATTGCTTCTGTGCGCACAGACGCGATTCCCTTGTCTCTTGCGAACACAGGGAACTCTGTGCATCCAAATCTACAGGCTAAGGACGCGTCTGCATATGTTTTGGTGAACAATCGAGTGTGCGTGTTCTGACAGCTGCCTCTATGCAGACGTCTCCACAGAGCCACTTCTGAATGCCCCGCAGCCCAGGACTGAATGGATACACTAACAAGTGCACCGGTGTGAGCAACCACATATGCAGAAGGACGTCTTTCATCTCACAGAAGCGCGAACGTCTTGGCGTTCAAGCACATGGCAGAAACAAGGTGTGAACAGATGAGCTGCTGCTATTTTCTCCGTTCGGCATGCTTCGTTGTAGCTCTCTTGCCGGTCGCCGGCTTAGCGGCTTGCTTTGCGCGACTAGCTCTGGGGAGAGAAGGAGATAGCGCCGGAAACCTCGCCTTTTGCCTTCTTCGGCGCTGGAACCTGGTTGCTGCGCCTTCTCTTTGTCCATGTGCACACACACGATTCCTCAGCGAAAACCATGCAGAAACCTTTCCACGAGCACCCAGGGATGTGCACCCAGCACCACGTGCACGCACACGCAGCTAGAGAAAAGCACCTACCTTTTCACACACTGATGCCTAAGCAAACGCGTGGCCACACACACGCACACATCCGCAAGCGCGCCTACTCCCATCTATTGAGGGAAAGACGGACGAGCTCTTTGGTTGCTCTTCACAGGCTTGTCCCTGATCTATAGCTGAGGGCAAACACTTGTGTGCTTGTGGGAGAGCCTGTGTCTTTCCTGGAAGCGTTTGGGAGTTTTGCTCAGACGCGTGTTTCCTCAAGTTCAAGAATCAAGATCTAGGATACCTGCAGACAGGTGCCTGTTTGTGTGGAGACAGTCTGTTTGAAACTGTGTTCCTCAGCGCCCGCTCTTTCTCCCCGTCGCTCCACACGCCTGGGAGTCCCTTTCTTTCTCTCCACAAGCACGTGTGTTGACTTCGTCGCACATGTGCATCTGCACAAGCGTTGAGCTCAGCAGAGCGTGTCTCTTGACACTTGATGTGCGTTGGCTGTGTCTGCCTGCTCCAGTGAAGAGAGAAACGGGAAATCATCTTGGTAGAGGCAACAAAGCAAAAGCGAGGCAGGATTGACATCTGCTCAACAGAGACGGATTCCCTGCACTGACACAGTTCACAGTTACACGAGAAGCAATCTGAGCGGTCCGTCGACCGGAGACGTGTTTCCCAAGAGGTCGTTTAGCGAGTGAACAGCAGTGTGCGCGACTTTCAGGAGTGTGCCTGGAAAGTGCCAGAATCACCAGGAGCATCTGTGCAAAAGCTGCTGCCTCTGTGACCGCATTGAGGCACGTTCGCGTGTCTGCGAGTATATAGACGGCTCTTTCGCGTTCACTCCGAGGGAAACGGTCCGCTATTGCTTCTGTGCGCACAGACGCGATTCCCTTGTCTCTTGCGAACACAGGGAACTCTGTGCATCCAAATCTACAGGCTAAGGACGCGTCTGCATATGTTTTGGTGAACAATCGAGTGTGCGTGTTCTGACAGCTGCCTCTATGCAGACGTCTCCACAGAGCCACTTCTGAATGCCCCGCAGCCCAGGACTGAATGGATACACTAACAAGTGCACCGGTGTGAGCAACCACATATGCAGAAGGACGTCTTTCATCTCACAGAAGCGCGAACGTCTTGGCGTTCAAGCACATGGCAGAAACAAGGTGTGAACAGATGAGCTGCTGCTATTTTCTCCGTTCGGCATGCTTCGTTGTAGCTCTCTTGCCGGTCGCCGGCTTAGCGGCTTGCTTTGCGCGACTAGCTCTGGGGAGAGAAGGAGATAGCGCCGGAAACCTCGCCTTTTGCCTTCTTCGGCGCTGGAACCTGGTTGCTGCGCCTTCTCTTTGTCCATGTGCACACACACGATTCCTCAGCGAAAACCATGCAGAAACCTTTCCACGAGCACCCAGGGATGTGCACCCAGCACCACGTGCACGCACACGCAGCTAGAGAAAAGCACCTACCTTTTCACACACTGATGCCTAAGCAAACGCGTGGCCACACACACGCACACATCCGCAAGCGCGCCTACTCCCATCTATTGAGGGAAAGACGGACGAGCAACGTCCTGACAGGCTTGAGGGGAAAAACGTCCGTTGACGGTTGGCGTACTGCACGCCCGCCTACGGGGCTGCAGGGGAATCCACATTTGGAAGGTACCTGAAGATGTGTGCCTGTTCTTGGAGCTCCGCTAGTAGGGTAGCAAAGACACTCGTAGGCAGTACTGAATGCTGCTCCGTGCTACTTCTCCTCCGCTGGCAAATGCTTCACAGTCGCCCGAGGAAAGACGTTTAACAATCGATCTCCAAGAGGAACGAAACACATGATGCCATAAGGCGAAAGAATAGCAGGGCATCTCTTCACAGGCTTGTCCCTGATCTATAGCTGAGGGCAAACACTTGTGTGCTTGTGGGAGAGCCTGTGTCTTTCCTGGAAGCGTTTGGGAGTTTTGCTCAGACGCGTGTTTCCTCAAGTTCAAGAATCAAGATCTAGGATACCTGCAGACAGGTGCCTGTTTGTGTGGAGACAGTCTGTTTGAAACCGTGTTCCTCAGCGCCCGCTCTTTCTCCCCGTCGCTCCACACGCCTGGGAGTCCCTTTCTTTCTCTCCACAAGCACGTGTGTTGACTTCGTCGCACATGTGCATCTGCACAAGCGTTGAGCTCAGCAGAGCGTGTCTCTTGACACTTGATGTGCGTTGGCTGTGTCTGCCTGCTCCAGTGAAGAGAGAAACGGGAAATCATCTTGGTAGAGGCAACAAAGCAAAAGCGAGGCAGGATTGACATCTGCTCAACAGAGACGGATTCCCTGCGCTGACACAGTTCACAGTTACACGAGAAGCAATCTGAGCGGTCCGTCGACCGGAGACGTGTTTCCCAAGAGGTCGTTTAGCGAGTGAACAGCAGTGTGCGCGACTTTCAGGAGTGTGCCTGGAAAGTGCCAGAATCACCAGGAGCATCTGTGCAAAAGCTGCTGCCTCTGTGACCGCATTGAGGCACGTTCGCGTGTCTGCGAGTATATAGACGGCTCTTTCGCGTTCACTCCGAGGGAAACGGTCCGCTATTGCTTCTGTGCGCACAGACGCGATTCCCTTGTCTCTTGCGAACACAGGGAACTCTGTGCATCCAAATCTACAGGCTAAGGACGCGTCTGCATATGTTTTGGTGAACAATCGAGTGTGCGTGTTCTGACAGCTGCCTCTATGCAGACGTCTCCACAGAGCCACTTCTGAATGCCCCGCAGCCCAGGACTGAATGGATACACTAACAAGTGCACCGGTGTGAGCAACCACATATGCAGAAGGACGTCTTTCATCTCACAGAAGCGCGAACGTCTTGGCGTTCAAGCACATGGCAGAAACAAGGTGTGAACAGATGAGCTGCTGCTATTTTCTCCGTTCGGCATGCTTCGTTGTAGCTCTCTTGCCGGTCGCCGGCTTAGCGGCTTGCTTTGCGCGACTAGCTCTGGGGAGAGAAGGAGATAGCGCCGGAAACCTCGCCTTTTGCCTTCTTCGGCGCTGGAACCTGGTTGCTGCGCCTTCTCTTTGTCCATGTGCACACACACGATTCCTCAGCGAAAACCATGCAGAAACCTTTCCACGAGCACCCAGGGATGTGCACCCAGCACCACGTGCACGCACACGCAGCTAGAGAAAAGCACCTACCTTTTCACACACTGATGCCTAAGCAAACGCGTGGCCACACACACGCACACATCCGCAAGCGCGCCTACTCCCATCTATTGAGGGAAAGACGGACGAGCTCTTTGGTTGCTCTTCACAGGCTTGTCCCTGATCTATAGCTGAGGGCAAACACTTGTGTGCTTGTGGGAGAGCCTGTGTCTTTCCTGGAAGCGTTTGGGAGTTTTGCTCAGACGCGTGTTTCCTCAAGTTCAAGAATCAAGATCTAGGATACCTGCAGACAGGTGCCTGTTTGTGTGGAGACAGTCTGTTTGAAACTGTGTTCCTCAGCGCCCGCTCTTTCTCCCCGTCGCTCCACACGCCTGGGAGTCCCTTTCTTTCTCTCCACAAGCACGTGTGTTGACTTCGTCGCACATGTGCATCTGCACAAGCGTTGAGCTCAGCAGAGCGTGTCTCTTGACACTTGATGTGCGTTGGCTGTGTCTGCCTGCTCCAGTGAAGAGAGAAACGGGAAATCATCTTGGTAGAGGCAACAAAGCAAAAGCGAGGCAGGATTGACATCTGCTCAACAGAGACGGATTCCCTGCGCTGACACAGTTCACAGTTACACGAGAAGCAATCTGAGCGGTCCGTCGACCGGAGACGTGTTTCCCAAGAGGTCGTTTAGCGAGTGAACAGCAGTGTGCGCGACTTTCAGGAGTGTGCCTGGAAAGTGCCAGAATCACCAGGAGCATCTGTGCAAAAGCTGCTGCCTCTGTGACCGCATTGAGGCACGTTCGCGTGTCTGCGAGTATATAGACGGCTCTTTCGCGTTCACTCCGAGGGAAACGGTCCGCTATTGCTTCTGTGCGCACAGACGCGATTCCCTTGTCTCTTGCGAACACAGGGAACTCTGTGCATCCAAATCTACAGGCTAAGGACGCGTCTGCATATGTTTTGGTGAACAATCGAGTGTGCGTGTTCTGACAGCTGCCTCTATGCAGACGTCTCCACAGAGCCACTTCTGAATGCCCCGCAGCCCAGGACTGAATGGATACACTAACAAGTGCACCGGTGTGAGCAACCACATATGCAGAAGGACGTCTTTCATCTCACAGAAGCGCGAACGTCTTGGCGTTCAAGCACATGGCAGAAACAAGGTGTGAACAGATGAGCTGCTGCTATTTTCTCCGTTCGGCATGCTTCGTTGTAGCTCTCTTGCCGGTCGCCGGCTTAGCGGCTTGCTTTGCGCGACTAGCTCTGGGGAGAGAAGGAGATAGCGCCGGAAACCTCGCCTTTTGCCTTCTTCGGCGCTGGAACCTGGTTGCTGCGCCTTCTCTTTGTCCATGTGCACACACACGATTCCTCAGCGAAAACCATGCAGAAACCTTTCCACGAGCACCCAGGGATGTGCACCCAGCACCACGTGCACGCACACGCAGCTAGAGAAAAGCACCTACCTTTTCACACACTGATGCCTAAGCAAACGCGTGGCCACACACACGCACACATCCGCAAGCGCGCCTACTCCCATCTATTGAGGGAAAGACGGACGAGCTCTTTGGTTGCTCTTCACAGGCTTGTCCCTGATCTATAGCTGAGGGCAAACACTTGTGTGCTTGTGGGAGAGCCTGTGTCTTTCCTGGAAGCGTTTGGGAGTTTTGCTCAGACGCGTGTTTCCTCAAGTTCAAGAATCAAGATCTAGGATACCTGCAGACAGGTGCCTGTTTGTGTGGAGACAGTCTGTTTGAAACTGTGTTCCTCAGCGCCCGCTCTTTCTCCCCGTCGCTCCACACGCCTGGGAGTCCCTTTCTTTCTCTCCACAAGCACGTGTGTTGACTTCGTCGCACATGTGCATCTGCACAAGCGTTGAGCTCAGCAGAGCGTGTCTCTTGACACTTGATGTGCGTTGGCTGTGTCTGCCTGCTCCAGTGAAGAGAGAAACGGGAAATCATCTTGGTAGAGGCAACAAAGCAAAAGCGAGGCAGGATTGACATCTGCTCAACAGAGACGGATTCCCTGCACTGACACAGTTCACAGTTACACGAGAAGCAATCTGAGCGGTCCGTCGACCGGAGACGTGTTTCCCAAGAGGTCGTTTAGCGAGTGAACAGCAGTGTGCGCGACTTTCAGGAGTGTGCCTGGAAAGTGCCAGAATCACCAGGAGCATCTGTGCAAAAGCTGCTGCCTCTGTGACCGCATTGAGGCACGTTCGCGTGTCTGCGAGTATATAGACGGCTCTTTCGCGTTCACTCCGAGGGAAACGGTCCGCTATTGCTTCTGTGCGCACAGACGCGATTCCCTTGTCTCTTGCGAACACAGGGAACTCTGTGCATCCAAATCTACAGGCTAAGGACGCGTCTGCATATGTTTTGGTGAACAATCGAGTGTGCGTGTTCTGACAGCTGCCTCTATGCAGACGTCTCCACAGAGCCACTTCTGAATGCCCCGCAGCCCAGGACTGAATGGATACACTAACAAGTGCACCGGTGTGAGCAACCACATATGCAGAAGGACGTCTTTCATCTCACAGAAGCGCGAACGTCTTGGCGTTCAAGCACATGGCAGAAACAAGGTGTGAACAGATGAGCTGCTGCTATTTTCTCCGTTCGGCATGCTTCGTTGTAGCTCTCTTGCCGGTCGCCGGCTTAGCGGCTTGCTTTGCGCGACTAGCTCTGGGGAGAGAAGGAGATAGCGCCGGAAACCTCGCCTTTTGCCTTCTTCGGCGCTGGAACCTGGTTGCTGCGCCTTCTCTTTGTCCATGTGCACACACACGATTCCTCAGCGAAAACCATGCAGAAACCTTTCCACGAGCACCCAGGGATGTGCACCCAGCACCACGTGCACGCACACGCAGCTAGAGAAAAGCACCTACCTTTTCACACACTGATGCCTAAGCAAACGCGTGGCCACACACACGCACACATCCGCAAGCGCGCCTACTCCCATCTATTGAGGGAAAGACGGACGAGCAACGTCCTGACAGGCTTGAGGGGAAAAACGTCCGTTGACGGTTGGCGTACTGCACGCCCGCCTACGGGGCTGCAGGGGAATCCACATTTGGAAGGTACCTGAAGATGTGTGCCTGTTCTTGGAGCTCCGCTAGTAGGGTAGCAAAGACACTCGTAGGCAGTACTGAATGCTGCTCCGTGCTACTTCTCCTCCGCTGGCAAATGCTTCACAGTCGCCCGAGGAAAGACGTTTAACAATCGATCTCCAAGAGGAACGAAACACATGATGCCATAAGGCGAAAGAATAGCAGGGCATCTCTTCACAGGCTTGTCCCTGATCTATAGCTGAGGGCAAACACTTGTGTGCTTGTGGGAGAGCCTGTGTCTTTCCTGGAAGCGTTTGGGAGTTTTGCTCAGACGCGTGTTTCCTCAAGTTCAAGAATCAAGATCTAGGATACCTGCAGACAGGTGCCTGTTTGTGTGGAGACAGTCTGTTTGAAACCGTGTTCCTCAGCGCCCGCTCTTTCTCCCCGTCGCTCCACACGCCTGGGAGTCCCTTTCTTTCTCTCCACAAGCACGTGTGTTGACTTCGTCGCACATGTGCATCTGCACAAGCGTTGAGCTCAGCAGAGCGTGTCTCTTGACACTTGATGTGCGTTGGCTGTGTCTGCCTGCTCCAGTGAAGAGAGAAACGGGAAATCATCTTGGTAGAGGCAACAAAGCAAAAGCGAGGCAGGATTGACATCTGCTCAACAGAGACGGATTCCCTGCGCTGACACAGTTCACAGTTACACGAGAAGCAATCTGAGCGGTCCGTCGACCGGAGACGTGTTTCCCAAGAGGTCGTTTAGCGAGTGAACAGCAGTGTGCGCGACTTTCAGGAGTGTGCCTGGAAAGTGCCAGAATCACCAGGAGCATCTGTGCAAAAGCTGCTGCCTCTGTGACCGCATTGAGGCACGTTCGCGTGTCTGCGAGTATATAGACGGCTCTTTCGCGTTCACTCCGAGGGAAACGGTCCGCTATTGCTTCTGTGCGCACAGACGCGATTCCCTTGTCTCTTGCGAACACAGGGAACTCTGTGCATCCAAATCTACAGGCTAAGGACGCGTCTGCGTATGTTTTGGTGAACAATCGAGTGTGCGTGTTCTGACAGCTGCCTCTATGCAGACGTCTCCACAGAGCCACTTCTGAATGCCCCGCAGCCCAGGACTGAATGGATACACTAACAAGTGCACCGGTGTGAGCAACCACATATGCAGAAGGACGTCTTTCATCTCACAGAAGCGCGAACGTCTTGGCGTTCAAGCACATGGCAGAAACAAGGTGTGAACAGATGAGCTGCTGCTATTTTCTCCGTTCGGCATGCTTCGTTGTAGCTCTCTTGCCGGTCGCCGGCTTAGCGGCTTGCTTTGCGCGACTAGCTCTGGGGAGAGAAGGAGATAGCGCCGGAAACCTCGCCTTTTGCCTTCTTCGGCGCTGGAACCTGGTTGCTGCGCCTTCTCTTTGTCCATGTGCACACACACGATTCCTCAGCGAAAACCATGCAGAAACCTTTCCACGAGCACCCAGGGATGTGCACCCAGCACCACGTGCACGCACACGCAGCTAGAGAAAAGCACCTACCTTTTCACACACTGATGCCTAAGCAAACGCGTGGCCACACACACGCACACATCCGCAAGCGCGCCTACTCCCATCTATTGAGGGAAAGACGGACGAGCTCTTTGGTTGCTCTTCACAGGCTTGTCCCTGATCTATAGCTGAGGGCAAACACTTGTGTGCTTGTGGGAGAGCCTGTGTCTTTCCTGGAAGCGTTTGGGAGTTTTGCTCAGACGCGTGTTTCCTCAAGTTCAAGAATCAAGATCTAGGATACCTGCAGACAGGTGCCTGTTTGTGTGGAGACAGTCTGTTTGAAACTGTGTTCCTCAGCGCCCGCTCTTTCTCCCCGTCGCTCCACACGCCTGGGAGTCCCTTTCTTTCTCTCCACAAGCACGTGTGTTGACTTCGTCGCACATGTGCATCTGCACAAGCGTTGAGCTCAGCAGAGCGTGTCTCTTGACACTTGATGTGCGTTGGCTGTGTCTGCCTGCTCCAGTGAAGAGAGAAACGGGAAATCATCTTGGTAGAGGCAACAAAGCAAAAGCGAGGCAGGATTGACATCTGCTCAACAGAGACGGATTCCCTGCGCTGACACAGTTCACAGTTACACGAGAAGCAATCTGAGCGGTCCGTCGACCGGAGACGTGTTTCCCAAGAGGTCGTTTAGCGAGTGAACAGCAGTGTGCGCGACTTTCAGGAGTGTGCCTGGAAAGTGCCAGAATCACCAGGAGCATCTGTGCAAAAGCTGCTGCCTCTGTGACCGCATTGAGGCACGTTCGCGTGTCTGCGAGTATATAGACGGCTCTTTCGCGTTCACTCCGAGGGAAACGGTCCGCTATTGCTTCTGTGCGCACAGACGCGATTCCCTTGTCTCTTGCGAACACAGGGAACTCTGTGCATCCAAATCTACAGGCTAAGGACGCGTCTGCATATGTTTTGGTGAACAATCGAGTGTGCGTGTTCTGACAGCTGCCTCTATGCAGACGTCTCCACAGAGCCACTTCTGAATGCCCCGCAGCCCAGGACTGAATGGATACACTAACAAGTGCACCGGTGTGAGCAACCACATATGCAGAAGGACGTCTTTCATCTCACAGAAGCGCGAACGTCTTGGCGTTCAAGCACATGGCAGAAACAAGGTGTGAACAGATGAGCTGCTGCTATTTTCTCCGTTCGGCATGCTTCGTTGTAGCTCTCTTGCCGGTCGCCGGCTTAGCGGCTTGCTTTGCGCGACTAGCTCTGGGGAGAGAAGGAGATAGCGCCGGAAACCTCGCCTTTTGCCTTCTTCGGCGCTGGAACCTGGTTGCTGCGCCTTCTCTTTGTCCATGTGCACACACACGATTCCTCAGCGAAAACCATGCAGAAACCTTTCCACGAGCACCCAGGGATGTGCACCCAGCACCACGTGCACGCACACGCAGCTAGAGAAAAGCACCTACCTTTTCACACACTGAAGCCTAAGCAAACGCGTGGCCACACACACGCACACATCCGCAAGCGCGCCTACTCCCATCTATTGAGGGAAAGACGTACGAGCTCTTTGGTTGCTCTTCACAGGCTTGTCCCTGATCTATAGCTGAGGGCAAACACTTGTGTGCTTGTGGGAGAGCCTGTGTCTTTCCTGGAAGCGTTTGGGAGTTTTGCTCAGACGCGTGTTTCCTCAAGTTCAAGAATCAAGATCTAGGATACCTGCAGACAGGTGCCTGTTTGTGTGGAGACAGTCTGTTTGAAACTGTGTTCCTCAGCGCCCGCTCTTTCTCCCCGTCGCTCCACACGCCTGGGAGTCCCTTTCTTTCTCTCCACAAGCACGTGTGTTGACTTCGTCGCACATGTGCATCTGCACAAGCGTTGAGCTCAGCAGAGCGTGTCTCTTGACACTTGATGTGCGTTGGCTGTGTCTGCGTGCTCCAGTGAAGAGAGAAACGGGAAATCATCTTGGTAGAGGCAACAAAGCAAAAGCGAGGCAGGATTGACATCTGCTCAACAGAGACGGATTCCCTGCGCTGACACAGTTCACAGTTACACGAGAAGCAATCTGAGCGGTCCGTCGACCGGAGACGTGTTTCCCAAGAGGTCGTTTAGCGAGTGAACAGCAGTGTGCGCGACTTTCAGGAGTGTGCCTGGAAAGTGCCAGAATCACCAGGAGCATCTGTGCAAAAGCTGCTGCCTCTGTGACCGCATTGAGGCACGTTCGCGTGTCTGCGAGTATATAGACGGCTCTTTCGCGTTCACTCCGAGGGAAACGGTCCGCTATTGCTTCTGTGCGCACAGACGCGATTCCCTTGTCTCTTGCGAACACAGGGAACTCTGTGCATCCAAATCTACAGGCTAAGGACGCGTCTGCGTATGTTTTGGTGAACAATCGAGTGTGCGTGTTCTGACAGCTGCCTCTATGCAGACGTCTCCACAGAGCCACTTCTGAATGCCCCGCAGCCCAGGACTGAATGGATACACTAACAAGTGCACCGGTGTGAGCAACCACATATGCAGAAGGACGTCTTTCATCTCACAGAAGCGCGAACGTCTTGGCGTTCAAGCACATGGCAGAAACAAGGTGTGAACAGATGAGCTGCTGCTATTTTCTCCGTTCGGCATGCTTCGTTGTAGCTCTCTTGCCGGTCGCCGGCTTAGCGGCTTGCTTTGCGCGACTAGCTCTGGGGAGAGAAGGAGATAGCGCCGGAAACCTCGCCTTTTGCCTTCTTCGGCGCTGGAACCTGGTTGCTGCGCCTTCTCTTTGTCCATGTGCACACACACGATTCCTCAGCGAAAACCATGCAGAAACCTTTCCACGAGCACCCAGGGATGTGCACCCAGCACCACGTGCACGCACACGCAGCTAGAGAAAAGCACCTACCTTTTCACACACTGATGCCTAAGCAAACGCGTGGCCACACACACGCACACATCCGCAAGCGCGCCTACTCCCATCTATTGAGGGAAAGACGGACGAGCTCTTTGGTTGCTCTTCACAGGCTTGTCCCTGATCTATAGCTGAGGGCAAACACTTGTGTGCTTGTGGGAGAGCCTGTGTCTTTCCTGGAAGCGTTTGGGAGTTTTGCTCAGACGCGTGTTTCCTCAAGTTCAAGAATCAAGATCTAGGATACCTGCAGACAGGTGCCTGTTTGTGTGGAGACAGTCTGTTTGAAACTGTGTTCCTCAGCGCCCGCTCTTTCTCCCCGTCGCTCCACACGCCTGGGAGTCCCTTTCTTTCTCTCCACAAGCACGTGTGTTGACTTCGTCGCACATGTGCATCTGCACAAGCGTTGAGCTCAGCAGAGCGTGTCTCTTGACACTTGATGTGCGTTGGCTGTGTCTGCCTGCTCCAGTGAAGAGAGAAACGGGAAATCATCTTGGTAGAGGCAACAAAGCAAAAGCGAGGCAGGATTGACATCTGCTCAACAGAGACGGATTCCCTGCGCTGACACAGTTCACAGTTACACGAGAAGCAATCTGAGCGGTCCGTCGACCGGAGACGTGTTTCCCAAGAGGTCGTTTAGCGAGTGAACAGCAGTGTGCGCGACTTTCAGGAGTGTGCCTGGAAAGTGCCAGAATCACCAGGAGCATCTGTGCAAAAGCTGCTGCCTCTGTGACCGCATTGAGGCACGTTCGCGTGTCTGCGAGTATATAGACGGCTCTTTCGCGTTCACTCCGAGGGAAACGGTCCGCTATTGCTTCTGTGCGCACAGACGCGATTCCCTTGTCTCTTGCGAACACAGGGAACTCTGTGCATCCAAATCTACAGGCTAAGGACGCGTCTGCATATGTTTTGGTGAACAATCGAGTGTGCGTGTTCTGACAGCTGCCTCTATGCAGACGTCTCCACAGAGCCACTTCTGAATGCCCCGCAGCCCAGGACTGAATGGATACACTAACAAGTGCACCGGTGTGAGCAACCACATATGCAGAAGGACGTCTTTCATCTCACAGAAGCGCGAACGTCTTGGCGTTCAAGCACATGGCAGAAACAAGGTGTGAACAGATGAGCTGCTGCTATTTTCTCCGTTCGGCATGCTTCGTTGTAGCTCTCTTGCCGGTCGCCGGCTTAGCGGCTTGCTTTGCGCGACTAGCTCTGGGGAGAGAAGGAGATAGCGCCGGAAACCTCGCCTTTTGCCTTCTTCGGCGCTGGAACCTGGTTGCTGCGCCTTCTCTTTGTCCATGTGCACACACACGATTCCTCAGCGAAAACCATGCAGAAACCTTTCCACGAGCACCCAGGGATGTGCACCCAGCACCACGTGCACGCACACGCAGCTAGAGAAAAGCACCTACCTTTTCACACACTGATGCCTAAGCAAACGCGTGGCCACACACACGCACACATCCGCAAGCGCGCCTACTCCCATCTATTGAGGGAAAGACGGACGAGCTCTTTGGTTGCTCTTCACAGGCTTGTCCCTGATCTATAGCTGAGGGCAAACACTTGTGTGCTTGTGGGAGAGCCTGTGTCTTTCCTGGAAGCGTTTGGGAGTTTTGCTCAGACGCGTGTTTCCTCAAGTTCAAGAATCAAGATCTAGGATACCTGCAGACAGGTGCCTGTTTGTGTGGAGACAGTCTGTTTGAAACTGTGTTCCTCAGCGCCCGCTCTTTCTCCCCGTCGCTCCACACGCCTGGGAGTCCCTTTCTTTCTCTCCACAAGCACGTGTGTTGACTTCGTCGCACATGTGCATCTGCACAAGCGTTGAGCTCAGCAGAGCGTGTCTCTTGACACTTGATGTGCGTTGGCTGTGTCTGCCTGCTCCAGTGAAGAGAGAAACGGGAAATCATCTTGGTAGAGGCAACAAAGCAAAAGCGAGGCAGGATTGACATCTGCTCAACAGAGACGGATTCCCTGCGCTGACACAGTTCACAGTTACACGAGAAGCAATCTGAGCGGTCCGTCGACCGGAGACGTGTTTCCCAAGAGGTCGTTTAGCGAGTGAACAGCAGTGTGCGCGACTTTCAGGAGTGTGCCTGGAAAGTGCCAGAATCACCAGGAGCATCTGTGCAAAAGCTGCTGCCTCTGTGACCGCATTGAGGCACGTTCGCGTGTCTGCGAGTATATAGACGGCTCTTTCGCGTTCACTCCGAGGGAAACGGTCCGCTATTGCTTCTGTGCGCACAGACGCGATTCCCTTGTCTCTTGCGAACACAGGGAACTCTGTGCATCCAAATCTACAGGCTAAGGACGCGTCTGCATATGTTTTGGTGAACAATCGAGTGTGCGTGTTCTGACAGCTGCCTCTATGCAGACGTCTCCACAGAGCCACTTCTGAATGCCCCGCAGCCCAGGACTGAATGGATACACTAACAAGTGCACCGGTGTGAGCAACCACATATGCAGAAGGACGTCTTTCATCTCACAGAAGCGCGAACGTCTTGGCGTTCAAGCACATGGCAGAAACAAGGTGTGAACAGATGAGCTGCTGCTATTTTCTCCGTTCGGCATGCTTCGTTGTAGCTCTCTTGCCGGTCGCCGGCTTAGCGGCTTGCTTTGCGCGACTAGCTCTGGGGAGAGAAGGAGATAGCGCCGGAAACCTCGCCTTTTGCCTTCTTCGGCGCTGGAACCTGGTTGCTGCGCCTTCTCTTTGTCCATGTGCACACACACGATTCCTCAGCGAAAACCATGCAGAAACCTTTCCACGAGCACCCAGGGATGTGCACCCAGCACCACGTGCACGCACACGCAGCTAGAGAAAAGCACCTACCTTTTCACACACTGAAGCCTAAGCAAACGCGTGGCCACACACACGCACACATCCGCAAGCGCGCCTACTCCCATCTATTGAGGGAAAGACGTACGAGCTCTTTGGTTGCTCTTCACAGGCTTGTCCCTGATCTATAGCTGAGGGCAAACACTTGTGTGCTTGTGGGAGAGCCTGTGTCTTTCCTGGAAGCGTTTGGGAGTTTTGCTCAGACGCGTGTTTCCTCAAGTTCAAGAATCAAGATCTAGGATACCTGCAGACAGGTGCCTGTTTGTGTGGAGACAGTCTGTTTGAAACTGTGTTCCTCAGCGCCCGCTCTTTCTCCCCGTCGCTCCACACGCCTGGGAGTCCCTTTCTTTCTCTCCACAAGCACGTGTGTTGACTTCGTCGCACATGTGCATCTGCACAAGCGTTGAGCTCAGCAGAGCGTGTCTCTTGACACTTGATGTGCGTTGGCTGTGTCTGCGTGCTCCAGTGAAGAGAGAAACGGGAAATCATCTTGGTAGAGGCAACAAAGCAAAAGCGAGGCAGGATTGACATCTGCTCAACAGAGACGGATTCCCTGCGCTGACACAGTTCACAGTTACACGAGAAGCAATCTGAGCGGTCCGTCGACCGGAGACGTGTTTCCCAAGAGGTCGTTTAGCGAGTGAACAGCAGTGTGCGCGACTTTCAGGAGTGTGCCTGGAAAGTGCCAGAATCACCAGGAGCATCTGTGCAAAAGCTGCTGCCTCTGTGACCGCATTGAGGCACGTTCGCGTGTCTGCGAGTATATAGACGGCTCTTTCGCGTTCACTCCGAGGGAAACGGTCCGCTATTGCTTCTGTGCGCACAGACGCGATTCCCTTGTCTCTTGCGAACACAGGGAACTCTGTGCATCCAAATCTACAGGCTAAGGACGCGTCTGCGTATGTTTTGGTGAACAATCGAGTGTGCGTGTTCTGACAGCTGCCTCTATGCAGACGTCTCCACAGAGCCACTTCTGAATGCCCCGCAGCCCAGGACTGAATGGATACACTAACAAGTGCACCGGTGTGAGCAACCACATATGCAGAAGGACGTCTTTCATCTCACAGAAGCGCGAACGTCTTGGCGTTCAAGCACATGGCAGAAACAAGGTGTGAACAGATGAGCTGCTGCTATTTTCTCCGTTCGGCATGCTTCGTTGTAGCTCTCTTGCCGGTCGCCGGCTTAGCGGCTTGCTTTGCGCGACTAGCTCTGGGGAGAGAAGGAGATAGCGCCGGAAACCTCGCCTTTTGCCTTCTTCGGCGCTGGAACCTGGTTGCTGCGCCTTCTCTTTGTCCATGTGCACACACACGATTCCTCAGCGAAAACCATGCAGAAACCTTTCCACGAGCACCCAGGGATGTGCACCCAGCACCACGTGCACGCACACGCAGCTAGAGAAAAGCACCTACCTTTTCACACACTGATGCCTAAGCAAACGCGTGGCCACACACACGCACACATCCGCAAGCGCGCCTACTCCCATCTATTGAGGGAAAGACGGACGAGCTCTTTGGTTGCTCTTCACAGGCTTGTCCCTGATCTATAGCTGAGGGCAAACACTTGTGTGCTTGTGGGAGAGCCTGTGTCTTTCCTGGAAGCGTTTGGGAGTTTTGCTCAGACGCGTGTTTCCTCAAGTTCAAGAATCAAGATCTAGGATACCTGCAGACAGGTGCCTGTTTGTGTGGAGACAGTCTGTTTGAAACTGTGTTCCTCAGCGCCCGCTCTTTCTCCCCGTCGCTCCACACGCCTGGGAGTCCCTTTCTTTCTCTCCACAAGCACGTGTGTTGACTTCGTCGCACATGTGCATCTGCACAAGCGTTGAGCTCAGCAGAGCGTGTCTCTTGACACTTGATGTGCGTTGGCTGTGTCTGCCTGCTCCAGTGAAGAGAGAAACGGGAAATCATCTTGGTAGAGGCAACAAAGCAAAAGCGAGGCAGGATTGACATCTGCTCAACAGAGACGGATTCCCTGCGCTGACACAGTTCACAGTTACACGAGAAGCAATCTGAGCGGTCCGTCGACCGGAGACGTGTTTCCCAAGAGGTCGTTTAGCGAGTGAACAGCAGTGTGCGCGACTTTCAGGAGTGTGCCTGGAAAGTGCCAGAATCACCAGGAGCATCTGTGCAAAAGCTGCTGCCTCTGTGACCGCATTGAGGCACGTTCGCGTGTCTGCGAGTATATAGACGGCTCTTTCGCGTTCACTCCGAGGGAAACGGTCCGCTATTGCTTCTGTGCGCACAGACGCGATTCCCTTGTCTCTTGCGAACACAGGGAACTCTGTGCATCCAAATCTACAGGCTAAGGACGCGTCTGCATATGTTTTGGTGAACAATCGAGTGTGCGTGTTCTGACAGCTGCCTCTATGCAGACGTCTCCACAGAGCCACTTCTGAATGCCCCGCAGCCCAGGACTGAATGGATACACTAACAAGTGCACCGGTGTGAGCAACCACATATGCAGAAGGACGTCTTTCATCTCACAGAAGCGCGAACGTCTTGGCGTTCAAGCACATGGCAGAAACAAGGTGTGAACAGATGAGCTGCTGCTATTTTCTCCGTTCGGCATGCTTCGTTGTAGCTCTCTTGCCGGTCGCCGGCTTAGCGGCTTGCTTTGCGCGACTAGCTCTGGGGAGAGAAGGAGATAGCGCCGGAAACCTCGCCTTTTGCCTTCTTCGGCGCTGGAACCTGGTTGCTGCGCCTTCTCTTTGTCCATGTGCACACACACGATTCCTCAGCGAAAACCATGCAGAAACCTTTCCACGAGCACCCAGGGATGTGCACCCAGCACCACGTGCACGCACACGCAGCTAGAGAAAAGCACCTACCTTTTCACACACTGATGCCTAAGCAAACGCGTGGCCACACACACGCACACATCCGCAAGCGCGCCTACTCCCATCTATTGAGGGAAAGACGGACGAGCAACGTCCTGACAGGCTTGAGGGGAAAAACGTCCGTTGACGGTTGGCGTACTGCACGCCCGCCTACGGGGCTGCAGGGGAATCCACATTTGGAAGGTACCTGAAGATGTGTGCCTGTTCTTGGAGCTCCGCTAGTAGGGTAGCAAAGACACTCGTAGGCAGTACTGAATGCTGCTCCGTGCTACTTCTCCTCCGCTGGCAAATGCTTCACAGTCGCCCTAGGAAAGACGTTTAACAATCGATCTCCAAGAGGAACGAAACACATGATGCCATAAGGCGAAAGAATAGCAGGGCATCTCTTCACAGGCTTGTCCCTGATCTATAGCTGAGGGCAAACACTTGTGTGCTTGTGGGAGAGCCTGTGTCTTTCCTGGAAGCGTTTGGGAGTTTTGCTCAGACGCGTGTTTCCTCAAGTTCAAGAATCAAGATCTAGGATACCTGCAGACAGGTGCCTGTTTGTGTGGAGACAGTCTGTTTGAAACTGTGTTCCTCAGCGCCCGCTCTTTCTCCCCGTCGCTCCACACGCCTGGGAGTCCCTTTCTTTCTCTCCACAAGCACGTGTGTTGACTTCGTCGCACATGTGCATCTGCACAAGCGTTGAGCTCAGCAGAGCGTGTCTCTTGACACTTGATGTGCGTTGGCTGTGTCTGCCTGCTCCAGTGAAGAGAGAAACGGGAAATCATCTTGGTAGAGGCAACAAAGCAAAAGCGAGGCAGGATTGACATCTGCTCAACAGAGACGGATTCCCTGCGCTGACACAGTTCACAGTTACACGAGAAGTAATCTGAGCGGTCCGTCGACCGGAGACGTGTTTCCCAAGAGGTCGTTTAGCGAGTGAACAGCAGTGTGCGCGACTTTCAGGAGTGTGCCTGGAAAGTGCCAGAATCACCAGGAGCATCTGTGCAAAAGCTGCTGCCTCTGTGACCGCATTGAGGCACGTTCGCGTGTCTGCGAGTATATAGACGGCTCTTTCGCGTTCACTCCGAGGGAAACGGTCCGCTATTGCTTCTGTGCGCACAGACGCGATTCCCTTGTCTCTTGCGAACACAGGGAACTCTGTGCATCCAAATCTACAGGCTAAGGACGCGTCTGCATATGTTTTGGTGAACAATCGAGTGTGCGTGTTCTGACAGCTGCCTCTATGCAGACGTCTCCACAGAGCCACTTCTGAATGCCCCGCAGCCCAGGACTGAATGGATACACTAACAAGTGCACCGGTGTGAGCAACCACATATGCAGAAGGACGTCTTTCATCTCACAGAAGCGCGAACGTCTTGGCGTTCAAGCACATGGCAGAAACAAGGTGTGAACAGATGAGCTGCTGCTATTTTCTCCGTTCGGCATGCTTCGTTGTAGCTCTCTTGCCGGTCGCCGGCTTAGCGGCTTGCTTTGCGCGACTAGCTCTGGGGAGAGAAGGAGATAGCGCCGGAAACCTCGCCTTTTGCCTTCTTCGGCGCTGGAACCTGGTTGCTGCGCCTTCTCTTTGTCCATGTGCACACACACGATTCCTCAGCGAAAACCATGCAGAAACCTTTCCACGAGCACCCAGGGATGTGCACCCAGCACCACGTGCACGCACACGCAGCTAGAGAAAAGCACCTACCTTTTCACACACTGATGCCTAAGCAAACGCGTGGCCACACACACGCACACATCCGCAAGCGCGCCTACTCCCATCTATTGAGGGAAAGACGGACGAGCTCTTTGGTTGCTCTTCACAGGCTTGTCCCTGATCTATAGCTGAGGGCAAACACTTGTTTGCTTGTGGGAGAGCCTGTGTCTTTCCTGGAAGCGTTTGGGAGTTTTGCTCAGACGCGTGTTTCCTCAAGTTCAAGAATCAAGATCTAGGATACCTGCAGACAGGTGCCTGTTTGTGTGGAGACAGTCTGTTTGAAACTGTGTTCCTCAGCGCCCGCTCTTTCTCCCCGTCGCTCCACACGCCTGGGAGTCCCTTTCTTTCTCTCCACAAGCACGTGTGTTGACTTCGTCGCACATGTGCATCTGCACAAGCGTTGAGCTCAGCAGAGCGTGTCTCTTGACACTTGATGTGCGTTGGCTGTGTCTGCCTGCTCCAGTGAAGAGAGAAACGGGAAATCATCTTGGTAGAGGCAACAAAGCAAAAGCGAGGCAGGATTGACATCTGCTCAACAGAGACGGATTCCCTGCGCTGACACAGTTCACAGTTACACGAGAAGCAATCTGAGCGGTCCGTCGACCGGAGACGTGTTTCCCAAGAGGTCGTTTAGCGAGTGAACAGCAGTGTGCGCGACTTTCAGGAGTGTGCCTGGAAATTGCCAGAATCACCAGGAGCATCTGTGCAAAAGCTGCTGCCTCTGTGACCGCATTGAGGCACGTTCGCGTGTCTGCGAGTATATAGACGGCTCATTCGCGTTCACTCCGAGGGAAACGGTCCGCTATTGCTTCTGTGCGCACAGACGCGATTCCCTTGTCTCTTGCGAACACAGGGAACTCTGTGCATCCAAATCTACAGGCTAAGGACGCGTCTGCATATGTTTTGGTGAACAATCGAGTGTGCGTGTTCTGACAGCTGCCTCTATGCAGACGTCTCCACAGAGCCACTTCTGAATGCCCCGCAGCCCAGGACTGAATGGATACACTAACAAGTGCACCGGTGTGAGCAACCACATATGCAGAAGGACGTCTTTCATCTCACAGAAGCGCGAACGTCTTGGCGTTCAAGCACATGGCAGAAACAAGGTGTGAACAGATGAGCTGCTGCTATTTTCTCCGTTCGGCATGCTTCGTTGTAGCTCTCTTGCCGGTCGCCGGCTTAGCGGCTTGCTTTGCGCGACTAGCTCTGGGGAGAGAAGGAGATAGCGCCGGAAACCTCGCCTTTTGCCTTCTTCGGCGCTGGAACCTGGTTGCTGCGCCTTCTCTTTGTCCATGTGCACACACACGATTCCTCAGCGAAAACCATGCAGAAACCTTTCCACGAGCACCCAGGGATGTGCACCCAGCACCACGTGCACGCACACGCAGCTAGAGAAAAGCACCTACCTTTTCACACACTGATGCCTAAGCAAACGCGTGGCCACACACACGCACACATCCGCAAGCGCGCCTACTCCCATCTATTGAGGGAAAGACGGACGAGCAACGTCCTGACAGGCTTGAGGGGAAAAACGTCCGTTGACGGTTGGCGTACTGCACGCCCGCCTACGGGGCTGCAGGGGAATCCACATTTGGAAGGTACCTGAAGATGTGTGCCTGTTCTTGGAGCTCCGCTAGTAGGGTAGCAAAGACACTCGTAGGCAGTACTGAATGCTGCTCCGTGCTACTTCTCCTCCGCTGGCAAATGCTTCACAGTCGCCCGAGGAAAGACGTTTAACAATCGATCTCCAAGAGGAACGAAACACATGATGCCATAAGGCGAAAGAATAGCAGGGCATCTCTTCACAGGCTTGTCCCTGATCTATAGCTGAGGGCAAACACTTGTGTGCTTGTGGGAGAGCCTGTGTCTTTCCTGGAAGCGTTTGGGAGTTTTGCTCAGACGCGTGTTTCCTCAAGTTCAAGAATCAAGATCTAGGATACCTGCAGACAGGTGCCTGTTTGTGTGGAGACAGTCTGTTTGAAACTGTGTTCCTCAGCGCCCGCTCTTTCTCCCCGTCGCTCCACACGCCTGGGAGTCCCTTTCTTTCTCTCCACAAGCACGTGTGTTGACTTCGTCGCACATGTGCATCTGCACAAGCGTTGAGCTCAGCAGAGCGTGTCTCTTGACACTTGATGTGCGTTGGCTGTGTCTGCCTGCTCCAGTGAAGAGAGAAACGGGAAATCATCTTGGTAGAGGCAACAAAGCAAAAGCGAGGCAGGATTGACATCTGCTCAACAGAGACGGATTCCCTGCGCTGACACAGTTCACAGTTACACGAGAAGCAATCTGAGCGGTCCGTCGACCGGAGACGTGTTTCCCAAGAGGTCGTTTAGCGAGTGAACAGCAGTGTGCGCGACTTTCAGGAGTGTGCCTGGAAAGTGCCAGAATCACCAGGAGCATCTGTGCAAAAGCTGCTGCCTCTGTGACCGCATTGAGGCACGTTCGCGTGTCTGCGAGTATATAGACGGCTCTTTCGCGTTCACTCCGAGGGAAACGGTCCGCTATTGCTTCTGTGCGCACAGACGCGATTCCCTTGTCTCTTGCGAACACAGGGAACTCTGTGCATCCAAATCTACAGGCTAAGGACGCGTCTGCATATGTTTTGGTGAACAATCGAGTGTGCGTGTTCTGACAGCTGCCTCTATGCAGACGTCTCCACAGAGCCACTTCTGAATGCCCCGCAGCCCAGGATTGAATGGATACACTAACAAGTGCACCGGTGTGAGCAACCACATATGCAGAAGGACGTCTTTCATCTCACAGAAGCGCGAACGTCTTGGCGTTCAAGCACATGGCAGAAACAAGGTGTGAACAGATGAGCTGCTGCTATTTTCTCCGTTCGGCATGCTTCGTTGTAGCTCTCTTGCCGGTCGCCGGCTTAGCGGCTTGCTTTGCGCGACTAGCTCTGGGGAGAGAAGGAGATAGCGCCGGAAACCTCGCCTTTTGCCTTCTTCGGCGCTGGAACCTGGTTGCTGCGCCTTCTCTTTGTCCATGTGCACACACACGATTCCTCAGCGAAAACCATGCAGAAACCTTTCCACGAGCACCCAGGGATGTGCACCCAGCACCACGTGCACGCACACGCAGCTAGAGAAAAGCACCTACCTTTTCACACACTGATGCCTAAGCAAACGCGTGGCCACACACACGCACACATCCGCAAGCGCGCCTACTCCCATCTATTGAGGGAAAGACGGACGAGCTCTTTGGTTGCTCTTCACAGGCTTGTCCCTGATCTATAGCTGAGGGCAAACACTTGTGTGCTTGTGGGAGAGCCTGTGTCTTTCCTGGAAGCGTTTGGGAGTTTTGCTCAGACGCGTGTTTCCTCAAGTTCAAGAATCAAGATCTAGGATACCTGCAGACAGGTGCCTGTTTGTGTGGAGACAGTCTGTTTGAAACTGTGTTCCTCAGCGCCCGCTCTTTCTCCCCATCGCTCCACACGCCTGGGAGTCCCTTTCTTTCTCTCCACAAGCACGTGTGTTGACTTCGTCGCACATGTGCATCTGCACAAGCGTTGAGCTCAGCAGAGCGTGTCTCTTGACACTTGATGTGCGTTGGCTGTGTCTGCCTGCTCCAGTGAAGAGAGAAACGGGAAATCATCTTGGTAGAGGCAACAAAGCAAAAGCGAGGCAGGATTGACATCTGCTCAACAGAGACGGATTCCCTGCGCTGACACAGTTCACAGTTACACGAGAAGCAATCTGAGCGGTCCGTCGACCGGAGACGTGTTTCCCAAGAGGTCGTTTAGCGAGTGAACAGCAGTGTGCGCGACTTTCAGGAGTGTGCCTGGAAAGTGCCAGAATCACCAGGAGCATCTGTGCAAAAGCTGCTGCCTCTGTGACCGCATTGAGGCACGTTCGCGTGTCTGCGAGTATATAGACGGCTCTTTCGCGTTCACTCCGAGGGAAACGGTCCGCTATTGCTTCTGTGCGCACAGACGCGATTCCCTTGTCTCTTGCGAACACAGGGAACTCTGTGCATCCAAATCTACAGGCTAAGGACGCGTCTGCATATGTTTTGGTGAACAATCGAGTGTGCGTGTTCTGACAGCTGCCTCTATGCAGACGTCTCCACAGAGCCACTTCTGAATGCCCCGCAGCCCAGGACTGAATGGATACACTAACAAGTGCACCGGTGTGAGCAACCACATATGCAGAAGGACGTCTTTCATCTCACAGAAGCGCGAACGTCTTGGCGTTCAAGCACATGGCAGAAACAAGGTGTGAACAGATGAGCTGCTGCTATTTTCTCCGTTCGGCATGCTTCGTTGTAGCTCTCTTGCCGGTCGCCGGCTTAGCGGCTTGCTTTGCGCGACTAGCTCTGGGGAGAGAAGGAGATAGCGCCGGAAACCTCGCCTTTTGCCTTCTTCGGCGCTGGAACCTGGTTGCTGCGCCTTCTCTTTGTCCATGTGCACACACACGATTCCTCAGCGAAAACCATGCAGAAACCTTTCCACGAGCACCCAGGGATGTGCACCCAGCACCACGTGCACGCACACGCAGCTAGAGAAAAGCACCTACCTTTTCACACACTGATGCCTAAGCAAACGCGTGGCCACACACACGCACACATCCGCAAGCGCGCCTACTCCCATCTATTGAGGGAAAGACGGACGAGCAACGTCCTGACAGGCTTGAGGGGAAAAACGTCCGTTGACGGTTGGCGTACTGCACGCCCGCCTACGGGGCTGCAGGGGAATCCACATTTGGAAGGTACCTGAAGATGTGTGCCTGTTCTTGGAGCTCCGCTAGTAGGGTAGCAAAGACACTCGTAGGCAGTACTGAATGCTGCTCCGTGCTACTTCTCCTCCGCTGGCAAATGCTTCACAGTCGCCCGAGGAAAGACGTTTAACAATCGATCTCCAAGAGGAACGAAACACATGATGCCATAAGGCGAAAGAATAGCAGGGCATCTCTTCACAGGCTTGTCCCTGATCTATAGCTGAGGGCAAACACTTGTGTGCTTGTGGGAGAGCCTGTGTCTTTCCTGGAAGCGTTTGGGAGTTTTGCTCAGACGCGTGTTTCCTCAAGTTCAAGAATCAAGATCTAGGATACCTGCAGACAGGTGCCTGTTTGTGTGGAGACAGTCTGTTTGAAACTGTGTTCCTCAGCGCCCGCTCTTTCTCCCCGTCGCTCCACACGCCTGGGAGTCCCTTTCTTTCTCTCCACAAGCACGTGTGTTGACTTCGTCGCACATGTGCATCTGCACAAGCGTTGAGCTCAGCAGAGCGTGTCTCTTGACACTTGATGTGCGTTGGCTGTGTCTGCCTGCTCCAGTGAAGAGAGAAACGGGAAATCATCTTGGTAGAGGCAACAAAGCAAAAGCGAGGCAGGATTGACATCTGCTCAACAGAGACGGATTCCCTGCGCTGACACAGTTCACAGTTACACGAGAAGCAATCTGAGCGGTCCGTCGACCGGAGACGTGTTTCCCAAGAGGTCGTTTAGCGAGTGAACAGCAGTGTGCGCGACTTTCAGGAGTGTGCCTGGAAAGTGCCAGAATCACCAGGAGCATCTGTGCAAAAGCTGCTGCCTCTGTGACCGCATTGAGGCACGTTCGCGTGTCTGCGAGTATATAGACGGCTCTTTCGCGTTCACTCCGAGGGAAACGGTCCGCTATTGCTTCTGTGCGCACAGACGCGATTCCCTTGTCTCTTGCGAACACAGGGAACTCTGTGCATCCAAATCTACAGGCTAAGGACGCGTCTGCATATGTTTTGGTGAACAATCGAGTGTGCGTGTTCTGACAGCTGCCTCTATGCAGACGTCTCCACAGAGCCACTTCTGAATGCCCCGCAGCCCAGGACTGAATGGATACACTAACAAGTGCACCGGTGTGAGCAACCACATATGCAGAAGGACGTCTTTCATCTCACAGAAGCGCGAACGTCTTGGCGTTCAAGCACATGGCAGAAACAAGGTGTGAACAGATGAGCTGCTGCTATTTTCTCCGTTCGGCATGCTTCGTTGTAGCTCTCTTGCCGGTCGCCGGCTTAGCGGCTTGCTTTGCGCGACTAGCTCTGGGGAGAGAAGGAGATAGCGCCGGAAACCTCGCCTTTTGCCTTCTTCGGCGCTGGAACCTGGTTGCTGCGCCTTCTCTTTGTCCATGTGCACACACACGATTCCTCAGCGAAAACCATGCAGAAACCTTTCCACGAGCACCCAGGGATGTGCACCCAGCACCACGTGCACGCACACGCAGCTAGAGAAAAGCACCTACCTTTTCACACACTGATGCCTAAGCAAACGCGTGGCCACACACACGCACACATCCGCAAGCGCGCCTACTCCCATCTATTGAGGGAAAGACGGACGAGCTCTTTGGTTGCTCTTCACAGGCTTGTCCCTGATCTATAGCTGAGGGCAAACACTTGTGTGCTTGTGGGAGAGCCTGTGTCTTTCCTGGAAGCGTTTGGGAGTTTTGCTCAGACGCGTGTTTCCTCAAGTTCAAGAATCAAGATCTAGGATACCTGCAGACAGGTGCCTGTTTGTGTGGAGACAGTCTGTTTGAAACTGTGTTCCTCAGCGCCCGCTCTTTCTCCCCGTCGCTCCACACGCCTGGGAGTCCCTTTCTTTCTCTCCACAAGCACGTGTGTTGACTTCGTCGCACATGTGCATCTGCACAAGCGTTGAGCTCAGCAGAGCGTGTCTCTTGACACTTGATGTGCGTTGGCTGTGTCTGCCTGCTCCAGTGAAGAGAGAAACGGGAAATCATCTTGGTAGAGGCAACAAAGCAAAAGCGAGGCAGGATTGACATCTGCTCAACAGAGACGGATTCCCTGCGCTGACACAGTTCACAGTTACACGAGAAGCAATCTGAGCGGTCCGTCGACCGGAGACGTGTTTCCCAAGAGGTCGTTTAGCGAGTGAACAGCAGTGTGCGCGACTTTCAGGAGTGTGCCTGGAAAGTGCCAGAATCACCAGGAGCATCTGTGCAAAAGCTGCTGCCTCTGTGACCGCATTGAGGCACGTTCGCGTGTCTGCGAGTATATAGACGGCTCTTTCGCGTTCACTCCGAGGGAAACGGTCCGCTATTGCTTCTGTGCGCACAGACGCGATTCCCTTGTCTCTTGCGAACACAGGGAACTCTGTGCATCCAAATCTACAGGCTAAGGACGCGTCTGCATATGTTTTGGTGAACAATCGAGTGTGCGTGTTCTGACAGCTGCCTCTATGCAGACGTCTCCACAGAGCCACTTCTGAATGCCCCGCAGCCCAGGACTGAATGGATACACTAACAAGTGCACCGGTGTGAGCAACCACATATGCAGAAGGACGTCTTTCATCTCACAGAAGCGCGAACGTCTTGGCGTTCAAGCACATGGCAGAAACAAGGTGTGAACAGATGAGCTGCTGCTATTTTCTCCGTTCGGCATGCTTCGTTGTAGCTCTCTTGCCGGTCGCCGGCTTAGCGGCTTGCTTTGCGCGACTAGCTCTGGGGAGAGAAGGAGATAGCGCCGGAAACCTCGCCTTTTGCCTTCTTCGGCGCTGGAACCTGGTTGCTGCGCCTTCTCTTTGTCCATGTGCACACACACGATTCCTCAGCGAAAACCATGCAGAAACCTTTCCACGAGCACCCAGGGATGTGCACCCAGCACCACGTGCACGCACACGCAGCTAGAGAAAAGCACCTACCTTTTCACACACTGATGCCTAAGCAAACGCGTGGCCACACACACGCACACATCCGCAAGCGCGCCTACTCCCATCTATTGAGGGAAAGACGGACGAGCTCTTTGGTTGCTCTTCACAGGCTTGTCCCTGATCTATAGCTGAGGGCAAACACTTGTGTGCTTGTGGGAGAGCCTGTGTCTTTCCTGGAAGCGTTTGGGAGTTTTGCTCAGACGCGTGTTTCCTCAAGTTCAAGAATCAAGATCTAGGATACCTGCAGACAGGTGCCTGTTTGTGTGGAGACAGTCTGTTTGAAACTGTGTTCCTCAGCGCCCGCTCTTTCTCCCCGTCGCTCCACACGCCTGGGAGTCCCTTTCTTTCTCTCCACAAGCACGTGTGTTGACTTCGTCGCACATGTGCATCTGCACAAGCGTTGAGCTCAGCAGAGCGTGTCTCTTGACACTTGATGTGCGTTGGCTGTGTCTGCCTGCTCCAGTGAAGAGAGAAACGGGAAATCATCTTGGTAGAGGCAACAAAGCAAAAGCGAGGCAGGATTGACATCTGCTCAACAGAGACGGATTCCCTGCGCTGACACAGTTCACAGTTACACGAGAAGCAATCTGAGCGGTCCGTCGACCGGAGACGTGTTTCCCAAGAGGTCGTTTAGCGAGTGAACAGCAGTGTGCGCGACTTTCAGGAGTGTGCCTGGAAATTGCCAGAATCACCAGGAGCATCTGTGCAAAAGCTGCTGCCTCTGTGACCGCATTGAGGCACGTTCGCGTGTCTGCGAGTATATAGACGGCTCTTTCGCGTTCACTCCGAGGGAAACGGTCCGCTATTGCTTCTGTGCGCACAGACGCGATTCCCTTGTCTCTTGCGAACACAGGGAACTCTGTGCATCCAAATCTACAGGCTAAGGACGCGTCTGCATATGTTTTGGTGAACAATCGAGTGTGCGTGTTCTGACAGCTGCCTCTATGCAGACGTCTCCACAGAGCCACTTCTGAATGCCCCGCAGCCCAGGACTGAATGGATACACTAACAAGTGCACCGGTGTGAGCAACCACATATGCAGAAGGACGTCTTTCATCTCACAGAAGCGCGAACGTCTTGGCGTTCAAGCACATGGCAGAAACAAGGTGTGAACAGATGAGCTGCTGCTATTTTCTCCGTTCGGCATGCTTCGTTGTAGCTCTCTTGCCGGTCGCCGGCTTAGCGGCTTGCTTTGCGCGACTAGCTCTGGGGAGAGAAGGAGATAGCGCCGGAAACCTCGCCTTTTGCCTTCTTCGGCGCTGGAACCTGGTTGCTGCGCCTTCTCTTTGTCCATGTGCACACACACGATTCCTCAGCGAAAACCATGCAGAAACCTTTCCACGAGCACCCAGGGATGTGCACCCAGCACCACGTGCACGCACACGCAGCTAGAGAAAAGCACCTACCTTTTCACACACTGATGCCTAAGCAAACGCGTGGCCACACACACGCACACATCCGCAAGCGCGCCTACTCCCATCTATTGAGGGAAAGACGGACGAGCAACGTCCTGACAGGCTTGAGGGGAAAAACGTCCGTTGACGGTTGGCGTACTGCACGCCCGCCTACGGGGCTGCAGGGGAATCCACATTTGGAAGGTACCTGAAGATGTGTGCCTGTTCTTGGAGCTCCGCTAGTAGGGTAGCAAAGACACTCGTAGGCAGTACTGAATGCTGCTCCGTGCTACTTCTCCTCCGCTGGCAAATGCTTCACAGTCGCCCGAGGAAAGACGTTTAACAATCGATCTCCAAGAGGAACGAAACACATGATGCCATAAGGCGAAAGAATAGCAGGGCATCTCTTCACAGGCTTGTCCCTGATCTATAGCTGAGGGCAAACACTTGTGTGCTTGTGGGAGAGCCTGTGTCTTTCCTGGAAGCGTTTGGGAGTTTTGCTCAGACGCGTGTTTCCTCAAGTTCAAGAATCAAGATCTAGGATACCTGCAGACAGGTGCCTGTTTGTGTGGAGACAGTCTGTTTGAAACTGTGTTCCTCAGCGCCCGCTCTTTCTCCCCGTCGCTCCACACGCCTGGGAGTCCCTTTCTTTCTCTCCACAAGCACGTGTGTTGACTTCGTCGCACATGTGCATCTGCACAAGCGTTGAGCTCAGCAGAGCGTGTCTCTTGACACTTGATGTGCGTTGGCTGTGTCTGCCTGCTCCAGTGAAGAGAGAAACGGGAAATCATCTTGGTAGAGGCAACAAAGCAAAAGCGAGGCAGGATTGACATCTGCTCAACAGAGACGGATTCCCTGCGCTGACACAGTTCACAGTTACACGAGAAGCAATCTGAGCGGTCCGTCGACCGGAGACGTGTTTCCCAAGAGGTCGTTTAGCGAGTGAACAGCAGTGTGCGCGACTTTCAGGAGTGTGCCTGGAAAGTGCCAGAATCACCAGGAGCATCTGTGCAAAAGCTGCTGCCTCTGTGACCGCATTGAGGCACGTTCGCGTGTCTGCGAGTATATAGACGGCTCTTTCGCGTTCACTCCGAGGGAAACGGTCCGCTATTGCTTCTGTGCGCACAGACGCGATTCCCTTGTCTCTTGCGAACACAGGGAACTCTGTGCATCCAAATCTACAGGCTAAGGACGCGTCTGCATATGTTTTGGTGAACAATCGAGTGTGCGTGTTCTGACAGCTGCCTCTATGCAGACGTCTCCACAGAGCCACTTCTGAATGCCCCGCAGCCCAGGACTGAATGGATACACTAACAAGTGCACCGGTGTGAGCAACCACATATGCAGAAGGACGTCTTTCATCTCACAGAAGCGCGAACGTCTTGGCGTTCAAGCACATGGCAGAAACAAGGTGTGAACAGATGAGCTGCTGCTATTTTCTCCGTTCGGCATGCTTCGTTGTAGCTCTCTTGCCGGTCGCCGGCTTAGCGGCTTGCTTTGCGCGACTAGCTCTGGGGAGAGAAGGAGATAGCGCCGGAAACCTCGCCTTTTGCCTTCTTCGGCGCTGGAACCTGGTTGCTGCGCCTTCTCTTTGTCCATGTGCACACACACGATTCCTCAGCGAAAACCATGCAGAAACCTTTCCACGAGCACCCAGGGATGTGCACCCAGCACCACGTGCACGCACACGCAGCTAGAGAAAAGCACCTACCTTTTCACACACTGATGCCTAAGCAAACGCGTGGCCACACACACGCACACATCCGCAAGCGCGCCTACTCCCATCTATTGAGGGAAAGACGGACGAGCTCTTTGGTTGCTCTTCACAGGCTTGTCCCTGATCTATAGCTGAGGGCAAACACTTGTGTGCTTGTGGGAGAGCCTGTGTCTTTCCTGGAAGCGTTTGGGAGTTTTGCTCAGACGCGTGTTTCCTCAAGTTCAAGAATCAAGATCTAGGATACCTGCAGACAGGTGCCTGTTTGTGTGGAGACAGTCTGTTTGAAACTGTGTTCCTCAGCGCCCGCTCTTTCTCCCCGTCGCTCCACACGCCTGGGAGTCCCTTTCTTTCTCTCCACAAGCACGTGTGTTGACTTCGTCGCACATGTGCATCTGCACAAGCGTTGAGCTCAGCAGAGCGTGTCTCTTGACACTTGATGTGCGTTGGCTGTGTCTGCCTGCTCCAGTGAAGAGAGAAACGGGAAATCATCTTGGTAGAGGCAACAAAGCAAAAGCGAGGCAGGATTGACATCTGCTCAACAGAGACGGATTCCCTGCGCTGACACAGTTCACAGTTACACGAGAAGCAATCTGAGCGGTCCGTCGACCGGAGACGTGTTTCCCAAGAGGTCGTTTAGCGAGTGAACAGCAGTGTGCGCGACTTTCAGGAGTGTGCCTGGAAAGTGCCAGAATCACCAGGAGCATCTGTGCAAAAGCTGCTGCCTCTGTGACCGCATTGAGGCACGTTCGCGTGTCTGCGAGTATATAGACGGCTCTTTCGCGTTCACTCCGAGGGAAACGGTCCGCTATTGCTTCTGTGCGCACAGACGCGATTCCCTTGTCTCTTGCGAACACAGGGAACTCTGTGCATCCAAATCTACAGGCTAAGGACGCGTCTGCATATGTTTTGGTGAACAATCGAGTGTGCGTGTTCTGACAGCTGCCTCTATGCAGACGTCTCCACAGAGCCACTTCTGAATGCCCCGCAGCCCAGGACTGAATGGATACACTAACAAGTGCACCGGTGTGAGCAACCACATATGCAGAAGGACGTCTTTCATCTCACAGAAGCGCGAACGTCTTGGCGTTCAAGCACATGGCAGAAACAAGGTGTGAACAGATGAGCTGCTGCTATTTTCTCCGTTCGGCATGCTTCGTTGTAGCTCTCTTGCCGGTCGCCGGCTTAGCGGCTTGCTTTGCGCGACTAGCTCTGGGGAGAGAAGGAGATAGCGCCGGAAACCTCGCCTTTTGCCTTCTTCGGCGCTGGAACCTGGTTGCTGCGCCTTCTCTTTGTCCATGTGCACACACACGATTCCTCAGCGAAAACCATGCAGAAACCTTTCCACGAGCACCCAGGGATGTGCACCCAGCACCACGTGCACGCACACGCAGCTAGAGAAAAGCACCTACCTTTTCACACACTGATGCCTAAGCAAACGCGTGGCCACACACACGCACACATCCGCAAGCGCGCCTACTCCCATCTATTGAGGGAAAGACGGACGAGCAACGTCCTGACAGGCTTGAGGGGAAAAACGTCCGTTGACGGTTGGCGTACTGCACGCCCGCCTACGGGGCTGCAGGGGAATCCACATTTGGAAGGTACCTGAAGATGTGTGCCTGTTCTTGGAGCTCCGCTAGTAGGGTAGCAAAGACACTCGTAGGCAGTACTGAATGCTGCTCCGTGCTACTTCTCCTCCGCTGGCAAATGCTTCACAGTCGCCCGAGGAAAGACGTTTAACAATCGATCTCCAAGAGGAACGAAACACATGATGCCATAAGGCGAAAGAATAGCAGGGCATCTCTTCACAGGCTTGTCCCTGATCTATAGCTGAGGGCAAACACTTGTGTGCTTGTGGGAGAGCCTGTGTCTTTCCTGGAAGCGTTTGGGAGTTTTGCTCAGACGCGTGTTTCCTCAAGTTCAAGAATCAAGATCTAGGATACCTGCAGACAGGTGCCTGTTTGTGTGGAGACAGTCTGTTTGAAACTGTGTTCCTCAGCGCCCGCTCTTTCTCCCCGTCGCTCCACACGCCTGGGAGTCCCTTTCTTTCTCTCCACAAGCACGTGTGTTGACTTCGTCGCACATGTGCATCTGCACAAGCGTTGAGCTCAGCAGAGCGTGTCTCTTGACACTTGATGTGCGTTGGCTGTGTCTGCCTGCTCCAGTGAAGAGAGAAACGGGAAATCATCTTGGTAGAGGCAACAAAGCAAAAGCGAGGCAGGATTGACATCTGCTCAACAGAGACGGATTCCCTGCGCTGACACAGTTCACAGTTACACGAGAAGCAATCTGAGCGGTCCGTCGACCGGAGACGTGTTTCCCAAGAGGTCGTTTAGCGAGTGAACAGCAGTGTGCGCGACTTTCAGGAGTGTGCCTGGAAAGTGCCAGAATCACCAGGAGCATCTGTGCAAAAGCTGCTGCCTCTGTGACCGCATTGAGGCACGTTCGCGTGTCTGCGAGTATATAGACGGCTCTTTCGCGTTCACTCCGAGGGAAACGGTCCGCTATTGCTTCTGTGCGCACAGACGCGATTCCCTTGTCTCTTGCGAACACAGGGAACTCTGTGCATCCAAATCTACAGGCTAAGGACGCGTCTGCATATGTTTTGGTGAACAATCGAGTGTGCGTGTTCTGACAGCTGCCTCTATGCAGACGTCTCCACAGAGCCACTTCTGAATGCCCCGCAGCCCAGGACTGAATGGATACACTAACAAGTGCACCGGTGTGAGCAACCACATATGCAGAAGGACGTCTTTCATCTCACAGAAGCGCGAACGTCTTGGCGTTCAAGCACATGGCAGAAACAAGGTGTGAACAGATGAGCTGCTGCTATTTTCTCCGTTCGGCATGCTTCGTTGTAGCTCTCTTGCCGGTCGCCGGCTTAGCGGCTTGCTTTGCGCGACTAGCTCTGGGGAGAGAAGGAGATAGCGCCGGAAACCTCGCCTTTTGCCTTCTTCGGCGCTGGAACCTGGTTGCTGCGCCTTCTCTTTGTCCATGTGCACACACACGATTCCTCAGCGAAAACCATGCAGAAACCTTTCCACGAGCACCCAGGGATGTGCACCCAGCACCACGTGCACGCACACGCAGCTAGAGAAAAGCACCTACCTTTTCACACACTGATGCCTAAGCAAACGCGTGGCCACACACACGCACACATCCGCAAGCGCGCCTACTCCCATCTATTGAGGGAAAGACGGACGAGCTCTTTGGTTGCTCTTCACAGGCTTGTCCCTGATCTATAGCTGAGGGCAAACACTTGTGTGCTTGTGGGAGAGCCTGTGTCTTTCCTGGAAGCGTTTGGGAGTTTTGCTCAGACGCGTGTTTCCTCAAGTTCAAGAATCAAGATCTAGGATACCTGCAGACAGGTGCCTGTTTGTGTGGAGACAGTCTGTTTGAAACTGTGTTCCTCAGCGCCCGCTCTTTCTCCCCGTCGCTCCACACGCCTGGGAGTCCCTTTCTTTCTCTCCACAAGCACGTGTGTTGACTTCGTCGCACATGTGCATCTGCACAAGCGTTGAGCTCAGCAGAGCGTGTCTCTTGACACTTGATGTGCGTTGGCTGTGTCTGCCTGCTCCAGTGAAGAGAGAAACGGGAAATCATCTTGGTAGAGGCAACAAAGCAAAAGCGAGGCAGGATTGACATCTGCTCAACAGAGACGGATTCCCTGCGCTGACACAGTTCACAGTTACACGAGAAGCAATCTGAGCGGTCCGTCGACCGGAGACGTGTTTCCCAAGAGGTCGTTTAGCGAGTGAACAGCAGTGTGCGCGACTTTCAGGAGTGTGCCTGGAAAGTGCCAGAATCACCAGGAGCATCTGTGCAAAAGCTGCTGCCTCTGTGACCGCATTGAGGCACGTTCGCGTGTCTGCGAGTATATAGACGGCTCTTTCGCGTTCACTCCGAGGGAAACGGTCCGCTATTGCTTCTGTGCGCACAGACGCGATTCCCTTGTCTCTTGCGAACACAGGGAACTCTGTGCATCCAAATCTACAGGCTAAGGACGCGTCTGCATATGTTTTGGTGAACAATCGAGTGTGCGTGTTCTGACAGCTGCCTCTATGCAGACGTCTCCACAGAGCCACTTCTGAATGCCCCGCAGCCCAGGACTGAATGGATACACTAACAAGTGCACCGGTGTGAGCAACCACATATGCAGAAGGACGTCTTTCATCTCACAGAAGCGCGAACGTCTTGGCGTTCAAGCACATGGCAGAAACAAGGTGTGAACAGATGAGCTGCTGCTATTTTCTCCGTTCGGCATGCTTCGTTGTAGCTCTCTTGCCGGTCGCCGGCTTAGCGGCTTGCTTTGCGCGACTAGCTCTGGGGAGAGAAGGAGATAGCGCCGGAAACCTCGCCTTTTGCCTTCTTCGGCGCTGGAACCTGGTTGCTGCGCCTTCTCTTTGTCCATGTGCACACACACGATTCCTCAGCGAAAACCATGCAGAAACCTTTCCACGAGCACCCAGGGATGTGCACCCAGCACCACGTGCACGCACACGCAGCTAGAGAAAAGCACCTACCTTTTCACACACTGATGCCTAAGCAAACGCGTGGCCACACACACGCACACATCCGCAAGCGCGCCTACTCCCATCTATTGAGGGAAAGACGGACGAGCTCTTTGGTTGCTCTTCACAGGCTTGTCCCTGATCTATAGCTGAGGGCAAACACTTGTGTGCTTGTGGGAGAGCCTGTGTCTTTCCTGGAAGCGTTTGGGAGTTTTGCTCAGACGCGTGTTTCCTCAAGTTCAAGAATCAAGATCTAGGATACCTGCAGACAGGTGCCTGTTTGTGTGGAGACAGTCTGTTTGAAACTGTGTTCCTCAGCGCCCGCTCTTTCTCCCCGTCGCTCCACACGCCTGGGAGTCCCTTTCTTTCTCTCCACAAGCACGTGTGTTGACTTCGTCGCACATGTGCATCTGCACAAGCGTTGAGCTCAGCAGAGCGTGTCTCTTGACACTTGATGTGCGTTGGCTGTGTCTGCCTGCTCCAGTGAAGAGAGAAACGGGAAATCATCTTGGTAGAGGCAACAAAGCAAAAGCGAGGCAGGATTGACATCTGCTCAACAGAGACGGATTCCCTGCGCTGACACAGTTCACAGTTACACGAGAAGCAATCTGAGCGGTCCGTCGACCGGAGACGTGTTTCCCAAGAGGTCGTTTAGCGAGTGAACAGCAGTGTGCGCGACTTTCAGGAGTGTGCCTGGAAAGTGCCAGAATCACCAGGAGCATCTGTGCAAAAGCTGCTGCCTCTGTGACCGCATTGAGGCACGTTCGCGTGTCTGCGAGTATATAGACGGCTCTTTCGCGTTCACTCCGAGGGAAACGGTCCGCTATTGCTTCTGTGCGCACAGACGCGATTCCCTTGTCTCTTGCGAACACAGGGAACTCTGTGCATCCAAATCTACAGGCTAAGGACGCGTCTGCATATGTTTTGGTGAACAATCGAGTGTGCGTGTTCTGACAGCTGCCTCTATGCAGACGTCTCCACAGAGCCACTTCTGAATGCCCCGCAGCCCAGGACTGAATGGATACACTAACAAGTGCACCGGTGTGAGCAACCACATATGCAGAAGGACGTCTTTCATCTCACAGAAGCGCGAACGTCTTGGCGTTCAAGCACATGGCAGAAACAAGGTGTGAACAGATGAGCTGCTGCTATTTTCTCCGTTCGGCATGCTTCGTTGTAGCTCTCTTGCCGGTCGCCGGCTTAGCGGCTTGCTTTGCGCGACTAGCTCTGGGGAGAGAAGGAGATAGCGCCGGAAACCTCGCCTTTTGCCTTCTTCGGCGCTGGAACCTGGTTGCTGCGCCTTCTCTTTGTCCATGTGCACACACACGATTCCTCAGCGAAAACCATGCAGAAACCTTTCCACGAGCACCCAGGGATGTGCACCCAGCACCACGTGCACGCACACGCAGCTAGAGAAAAGCACCTACCTTTTCACACACTGATGCCTAAGCAAACGCGTGGCCACACACACGCACACATCCGCAAGCGCGCCTACTCCCATCTATTGAGGGAAAGACGGACGAGCAACGTCCTGACAGGCTTGAGGGGAAAAACGTCCGTTGACGGTTGGCGTACTGCACGCCCGCCTACGGGGCTGCAGGGGAATCCACATTTGGAAGGTACCTGAAGATGTGTGCCTGTTCTTGGAGCTCCGCTAGTAGGGTAGCAAAGACACTCGTAGGCAGTACTGAATGCTGCTCCGTGCTACTTCTCCTCCGCTGGCAAATGCTTCACAGTCGCCCGAGGAAAGACGTTTAACAATCGATCTCCAAGAGGAACGAAACACATGATGCCATAAGGCGAAAGAATAGCAGGGCATCTCTTCACAGGCTTGTCCCTGATCTATAGCTGAGGGCAAACACTTGTGTGCTTGTGGGAGAGCCTGTGTCTTTCCTGGAAGCGTTTGGGAGTTTTGCTCAGACGCGTGTTTCCTCAAGTTCAAGAATCAAGATCTAGGATACCTGCAGACAGGTGCCTGTTTGTGTGGAGACAGTCTGTTTGAAACTGTGTTCCTCAGCGCCCGCTCTTTCTCCCCGTCGCTCCACACGCCTGGGAGTCCCTTTCTTTCTCTCCACAAGCACGTGTGTTGACTTCGTCGCACATGTGCATCTGCACAAGCGTTGAGCTCAGCAGAGCGTGTCTCTTGACACTTGATGTGCGTTGGCTGTGTCTGCCTGCTCCAGTGAAGAGAGAAACGGGAAATCATCTTGGTAGAGGCAACAAAGCAAAAGCGAGGCAGGATTGACATCTGCTCAACAGAGACGGATTCCCTGCGCTGACACAGTTCACAGTTACACGAGAAGCAATCTGAGCGGTCCGTCGACCGGAGACGTGTTTCCCAAGAGGTCGTTTAGCGAGTGAACAGCAGTGTGCGCGACTTTCAGGAGTGTGCCTGGAAAGTGCCAGAATCACCAGGAGCATCTGTGCAAAAGCTGCTGCCTCTGTGACCGCATTGAGGCACGTTCGCGTGTCTGCGAGTATATAGACGGCTCTTTCGCGTTCACTCCGAGGGAAACGGTCCGCTATTGCTTCTGTGCGCACAGACGCGATTCCCTTGTCTCTTGCGAACACAGGGAACTCTGTGCATCCAAATCTACAGGCTAAGGACGCGTCTGCATATGTTTTGGTGAACAATCGAGTGTGCGTGTTCTGACAGCTGCCTCTATGCAGACGTCTCCACAGAGCCACTTCTGAATGCCCCGCAGCCCAGGACTGAATGGATACACTAACAAGTGCACCGGTGTGAGCAACCACATATGCAGAAGGACGTCTTTCATCTCACAGAAGCGCGAACGTCTTGGCGTTCAAGCACATGGCAGAAACAAGGTGTGAACAGATGAGCTGCTGCTATTTTCTCCGTTCGGCATGCTTCGTTGTAGCTCTCTTGCCGGTCGCCGGCTTAGCGGCTTGCTTTGCGCGACTAGCTCTGGGGAGAGAAGGAGATAGCGCCGGAAACCTCGCCTTTTGCCTTCTTCGGCGCTGGAACCTGGTTGCTGCGCCTTCTCTTTGTCCATGTGCACACACACGATTCCTCAGCGAAAACCATGCAGAAACCTTTCCACGAGCACCCAGGGATGTGCACCCAGCACCACGTGCACGCACACGCAGCTAGAGAAAAGCACCTACCTTTTCACACACTGATGCCTAAGCAAACGCGTGGCCACACACACGCACACATCCGCAAGCGCGCCTACTCCCATCTATTGAGGGAAAGACGGACGAGCTCTTTGGTTGCTCTTCACAGGCTTGTCCCTGATCTATAGCTGAGGGCAAACACTTGTGTGCTTGTGGGAGAGCCTGTGTCTTTCCTGGAAGCGTTTGGGAGTTTTGCTCAGACGCGTGTTTCCTCAAGTTCAAGAATCAAGATCTAGGATACCTGCAGACAGGTGCCTGTTTGTGTGGAGACAGTCTGTTTGAAACTGTGTTCCTCAGCGCCCGCTCTTTCTCCCCGTCGCTCCACACGCCTGGGAGTCCCTTTCTTTCTCTCCACAAGCACGTGTGTTGACTTCGTCGCACATGTGCATCTGCACAAGCGTTGAGCTCAGCAGAGCGTGTCTCTTGACACTTGATGTGCGTTGGCTGTGTCTGCCTGCTCCAGTGAAGAGAGAAACGGGAAATCATCTTGGTAGAGGCAACAAAGCAAAAGCGAGGCAGGATTGACATCTGCTCAACAGAGACGGATTCCCTGCGCTGACACAGTTCACAGTTACACGAGAAGCAATCTGAGCGGTCCGTCGACCGGAGACGTGTTTCCCAAGAGGTCGTTTAGCGAGTGAACAGCAGTGTGCGCGACTTTCAGGAGTGTGCCTGGAAAGTGCCAGAATCACCAGGAGCATCTGTGCAAAAGCTGCTGCCTCTGTGACCGCATTGAGGCACGTTCGCGTGTCTGCGAGTATATAGACGGCTCTTTCGCGTTCACTCCGAGGGAAACGGTCCGCTATTGCTTCTGTGCGCACAGACGCGATTCCCTTGTCTCTTGCGAACACAGGGAACTCTGTGCATCCAAATCTACAGGCTAAGGACGCGTCTGCATATGTTTTGGTGAACAATCGAGTGTGCGTGTTCTGACAGCTGCCTCTATGCAGACGTCTCCACAGAGCCACTTCTGAATGCCCCGCAGCCCAGGACTGAATGGATACACTAACAAGTGCACCGGTGTGAGCAACCACATATGCAGAAGGACGTCTTTCATCTCACAGAAGCGCGAACGTCTTGGCGTTCAAGCACATGGCAGAAACAAGGTGTGAACAGATGAGCTGCTGCTATTTTCTCCGTTCGGCATGCTTCGTTGTAGCTCTCTTGCCGGTCGCCGGCTTAGCGGCTTGCTTTGCGCGACTAGCTCTGGGGAGAGAAGGAGATAGCGCCGGAAACGTCGCCTTTTGCCTTCTTCGGCGCTGGAACCTGGTTGCTGCGCCTTCTCTTTGTCCATGTGCACACACACGATTCCTCAGCGAAAACCATGCAGAAACCTTTCCACGAGCACCCAGGGATGTGCACCCAGCACCACGTGCACGCACACGCAGCTAGAGAAAAGCACCTACCTTTTCACACACTGATGCCTAAGCAAACGCGTGGCCACACACACGCACACATCCGCAAGCGCGCCTACTCCCATCTATTGAGGGAAAGACGGACGAGCAACGTCCTGACAGGCTTGAGGGGAAAAACGTCCGTTGACGGTTGGCGTACTGCACGCCCGCCTACGGGGCTGCAGGGGAATCCACATTTGGAAGGTACCTGAAGATGTGTGCCTGTTCTTGGAGCTCCGCTAGTAGGGTAGCAAAGACACTCGTAGGCAGTACTGAATGCTGCTCCGTGCTACTTCTCCTCCGCTGGCAAATGCTTCACAGTCGCCCGAGGAAAGACGTTTAACAATCGATCTCCAAGAGGAACGAAACACATGATGCCATAAGGCGAAAGAATAGCAGGGCATCTCTTCACAGGCTTGTCCCTGATCTATAGCTGAGGGCAAACACTTGTGTGCTTGTGGGAGAGCCTGTGTCTTTCCTGGAAGCGTTTGGGAGTTTTGCTCAGACGCGTGTTTCCTCAAGTTCAAGAATCAAGATCTAGGATACCTGCAGACAGGTGCCTGTTTGTGTGGAGACAGTCTGTTTGAAACTGTGTTCCTCAGCGCCCGCTCTTTCTCCCCGTCGCTCCACACGCCTGGGAGTCCCTTTCTTTCTCTCCACAAGCACGTGTGTTGACTTCGTCGCACATGTGCATCTGCACAAGCGTTGAGCTCAGCAGAGCGTGTCTCTTGACACTTGATGTGCGTTGGCTGTGTCTGCCTGCTCCAGTGAAGAGAGAAACGGGAAATCATCTTGGTAGAGGCAACAAAGCAAAAGCGAGGCAGGATTGACATCTGCTCAACAGAGACGGATTCCCTGCGCTGACACAGTTCACAGTTACACGAGAAGCAATCTGAGCGGTCCGTCGACCGGAGACGTGTTTCCCAAGAGGTCGTTTAGCGAGTGAACAGCAGTGTGCGCGACTTTCAGGAGTGTGCCTGGAAAGTGCCAGAATCACCAGGAGCATCTGTGCAAAAGCTGCTGCCTCTGTGACCGCATTGAGGCACGTTCGCGTGTCTGCGAGTATATAGACGGCTCTTTCGCGTTCACTCCGAGGGAAACGGTCCGCTATTGCTTCTGTGCGCACAGACGCGATTCCCTTGTCTCTTGCGAACAAAGGGAACTCTGTGCATCCAAATCTACAGGCTAAGGACGCGTCTGCATATGTTTTGGTGAACAATCGAGTGTGCGTGTTCTGACAGCTGCCTCTATGCAGACGTCTCCACAGAGCCACTTCTGAATGCCCCGCAGCCCAGGACTGAATGGATACACTAACAAGTGCACCGGTGTGAGCAACCACATATGCAGAAGGACGTCTTTCATCTCACAGAAGCGCGAACGTCTTGGCGTTCAAGCACATGGCAGAAACAAGGTGTGAACAGATGAGCTGCTGCTATTTTCTCCGTTCGGCATGCTTCGTTGTAGCTCTCTTGCCGGTCGCCGGCTTAGCGGCTTGCTTTGCGCGACTAGCTCTGGGGAGAGAAGGAGATAGCGCCGGAAACCTCGCCTTTTGCCTTCTTCGGCGCTGGAACCTGGTTGCTGCGCCTTCTCTTTGTCCATGTGCACACACACGATTCCTCAGCGAAAACCATGCAGAAACCTTTCCACGAGCACCCAGGGATGTGCACCCAGCACCACGTGCACGCACACGCAGCTAGAGAAAAGCACCTACCTTTTCACACACTGATGCCTAAGCAAACGCGTGGCCACACACACGCACACATCCGCAAGCGCGCCTACTCCCATCTATTGAGGGAAAGACGGACGAGCTCTTTGGTTGCTCTTCACAGGCTTGTCCCTGATCTATAGCTGAGGGCAAACACTTGTGTGCTTGTGGGAGAGCCTGTGTCTTTCCTGGAAGCGTTTGGGAGTTTTGCTCAGACGCGTGTTTCCTCAAGTTCAAGAATCAAGATCTAGGATACCTGCAGACAGGTGCCTGTTTGTGTGGAGACAGTCTGTTTGAAACTGTGTTCCTCAGCGCCCGCTCTTTCTCCCCGTCGCTCCACACGCCTGGGAGTCCCTTTCTTTCTCTCCACAAGCACGTGTGTTGACTTCGTCGCACATGTGCATCTGCACAAGCGTTGAGCTCAGCAGAGCGTGTCTCTTGACACTTGATGTGCGTTGGCTGTGTCTGCCTGCTCCAGTGAAGAGAGAAACGGGAAATCATCTTGGTAGAGGCAACAAAGCAAAAGCGAGGCAGGATTGACATCTGCTCAACAGAGACGGATTCCCTGCGCTGACACAGTTCACAGTTACACGAGAAGCAATCTGAGCGGTCCGTCGACCGGAGACGTGTTTCCCAAGAGGTCGTTTAGCGAGTGAACAGCAGTGTGCGCGACTTTCAGGAGTGTGCCTGGAAAGTGCCAGAATCACCAGGAGCATCTGTGCAAAAGCTGCTGCCTCTGTGACCGCATTGAGGCACGTTCGCGTGTCTGCGAGTATATAGACGGCTCTTTCGCGTTCACTCCGAGGGAAACGGTCCGCTATTGCTTCTGTGCGCACAGACGCGATTCCCTTGTCTCTTGCGAACACAGGGAACTCTGTGCATCCAAATCTACAGGCTAAGGACGCGTCTGCATATGTTTTGGTGAACAATCGAGTGTGCGTGTTCTGACAGCTGCCTCTATGCAGACGTCTCCACAGAGCCACTTCTGAATGCCCCGCAGCCCAGGACTGAATGGATACACTAACAAGTGCACCGGTGTGAGCAACCACATATGCAGAAGGACGTCTTTCATCTCACAGAAGCGCGAACGTCTTGGCGTTCAAGCACATGGCAGAAACAAGGTGTGAACAGATGAGCTGCTGCTATTTTCTCCGTTCGGCATGCTTCGTTGTAGCTCTCTTGCCGGTCGCCGGCTTAGCGGCTTGCTTTGCGCGACTAGCTCTGGGGAGAGAAGGAGATAGCGCCGGAAACCTCGCCTTTTGCCTTCTTCGGCGCTGGAACCTGGTTGCTGCGCCTTCTCTTTGTCCATGTGCACACACACGATTCCTCAGCGAAAACCATGCAGAAACCTTTCCACGAGCACCCAGGGATGTGCACCCAGCACCACGTGCACGCACACGCAGCTAGAGAAAAGCACCTACCTTTTCACACACTGATGCCTAAGCAAACGCGTGGCCACACACACGCACACATCCGCAAGCGCGCCTACTCCCATCTATTGAGGGAAAGACGGACGAGCTCTTTGGTTGCTCTTCACAGGCTTGTCCCTGATCTATAGCTGAGGGCAAACACTTGTGTGCTTGTGGGAGAGCCTGTGTCTTTCCTGGAAGCGTTTGGGAGTTTTGCTCAGACGCGTGTTTCCTCAAGTTCAAGAATCAAGATCTAGGATACCTGCAGACAGGTGCCTGTTTGTGTGGAGACAGTCTGTTTGAAACTGTGTTCCTCAGCGCCCGCTCTTTCTCCCCGTCGCTCCACACGCCTGGGAGTCCCTTTCTTTCTCTCCACAAGCACGTGTGTTGACTTCGTCGCACATGTGCATCTGCACAAGCGTTGAGCTCAGCAGAGCGTGTCTCTTGACACTTGATGTGCGTTGGCTGTGTCTGCCTGCTCCAGTGAAGAGAGAAACGGGAAATCATCTTGGTAGAGGCAACAAAGCAAAAGCGAGGCAGGATTGACATCTGCTCAACAGAGACGGATTCCCTGCGCTGACACAGTTCACAGTTACACGAGAAGCAATCTGAGCGGTCCGTCGACCGGAGACGTGTTTCCCAAGAGGTCGTTTAGCGAGTGAACAGCAGTGTGCGCGACTTTCAGGAGTGTGCCTGGAAAGTGCCAGAATCACCAGGAGCATCTGTGCAAAAGCTGCTGCCTCTGTGACCGCATTGAGGCACGTTCGCGTGTCTGCGAGTATATAGACGGCTCTTTCGCGTTCACTCCGAGGGAAACGGTCCGCTATTGCTTCTGTGCGCACAGACGCGATTCCCTTGTCTCTTGCGAACACAGGGAACTCTGTGCATCCAAATCTACAGGCTAAGGACGCGTCTGCATATGTTTTGGTGAACAATCGAGTGTGCGTGTTCTGACAGCTGCCTCTATGCAGACGTCTCCACAGAGCCACTTCTGAATGCCCCGCAGCCCAGGACTGAATGGATACACTAACAAGTGCACCGGTGTGAGCAACCACATATGCAGAAGGACGTCTTTCATCTCACAGAAGCGCGAACGTCTTGGCGTTCAAGCACATGGCAGAAACAAGGTGTGAACAGATGAGCTGCTGCTATTTTCTCCGTTCGGCATGCTTCGTTGTAGCTCTCTTGCCGGTCGCCGGCTTAGCGGCTTGCTTTGCGCGACTAGCTCTGGGGAGAGAAGGAGATAGCGCCGGAAACCTCGCCTTTTGCCTTCTTCGGCGCTGGAACCTGGTTGCTGCGCCTTCTCTTTGTCCATGTGCACACACACGATTCCTCAGCGAAAACCATGCAGAAACCTTTCCACGAGCACCCAGGGATGTGCACCCAGCACCACGTGCACGCACACGCAGCTAGAGAAAAGCACCTACCTTTTCACACACTGATGCCTAAGCAAACGCGTGGCCACACACACGCACACATCCGCAAGCGCGCCTACTCCCATCTATTGAGGGAAAGACGGACGAGCTCTTTGGTTGCTCTTCACAGGCTTGTCCCTGATCTATAGCTGAGGGCAAACACTTGTGTGCTTGTGGGAGAGCCTGTGTCTTTCCTGGAAGCGTTTGGGAGTTTTGCTCAGACGCGTGTTTCCTCAAGTTCAAGAATCAAGATCTAGGATACCTGCAGACAGGTGCCTGTTTGTGTGGAGACAGTCTGTTTGAAACTGTGTTCCTCAGCGCCCGCTCTTTCTCCCCGTCGCTCCACACGCCTGGGAGTCCCTTTCTTTCTCTCCACAAGCACGTGTGTTGACTTCGTCGCACATGTGCATCTGCACAAGCGTTGAGCTCAGCAGAGCGTGTCTCTTGACACTTGATGTGCGTTGGCTGTGTCTGCCTGCTCCAGTGAAGAGAGAAACGGGAAATCATCTTGGTAGAGGCAACAAAGCAAAAGCGAGGCAGGATTGACATCTGCTCAACAGAGACGGATTCCCTGCGCTGACACAGTTCACAGTTACACGAGAAGCAATCTGAGCGGTCCGTCGACCGGAGACGTGTTTCCCAAGAGGTCGTTTAGCGAGTGAACAGCAGTGTGCGCGACTTTCAGGAGTGTGCCTGGAAAGTGCCAGAATCACCAGGAGCATCTGTGCAAAAGCTGCTGCCTCTGTGACCGCATTGAGGCACGTTCGCGTGTCTGCGAGTATATAGACGGCTCTTTCGCGTTCACTCCGAGGGAAACGGTCCGCTATTGCTTCTGTGCGCACAGACGCGATTCCCTTGTCTCTTGCGAACACAGGGAACTCTGTGCATCCAAATCTACAGGCTAAGGACGCGTCTGCATATGTTTTGGTGAACAATCGAGTGTGCGTGTTCTGACAGATGCCTCTATGCAGACGTCTCCACAGAGCCACTTCTGAATGCCCCGCAGCCCAGGACTGAATGGATACACTAACAAGTGCACCGGTGTGAGCAACCACATATGCAGAAGGACGTCTTTCATCTCACAGAAGCGCGAACGTCTTGGCGTTCAAGCACATGGCAGAAACAAGGTGTGAACAGATGAGCTGCTGCTATTTTCTCCGTTCGGCATGCTTCGTTGTAGCTCTCTTGCCGGTCGCCGGCTTAGCGGCTTGCTTTGCGCGACTAGCTCTGGGGAGAGAAGGAGATAGCGCCGGAAACCTCGCCTTTTGCCTTCTTCGGCGCTGGAACCTGGTTGCTGCGCCTTCTCTTTGTCCATGTGCACACACACGATTCCTCAGCGAAAACCATGCAGAAACCTTTCCACGAGCACCCAGGGATGTGCACCCAGCACCACGTGCACGCACACGCAGCTAGAGAAAAGCACCTACCTTTTCACACACTGATGCCTAAGCAAACGCGTGGCCACACACACGCACACATCCGCAAGCGCGCCTACTCCCATCTATTGAGGGAAAGACGGACGAGCTCTTTGGTTGCTCTTCACAGGCTTGTCCCTGATCTATAGCTGAGGGCAAACACTTGTGTGCTTGTGGGAGAGCCTGTGTCTTTCCTGGAAGCGTTTGGGAGTTTTGCTCAGACGCGTGTTTCCTCAAGTTCAAGAATCAAGATCTAGGATACCTGCAGACAGGTGCCTGTTTGTGTGGAGACAGTCTGTTTGAAACTGTGTTCCTCAGCGCCCGCTCTTTCTCCCCGTCGCTCCACACGCCTGGGAGTCCCTTTCTTTCTCTCCACAAGCACGTGTGTTGACTTCGTCGCACATGTGCATCTGCACAAGCGTTGAGCTCAGCAGAGCGTGTCTCTTGACACTTGATGTGCGTTGGCTGTGTCTGCCTGCTCCAGTGAAGAGAGAAACGGGAAATCATCTTGGTAGAGGCAACAAAGCAAAAGCGAGGCAGGATTGACATCTGCTCAACAGAGACGGATTCCCTGCGCTGACACAGTTCACAGTTACACGAGAAGCAATCTGAGCGGTCCGTCGACCGGAGACGTGTTTCCCAAGAGGTCGTTTAGCGAGTGAACAGCAGTGTGCGCGACTTTCAGGAGTGTGCCTGGAAAGTGCCAGAATCACCAGGAGCATCTGTGCAAAAGCTGCTGCCTCTGTGACCGCATTGAGGCACGTTCGCGTGTCTGCGAGTATATAGACGGCTCTTTCGCGTTCACTCCGAGGGAAACGGTCCGCTATTGCTTCTGTGCGCACAGACGCGATTCCCTTGTCTCTTGCGAACACAGGGAACTCTGTGCATCCAAATCTACAGGCTAAGGACGCGTCTGCATATGTTTTGGTGAACAATCGAGTGTGCGTGTTCTGACAGCTGCCTCTATGCAGACGTCTCCACAGAGCCACTTCTGAATGCCCCGCAGCCCAGGACTGAATGGATACACTAACAAGTGCACCGGTGTGAGCAACCACATATGCAGAAGGACGTCTTTCATCTCACAGAAGCGCGAACGTCTTGGCGTTCAAGCACATGGCAGAAACAAGGTGTGAACAGATGAGCTGCTGCTATTTTCTCCGTTCGGCATGCTTCGTTGTAGCTCTCTTGCCGGTCGCCGGCTTAGCGGCTTGCTTTGCGCGACTAGCTCTGGGGAGAGAAGGAGATAGCGCCGGAAACCTCGCCTTTTGCCTTCTTCGGCGCTGGAACCTGGTTGCTGCGCCTTCTCTTTGTCCATGTGCACACACACGATTCCTCAGCGAAAACCATGCAGAAACCTTTCCACGAGCACCCAGGGATGTGCACCCAGCACCACGTGCACGCACACGCAGCTAGAGAAAAGCACCTACCTTTTCACACACTGATGCCTAAGCAAACGCGTGGCCACACACACGCACACATCCGCAAGCGCGCCTACTCCCATCTATTGAGAGAAAGACGGACGAGCTCTTTGGTTGCTCTTCACAGGCTTGTCCCTGATCTATAGCTGAGGGCAAACACTTGTGTGCTTGTGGGAGAGCCTGTGTCTTTCCTGGAAGCGTTTGGGAGTTTTGCTCAGACGCGTGTTTCCTCAAGTTCAAGAATCAAGATCTAGGATACCTGCAGACAGGTGCCTGTTTGTGTGGAGACAGTCTGTTTGAAACTGTGTTCCTCAGCGCCCGCTCTTTCTCCCCGTCGCTCCACACGCCTGGGAGTCCCTTTCTTTCTCTCCACAAGCACGTGTGTTGACTTCGTCGCACATGTGCATCTGCACAAGCGTTGAGCTCAGCAGAGCGTGTCTCTTGACACTTGATGTGCGTTGGCTGTGTCTGCCTGCTCCAGTGAAGAGAGAAACGGGAAATCATCTTGGTAGAGGCAACAAAGCAAAAGCGAGGCAGGATTGACATCTGCTCAACAGAGACGGATTCCCTGCGCTGACACAGTTCACAGTTACACGAGAAGCAATCTGAGCGGTCCGTCGACCGGAGACGTGTTTCCCAAGAGGTCGTTTAGCGAGTGAACAGCAGTGTGCGCGACTTTCAGGAGTGTGCCTGGAAAGTGCCAGAATCACCAGGAGCATCTGTGCAAAAGCTGCTGCCTCTGTGACCGCATTGAGGCACGTTCGCGTGTCTGCGAGTATATAGACGGCTCTTTCGCGTTCACTCCGAGGGAAACGGTCCGCTATTGCTTCTGTGCGCACAGACGCGATTCCCTTGTCTCTTGCGAACACAGGGAACTCTGTGCATCCAAATCTACAGGCTAAGGACGCGTCTGCATATGTTTTGGTGAACAATCGAGTGTGCGTGTTCTGACAGCTGCCTCTATGCAGACGTCTCCACAGAGCCACTTCTGAATGCCCCGCAGCCCAGGACTGAATGGATACACTAACAAGTGCACCGGTGTGAGCAACCACATATGCAGAAGGACGTCTTTCATCTCACAGAAGCGCGAACGTCTTGGCGTTCAAGCACATGGCAGAAACAAGGTGTGAACAGATGAGCTGCTGCTATTTTCTCCGTTCGGCATGCTTCGTTGTAGCTCTCTTGCCGGTCGCCGGCTTAGCGGCTTGCTTTGCGCGACTAGCTCTGGGGAGAGAAGGAGATAGCGCCGGAAACCTCGCCTTTTGCCTTCTTCGGCGGTGGAACCTGGTTGCTGCGCCTTCTCTTTGTCCATGTGCACACACACGATTCCTCAGCGAAAACCATGCAGAAACCTTTCCACGAGCACCCAGGGATGTGCACCCAGCACCACGTGCACGCACACGCAGCTAGAGAAAAGCACCTACCTTTTCACACACTGATGCCTAAGCAAACGCGTGGCCACACACACGCACACATCCGCAAGCGCGCCTACTCCCATCTATTGAGAGAAAGACGGACGAGCTCTTTGGTTGCTCTTCACAGGCTTGTCCCTGATCTATAGCTGAGGGCAAACACTTGTGTGCTTGTGGGAGAGCCTGTGTCTTTCCTGGAAGCGTTTGGGAGTTTTGCTCAGACGCGTGTTTCCTCAAGTTCAAGAATCAAGATCTAGGATACCTGCAGACAGGTGCCTGTTTGTGTGGAGACAGTCTGTTTGAAACTGTGTTCCTCAGCGCCCGCTCTTTCTCCCCGTCGCTCCACACGCCTGGGAGTCCCTTTCTTTCTCTCCACAAGCACGTGTGTTGACTTCGTCGCACATGTGCATCTGCACAAGCGTTGAGCTCAGCAGAGCGTGTCTCTTGACACTTGATGTGCGTTGGCTGTGTCTGCCTGCTCCAGTGAAGAGAGAAACGGGAAATCATCTTGGTAGAGGCAACAAAGCAAAAGCGAGGCAGGATTGACATCTGCTCAACAGAGACGGATTCCCTGCGCTGACACAGTTCACAGTTACACGAGAAGCAATCTGAGCGGTCCGTCGACCGGAGACGTGTTTCCCAAGAGGTCGTTTAGCGAGTGAACAGCAGTGTGCGCGACTTTCAGGAGTGTGCCTGGAAAGTGCCAGAATCACCAGGAGCATCTGTGCAAAAGCTGCTGCCTCTGTGACCGCATTGAGGCACGTTCGCGTGTCTGCGAGTATATAGACGGCTCTTTCGCGTTCACTCCGAGGGAAACGGTCCGCTATTGCTTCTGTGCGCACAGACGCGATTCCCTTGTCTCTTGCGAACACAGGGAACTCTGTGCATCCAAATCTACAGGCTAAGGACGCGTCTGCATATGTTTTGGTGAACAATCGAGTGTGCGTGTTCTGACAGCTGCCTCTATGCAGACGTCTCCACAGAGCCACTTCTGAATGCCCCGCAGCCCAGGACTGAATGGATACACTAACAAGTGCACCGGTGTGAGCAACCACATATGCAGAAGGACGTCTTTCATCTCACAGAAGCGCGAACGTCTTGGCGTTCAAGCACATGGCAGAAACAAGGTGTGAACAGATGAGCTGCTGCTATTTTCTCCGTTCGGCATGCTTCGTTGTAGCTCTCTTGCCGGTCGCCGGCTTAGCGGCTTGCTTTGCGCGACTAGCTCTGGGGAGAGAAGGAGATAGCGCCGGAAACCTCGCCTTTTGCCTTCTTCGGCGCTGGAACCTGGTTGCTGCGCCTTCTCTTTGTCCATGTGCACACACACGATTCCTCAGCGAAAACCATGCAGAAACCTTTCCACGAGCACCCAGGGATGTGCACCCAGCACCACGTGCACGCACACGCAGCTAGAGAAAAGCACCTACCTTTTCACACACTGATGCCTAAGCAAACGCGTGGCCACACACACGCACACATCCGCAAGCGCGCCTACTCCCATCTATTGAGAGAAAGACGGACGAGCTCTTTGGTTGCTCTTCACAGGCTTGTCCCTGATCTATAGCTGAGGGCAAACACTTGTGTGCTTGTGGGAGAGCCTGTGTCTTTCCTGGAAGCGTTTGGGAGTTTTGCTCAGACGCGTGTTTCCTCAAGTTCAAGAATCAAGATCTAGGATACCTGCAGACAGGTGCCTGTTTGTGTGGAGACAGTCTGTTTGAAACTGTGTTCCTCAGCGCCCGCTCTTTCTCCCCGTCGCTCCACACGCCTGGGAGTCCCTTTCTTTCTCTCCACAAGCACGTGTGTTGACTTCGTCGCACATGTGCATCTGCACAAGCGTTGAGCTCAGCAGAGCGTGTCTCTTGACACTTGATGTGCGTTGGCTGTGTCTGCCTGCTCCAGTGAAGAGAGAAACGGGAAATCATCTTGGTAGAGGCAACAAAGCAAAAGCGAGGCAGGATTGACATCTGCTCAACAGAGACGGATTCCCTGCGCTGACACAGTTCACAGTTACACGAGAAGCAATCTGAGCGGTCCGTCGACCGGAGACGTGTTTCCCAAGAGGTCGTTTAGCGAGTGAACAGCAGTGTGCGCGACTTTCAGGAGTGTGCCTGGAAAGTGCCAGAATCACCAGGAGCATCTGTGCAAAAGCTGCTGCCTCTGTGACCGCATTGAGGCACGTTCGCGTGTCTGCGAGTATATAGACGGCTCTTTCGCGTTCACTCCGAGGGAAACGGTCCGCTATTGCTTCTGTGCGCACAGACGCGATTCCCTTGTCTCTTGCGAACACAGGGAACTCTGTGCATCCAAATCTACAGGCTAAGGACGCGTCTGCATATGTTTTGGTGAACAATCGAGTGTGCGTGTTCTGACAGCTGCCTCTATGCAGACGTCTCCACAGAGCCACTTCTGAATGCCCCGCAGCCCAGGACTGAATGGATACACTAACAAGTGCACCGGTGTGAGCAACCACATATGCAGAAGGACGTCTTTCATCTCACAGAAGCGCGAACGTCTTGGCGTTCAAGCACATGGCAGAAACAAGGTGTGAACAGATGAGCTGCTGCTATTTTCTCCGTTCGGCATGCTTCGTTGTAGCTCTCTTGCCGGTCGCCGGCTTAGCGGCTTGCTTTGCGCGACTAGCTCTGGGGAGAGAAGGAGATAGCGCCGGAAACCTCGCCTTTTGCCTTCTTCGGCGCTGGAACCTGGTTGCTGCGCCTTCTCTTTGTCCATGTGCACACACACGATTCCTCAGCGAAAACCATGCAGAAACCTTTCCACGAGCACCCAGGGATGTGCACCCAGCACCACGTGCACGCACACGCAGCTAGAGAAAAGCACCTACCTTTTCACACACTGATGCCTAAGCAAACGCGTGGCCACACACACGCACACATCCGCAAGCGCGCCTACTCCCATCTATTGAGGGAAAGACGGACGAGCTCTTTGGTTGCTCTTCACAGGCTTGTCCCTGATCTATAGCTGAGGGCAAACACTTGTGTGCTTGTGGGAGAGCCTGTGTCTTTCCTGGAAGCGTTTGGGAGTTTTGCTCAGACGCGTGTTTCCTCAAGTTCAAGAATCAAGATCTAGGATACCTGCAGACAGGTGCCTGTTTGTGTGGAGACAGTCTGTTTGAAACTGTGTTCCTCAGCGCCCGCTCTTTCTCCCCGTCGCTCCACACGCCTGGGAGTCCCTTTCTTTCTCTCCACAAGCACGTGTGTTGACTTCGTCGCACATGTGCATCTGCACAAGCGTTGAGCTCAGCAGAGCGTGTCTCTTGACACTTGATGTGCGTTGGCTGTGTCTGCCTGCTCCAGTGAAGAGAGAAACGGGAAATCATCTTGGTAGAGGCAACAAAGCAAAAGCGAGGCAGGATTGACATCTGCTCAACAGAGACGGATTCCCTGCGCTGACACAGTTCACAGTTACACGAGAAGCAATCTGAGCGGTCCGTCGACCGGAGACGTGTTTCCCAAGAGGTCGTTTAGCGAGTGAACAGCAGTGTGCGCGACTTTCAGGAGTGTGCCTGGAAAGTGCCAGAATCACCAGGAGCATCTGTGCAAAAGCTGCTGCCTCTGTGACCGCATTGAGGCACGTTCGCGTGTCTGCGAGTATATAGACGGCTCTTTCGCGTTCACTCCGAGGGAAACGGTCCGCTATTGCTTCTGTGCGCACAGACGCGATTCCCTTGTCTCTTGCGAACACAGGGAACTCTGTGCATCCAAATCTACAGGCTAAGGACGCGTCTGCATATGTTTTGGTGAACAATCGAGTGTGCGTGTTCTGACAGCTGCCTCTATGCAGACGTCTCCACAGAGCCACTTCTGAATGCCCCGCAGCCCAGGACTGAATGGATACACTAACAAGTGCACCGGTGTGAGCAACCACATATGCAGAAGGACGTCTTTCATCTCACAGAAGCGCGAACGTCTTGGCGTTCAAGCACATGGCAGAAACAAGGTGTGAACAGATGAGCTGCTGCTATTTTCTCCGTTCGGCATGCTTCGTTGTAGCTCTCTTGCCGGTCGCCGGCTTAGCGGCTTGCTTTGCGCGACTAGCTCTGGGGAGAGAAGGAGATAGCGCCGGAAACCTCGCCTTTTGCCTTCTTCGGCGGTGGAACCTGGTTGCTGCGCCTTCTCTTTGTCCATGTGCACACACACGATTCCTCAGCGAAAACCATGCAGAAACCTTTCCACGAGCACCCAGGGATGTGCACCCAGCACCACGTGCACGCACACGCAGCTAGAGAAAAGCACCTACCTTTTCACACACTGATGCCTAAGCAAACGCGTGGCCACACACACGCACACATCCGCAAGCGCGCCTACTCCCATCTATTGAGAGAAAGACGGACGAGCTCTTTGGTTGCTCTTCACAGGCTTGTCCCTGATCTATAGCTGAGGGCAAACACTTGTGTGCTTGTGGGAGAGCCTGTGTCTTTCCTGGAAGCGTTTGGGAGTTTTGCTCAGACGCGTGTTTCCTCAAGTTCAAGAATCAAGATCTAGGATACCTGCAGACAGGTGCCTGTTTGTGTGGAGACAGTCTGTTTGAAACTGTGTTCCTCAGCGCCCGCTCTTTCTCCCCGTCGCTCCACACGCCTGGGAGTCCCTTTCTTTCTCTCCACAAGCACGTGTGTTGACTTCGTCGCACATGTGCATCTGCACAAGCGTTGAGCTCAGCAGAGCGTGTCTCTTGACACTTGATGTGCGTTGGCTGTGTCTGCCTGCTCCAGTGAAGAGAGAAACGGGAAATCATCTTGGTAGAGGCAACAAAGCAAAAGCGAGGCAGGATTGACATCTGCTCAACAGAGACGGATTCCCTGCGCTGACACAGTTCACAGTTACACGAGAAGCAATCTGAGCGGTCCGTCGACCGGAGACGTGTTTCCCAAGAGGTCGTTTAGCGAGTGAACAGCAGTGTGCGCGACTTTCAGGAGTGTGCCTGGAAAGTGCCAGAATCACCAGGAGCATCTGTGCAAAAGCTGCTGCCTCTGTGACCGCATTGAGGCACGTTCGCGTGTCTGCGAGTATATAGACGGCTCTTTCGCGTTCACTCCGAGGGAAACGGTCCGCTATTGCTTCTGTGCGCACAGACGCGATTCCCTTGTCTCTTGCGAACACAGGGAACTCTGTGCATCCAAATCTACAGGCTAAGGACGCGTCTGCATATGTTTTGGTGAACAATCGAGTGTGCGTGTTCTGACAGCTGCCTCTATGCAGACGTCTCCACAGAGCCACTTCTGAATGCCCCGCAGCCCAGGACTGAATGGATACACTAACAAGTGCACCGGTGTGAGCAACCACATATGCAGAAGGACGTCTTTCATCTCACAGAAGCGCGAACGTCTTGGCGTTCAAGCACATGGCAGAAACAAGGTGTGAACAGATGAGCTGCTGCTATTTTCTCCGTTCGGCATGCTTCGTTGTAGCTCTCTTGCCGGTCGCCGGCTTAGCGGCTTGCTTTGCGCGACTAGCTCTGGGGAGAGAAGGAGATAGCGCCGGAAACCTCGCCTTTTGCCTTCTTCGGCGCTGGAACCTGGTTGCTGCGCCTTCTCTTTGTCCATGTGCACACACACGATTCCTCAGCGAAAACCATGCAGAAACCTTTCCACGAGCACCCAGGGATGTGCACCCAGCACCACGTGCACGCACACGCAGCTAGAGAAAAGCACCTACCTTTTCACACACTGATGCCTAAGCAAACGCGTGGCCACACACACGCACACATCCGCAAGCGCGCCTACTCCCATCTATTGAGAGAAAGACGGACGAGCTCTTTGGTTGCTCTTCACAGGCTTGTCCCTGATCTATAGCTGAGGGCAAACACTTGTGTGCTTGTGGGAGAGCCTGTGTCTTTCCTGGAAGCGTTTGGGAGTTTTGCTCAGACGCGTGTTTCCTCAAGTTCAAGAATCAAGATCTAGGATACCTGCAGACAGGTGCCTGTTTGTGTGGAGACAGTCTGTTTGAAACTGTGTTCCTCAGCGCCCGCTCTTTCTCCCCGTCGCTCCACACGCCTGGGAGTCCCTTTCTTTCTCTCCACAAGCACGTGTGTTGACTTCGTCGCACATGTGCATCTGCACAAGCGTTGAGCTCAGCAGAGCGTGTCTCTTGACACTTGATGTGCGTTGGCTGTGTCTGCCTGCTCCAGTGAAGAGAGAAACGGGAAATCATCTTGGTAGAGGCAACAAAGCAAAAGCGAGGCAGGATTGACATCTGCTCAACAGAGACGGATTCCCTGCGCTGACACAGTTCACAGTTACACGAGAAGCAATCTGAGCGGTCCGTCGACCGGAGACGTGTTTCCCAAGAGGTCGTTTAGCGAGTGAACAGCAGTGTGCGCGACTTTCAGGAGTGTGCCTGGAAAGTGCCAGAATCACCAGGAGCATCTGTGCAAAAGCTGCTGCCTCTGTGACCGCATTGAGGCACGTTCGCGTGTCTGCGAGTATATAGACGGCTCTTTCGCGTTCACTCCGAGGGAAACGGTCCGCTATTGCTTCTGTGCGCACAGACGCGATTCCCTTGTCTCTTGCGAACACAGGGAACTCTGTGCATCCAAATCTACAGGCTAAGGACGCGTCTGCATATGTTTTGGTGAACAATCGAGTGTGCGTGTTCTGACAGCTGCCTCTATGCAGACGTCTCCACAGAGCCACTTCTGAATGCCCCGCAGCCCAGGACTGAATGGATACACTAACAAGTGCACCGGTGTGAGCAACCACATATGCAGAAGGACGTCTTTCATCTCACAGAAGCGCGAACGTCTTGGCGTTCAAGCACATGGCAGAAACAAGGTGTGAACAGATGAGCTGCTGCTATTTTCTCCGTTCGGCATGCTTCGTTGTAGCTCTCTTGCCGGTCGCCGGCTTAGCGGCTTGCTTTGCGCGACTAGCTCTGGGGAGAGAAGGAGATAGCGCCGGAAACCTCGCCTTTTGCCTTCTTCGGCGCTGGAACCTGGTTGCTGCGCCTTCTCTTTGTCCATGTGCACACACACGATTCCTCAGCGAAAACCATGCAGAAACCTTTCCACGAGCACCCAGGGATGTGCACCCAGCACCACGTGCACGCACACGCAGCTAGAGAAAAGCACCTACCTTTTCACACACTGATGCCTAAGCAAACGCGTGGCCACACACACGCACACATCCGCAAGCGCGCCTACTCCCATCTATTGAGGGAAAGACGGACGAGCTCTTTGGTTGCTCTTCACAGGCTTGTCCCTGATCTATAGCTGAGGGCAAACACTTGTGTGCTTGTGGGAGAGCCTGTGTCTTTCCTGGAAGCGTTTGGGAGTTTTGCTCAGACGCGTGTTTCCTCAAGTTCAAGAATCAAGATCTAGGATACCTGCAGACAGGTGCCTGTTTGTGTGGAGACAGTCTGTTTGAAACTGTGTTCCTCAGCGCCCGCTCTTTCTCCCCGTCGCTCCACACGCCTGGGAGTCCCTTTCTTTCTCTCCACAAGCACGTGTGTTGACTTCGTCGCACATGTGCATCTGCACAAGCGTTGAGCTCAGCAGAGCGTGTCTCTTGACACTTGATGTGCGTTGGCTGTGTCTGCCTGCTCCAGTGAAGAGAGAAACGGGAAATCATCTTGGTAGAGGCAACAAAGCAAAAGCGAGGCAGGATTGACATCTGCTCAACAGAGACGGATTCCCTGCGCTGACACAGTTCACAGTTACACGAGAAGCAATCTGAGCGGTCCGTCGACCGGAGACGTGTTTCCCAAGAGGTCGTTTAGCGAGTGAACAGCAGTGTGCGCGACTTTCAGGAGTGTGCCTGGAAAGTGCCAGAATCACCAGGAGCATCTGTGCAAAAGCTGCTGCCTCTGTGACCGCATTGAGGCACGTTCGCGTGTCTGCGAGTATATAGACGGCTCTTTCGCGTTCACTCCGAGGGAAACGGTCCGCTATTGCTTCTGTGCGCACAGACGCGATTCCCTTGTCTCTTGCGAACACAGGGAACTCTGTGCATCCAAATCTACAGGCTAAGGACGCGTCTGCATATGTTTTGGTGAACAATCGAGTGTGCGTGTTCTGACAGCTGCCTCTATGCAGACGTCTCCACAGAGCCACTTCTGAATGCCCCGCAGCCCAGGACTGAATGGATACACTAACAAGTGCACCGGTGTGAGCAACCACATATGCAGAAGGACGTCTTTCATCTCACAGAAGCGCGAACGTCTTGGCGTTCAAGCACATGGCAGAAACAAGGTGTGAACAGATGAGCTGCTGCTATTTTCTCCGTTCGGCATGCTTCGTTGTAGCTCTCTTGCCGGTCGCCGGCTTAGCGGCTTGCTTTGCGCGACTAGCTCTGGGGAGAGAAGGAGATAGCGCCGGAAACCTCGCCTTTTGCCTTCTTCGGCGCTGGAACCTGGTTGCTGCGCCTTCTCTTTGTCCATGTGCACACACACGATTCCTCAGCGAAAACCATGCAGAAACCTTTCCACGAGCACCCAGGGATGTGCACCCAGCACCACGTGCACGCACACGCAGCTAGAGAAAAGCACCTACCTTTTCACACACTGATGCCTAAGCAAACGCGTGGCCACACACACGCACACATCCGCAAGCGCGCCTACTCCCATCTATTGAGGGAAAGACGGACGAGCTCTTTGGTTGCTCTTCACAGGCTTGTCCCTGATCTATAGCTGAGGGCAAACACTTGTGTGCTTGTGGGAGAGCCTGTGTCTTTCCTGGAAGCGTTTGGGAGTTTTGCTCAGACGCGTGTTTCCTCAAGTTCAAGAATCAAGATCTAGGATACCTGCAGACAGGTGCCTGTTTGTGTGGAGACAGTCTGTTTGAAACTGTGTTCCTCAGCGCCCGCTCTTTCTCCCCGTCGCTCCACACGCCTGGGAGTCCCTTTCTTTCTCTCCACAAGCACGTGTGTTGACTTCGTCGCACATGTGCATCTGCACAAGCGTTGAGCTCAGCAGAGCGTGTCTCTTGACACTTGATGTGCGTTGGCTGTGTCTGCGTGCTCCAGTGAAGAGAGAAACGGGAAATCATCTTGGTAGAGGCAACAAAGCAAAAGCGAGGCAGGATTGACATCTGCTCAACAGAGACGGATTCCCTGCGCTGACACAGTTCACAGTTACACGAGAAGCAATCTGAGCGGTCCGTCGACCGGAGACGTGTTTCCCAAGAGGTCGTTTAGCGAGTGAACAGCAGTGTGCGCGACTTTCAGGAGTGTGCCTGGAAAGTGCCAGAATCACCAGGAGCATCTGTGCAAAAGCTGCTGCCTCTGTGACCGCATTGAGGCACGTTCGCGTGTCTGCGAGTATATAGACGGCTCTTTCGCGTTCACTCCGAGGGAAACGGTCCGCTATTGCTTCTGTGCGCACAGACGCGATTCCCTTGTCTCTTGCGAACACAGGGAACTCTGTGCATCCAAATCTACAGGCTAAGGACGCGTCTGCATATGTTTTGGTGAACAATCGAGTGTGCGTGTTCTGACAGCTGCCTCTATGCAGACGTCTCCACAGAGCCACTTCTGAATGCCCCGCAGCCCAGGACTGAATGGATACACTAACAAGTGCACCGGTGTGAGCAACCACATATGCAGAAGGACGTCTTTCATCTCACAGAAGCGCGAACGTCTTGGCGTTCAAGCACATGGCAGAAACAAGGTGTGAACAGATGAGCTGCTGCTATTTTCTCCGTTCGGCATGCTTCGTTGTAGCTCTCTTGCCGGTCGCCGGCTTAGCGGCTTGCTTTGCGCGACTAGCTCTGGGGAGAGAAGGAGATAGCGCCGGAAACCTCGCCTTTTGCCTTCTTCGGCGCTGGAACCTGGTTGCTGCGCCTTCTCTTTGTCCATGTGCACACACACGATTCCTCAGCGAAAACCATGCAGAAACCTTTCCACGAGCACCCAGGGATGTGCACCCAGCACCACGTGCACGCACACGCAGCTAGAGAAAAGCACCTACCTTTTCACACACTGAAGCCTAAGCAAACGCGTGGCCACACACACGCACACATCCGCAAGCGCGCCTACTCCCATCTATTGAGGGAAAGACGGACGAGCTCTTTGGTTGCTCTTCACAGGCTTGTCCCTGATCTATAGCTGAGGGCAAACACTTGTGTGCTTGTGGGAGAGCCTGTGTCTTTCCTGGAAGCGTTTGGGAGTTTTGCTCAGACGCGTGTTTCCTCAAGTTCAAGAATCAAGATCTAGGATACCTGCAGACAGGTGCCTGTTTGTGTGGAGACAGTCTGTTTGAAACTGTGTTCCTCAGCGCCCGCTCTTTCTCCCCGTCGCTCCACACGCCTGGGAGTCCCTTTCTTTCTCTCCACAAGCACGTGTGTTGACTTCGTCGCACATGTGCATCTGCACAAGCGTTGAGCTCAGCAGAGCGTGTCTCTTGACACTTGATGTGCGTTGGCTGTGTCTGCCTGCTCCAGTGAAGAGAGAAACGGGAAATCATCTTGGTAGAGGCAACAAAGCAAAAGCGAGGCAGGATTGACATCTGCTCAACAGAGACGGATTCCCTGCGCTGACACAGTTCACAGTTACACGAGAAGCAATCTGAGCGGTCCGTCGACCGGAGACGTGTTTCCCAAGAGGTCGTTTAGCGAGTGAACAGCAGTGTGCGCGACTTTCAGGAGTGTGCCTGGAAAGTGCCAGAATCACCAGGAGCATCTGTGCAAAAGCTGCTGCCTCTGTGACCGCATTGAGGCACGTTCGCGTGTCTGCGAGTATATAGACGACTCTTTCGCGTTCACTCCGAGGGAAACGGTCCGCTATTGCTTCTGTGCGCACAGACGCGATTCCCTTGTCTCTTGCGAACACAGGGAACTCTGTGCATCCAAATCTACAGGCTAAGGACGCGTCTGCATATGTTTTGGTGAACAATCGAGTGTGCGTGTTCTGACAGCTGCCTCTATGCAGACGTCTCCACAGAGCCACTTCTGAATGCCCCGCAGCCCAGGACTGAATGGATACACTAACAAGTGCACCGGTGTGAGCAACCACATATGCAGAAGGACGTCTTTCATCTCACAGAAGCGCGAACGTCTTGGCGTTCAAGCACATGGCAGAAACAAGGTGTGAACAGATGAGCTGCTGCTATTTTCTCCGTTCGGCATGCTTCGTTGTAGCTCTCTTGCCGGTCGCCGGCTTAGCGGCTTGCTTTGCGCGACTAGCTCTGGGGAGAGAAGGAGATAGCGCCGGAAACCTCGCCTTTTGCCTTCTTCGGCGCTGGAACCTGGTTGCTGCGCCTTCTCTTTGTCCATGTGCACACACACGATTCCTCAGCGAAAACCATGCAGAAACCTTTCCACGAGCACCCAGGGATGTGCACCCAGCACCACGTGCACGCACACGCAGCTAGAGAAAAGCACCTACCTTTTCACACACTGAAGCCTAAGCAAACGCGTGGCCACACACACGCACACATCCGCAAGCGCGCCTACTCCCATCTATTGAGGGAAAGACGGACGAGCTCTTTGGTTGCTCTTCACAGGCTTGTCCCTGATCTATAGCTGAGGGCAAACACTTGTGTGCTTGTGGGAGAGCCTGTGTCTTTCCTGGAAGCGTTTGGGAGTTTTGCTCAGACGCGTGTTTCCTCAAGTTCAAGAATCAAGATCTAGGATACCTGCAGACAGGTGCCTGTTTGTGTGGAGACAGTCTGTTTGAAACTGTGTTCCTCAGCGCCCGCTCTTTCTCCCCGTCGCTCCACACGCCTGGGAGTCCCTTTCTTTCTCTCCACAAGCACGTGTGTTGACTTCGTCGCACATGTGCATCTGCACAAGCGTTGAGCTCAGCAGAGCGTGTCTCTTGACACTTGATGTGCGTTGGCTGTGTCTGCCTGCTCCAGTGAAGAGAGAAACGTGAAATCATCTTGGTAGAGGCAACAAAGCAAAAGCGAGGCAGGATTGACATCTGCTCAACAGAGACGGATTCCCTGCGCTGACACAGTTCACAGTTACACGAGAAGCAATCTGAGCGGTCCGTCGACCGGAGACGTGTTTCCCAAGAGGTCGTTTAGCGAGTGAACAGCAGTGTGCGCGACTTTCAGGAGTGTGCCTGGAAAGTGCCAGAATCACCAGGAGCATCTGTGCAAAAGCTGCTGCCTCTGTGACCGCATTGAGGCACGTTCGCGTGTCTGCGAGTATATAGACGACTCTTTCGCGTTCACTCCGAGGGAAACGGTCCGCTATTGCTTCTGTGCGCACAGACGCGATTCCCTTGTCTCTTGCGAACACAGGGAACTCTGTGCATCCAAATCTACAGGCTAAGGACGCGTCTGCATATGTTTTGGTGAACAATCGAGTGTGCGTGTTCTGACAGCTGCCTCTATGCAGACGTCTCCACAGAGCCACTTCTGAATGCCCCGCAGCCCAGGACTGAATGGATACACTAACAAGTGCACCGGTGTGAGCAACCACATATGCAGAAGGACGTCTTTCATCTCACAGAAGCGCGAACGTCTTGGCGTTCAAGCACATGGCAGAAACAAGGTGTGAACAGATGAGCTGCTGCTATTTTCTCCGTTCGGCATGCTTCGTTGTAGCTCTCTTGCCGGTCGCCGGCTTAGCGGCTTGCTTTGCGCGACTAGCTCTGGGGAGAGAAGGAGATAGCGCCGGAAACCTCGCCTTTTGCCTTCTTCGGCGCTGGAACCTGGTTGCTGCGCCTTCTCTTTGTCCATGTGCACACACACGATTCCTCAGCGAAAACCATGCAGAAACCTTTCCACGAGCACCCAGGGATGTGCACCCAGCACCACGTGCACGCACACGCAGCTAGAGAAAAGCACCTACCTTTTCACACACTGAAGCCTAAGCAAACGCGTGGCCACACACACGCACACATCCGCAAGCGCGCCTACTCCCATCTATTGAGGGAAAGACGGACGAGCTCTTTGGTTGCTCTTCACAGGCTTGTCCCTGATCTATAGCTGAGGGCAAACACTTGTGTGCTTGTGGGAGAGCCTGTGTCTTTCCTGGAAGCGTTTGGGAGTTTTGCTCAGACGCGTGTTTCCTCAAGTTCAAGAATCAAGATCTAGGATACCTGCAGACAGGTGCCTGTTTGTGTGGAGACAGTCTGTTTGAAACTGTGTTCCTCAGCGCCCGCTCTTTCTCCCCGTCGCTCCACACGCCTGGGAGTCCCTTTCTTTCTCTCCACAAGCACGTGTGTTGACTTCGTCGCACATGTGCATCTGCACAAGCGTTGAGCTCAGCAGAGCGTGTCTCTTGACACTTGATGTGCGTTGGCTGTGTCTGCCTGCTCCAGTGAAGAGAGAAACGTGAAATCATCTTGGTAGAGGCAACAAAGCAAAAGCGAGGCAGGATTGACATCTGCTCAACAGAGACGGATTCCCTGCGCTGACACAGTTCACAGTTACACGAGAAGCAATCTGAGCGGTCCGTCGACCGGAGACGTGTTTCCCAAGAGGTCGTTTAGCGAGTGAACAGCAGTGTGCGCGACTTTCAGGAGTGTGCCTGGAAAGTGCCAGAATCACCAGGAGCATCTGTGCAAAAGCTGCTGCCTCTGTGACCGCATTGAGGCACGTTCGCGTGTCTGCGAGTATATAGACGACTCTTTCGCGTTCACTCCGAGGGAAACGGTCCGCTATTGCTTCTGTGCGCACAGACGCGATTCCCTTGTCTCTTGCGAACACAGGGAACTCTGTGCATCCAAATCTACAGGCTAAGGACGCGTCTGCATATGTTTTGGTGAACAATCGAGTGTGCGTGTTCTGACAGCTGCCTCTATGCAGACGTCTCCACAGAGCCACTTCTGAATGCCCCGCAGCCCAGGACTGAATGGATACACTAACAAGTGCACCGGTGTGAGCAACCACATATGCAGAAGGACGTCTTTCATCTCACAGAAGCGCGAACGTCTTGGCGTTCAAGCACATGGCAGAAACAAGGTGTGAACAGATGAGCTGCTGCTATTTTCTCCGTTCGGCATGCTTCGTTGTAGCTCTCTTGCCGGTCGCCGGCTTAGCGGCTTGCTTTGCGCGACTAGCTCTGGGGAGAGAAGGAGATAGCGCCGGAAACCTCGCCTTTTGCCTTCTTCGGCGCTGGAACCTGGTTGCTGCGCCTTCTCTTTGTCCATGTGCACACACACGATTCCTCAGCGAAAACCATGCAGAAACCTTTCCACGAGCACCCAGGGATGTGCACCCAGCACCACGTGCACGCACACGCAGCTAGAGAAAAGCACCTACCTTTTCACACACTGATGCCTAAGCAAACGCGTGGCCACACACACGCACACATCCGCAAGCGCGCCTACTCCCATCTATTGAGGGAAAGACGGACGAGCAACGTCCTGACAGGCTTGAGGGGAAAAACGTCCGTTGACGGTTGGCGTACTGCACGCCCGCCTACGGGGCTGCAGGGGAATCCACATTTGGAAGGTACCTGAAGATGTGCGCCTGTTCTTGGAGCTCCGCTAGTAGGGTAGCAAAGACACTCGTAGGCAGTACTGAATGCTGCTCCGTGCTACTTCTCCTCCGCTGGCAAATGCTTCACAGTCGCCCTAGGAAAGACGTTTAACAATCGATCTCCAAGAGGAACGAAACACATGATGCCATAAGGCGAAAGAATAGCAGGGCATCTCTTCACAGGCTTGTCCCTGATCTATAGCTGAGGGCAAACACTTGTGTGCTTGTGGGAGAGCCTGTGTCTTTCCTGGAAGCGTTTGGGAGTTTTGCTCAGACGCGTGTTTCCTCAAGTTCAAGAATCAAGATCTAGGATACCTGCAGACAGGTGCCTGTTTGTGTGGAGACAGTCTGTTTGAAACTGTGTTCCTCAGCGCCCGCTCTTTCTCCCCGTCGCTCCACACGCCTGGGAGTTCCTTTCTTTCTCTCCACAAGCACGTGTGTTGACTTCGTCGCACATGTGCATCTGCACAAGCGTTGAGCTCAGCAGAGCGTGTCTCTTGACACTTGATGTGCGTTGGCTGTGTCTGCGTGCTCCAGTGAAGAGAGAAACGGGAAATCATCTTGGTAGAGGCAACAAAGCAAAAGCGAGGCAGGATTGACATCTGCTCAACAGAGACGGATTCCCTGCGCTGACACAGTTCACAGTTACACGAGAAGCAATCTGAGCGGTCCGTCGACCGGAGACGTGTTTCCCAAGAGGTCGTTTAGCGAGTGAACAGCAGTGTGCGCGACTTTCAGGAGTGTGCCTGGAAAGTGCCAGAATCACCAGGAGCATCTGTGCAAAAGCTGCTGCCTCTGTGACCGCATTGAGGCACGTTCGCGTGTCTGCGAGTATATAGACGGCTCTTTCGCGTTCACTCCGAGGGAAACGGTCCGCTATTGCTTCTGTGCGCACAGACGCGATTCCCTTGTCTCTTGCGAACACAGGGAACTCTGTGCATCCAAATCTACAGGCTAAGGACGCGTCTGCATATGTTTTGGTGAACAATCGAGTGTGCGTGTTCTGACAGCTGCCTCTATGCAGACGTCTCCACAGAGCCACTTCTGAATGCCCCGCAGCCCAGGACTGAATGGATACACTAACAAGTGCACCGGTGTGAGCAACCACATATGCAGAAGGACGTCTTTCATCTCACAGAAGCGCGAACGTCTTGGCGTTCAAGCACATGGCAGAAACAAGGTGTGAACAGATGAGCTGCTGCTATTTTCTCCGTTCGGCATGCTTCGTTGTAGCTCTCTTGCCGGTCGCCGGCTTAGCGGCTTGCTTTGCGCGACTAGCTCTGGGGAGAGAAGGAGATAGCGCCGGAAACCTCGCCTTTTGCCTTCTTCGGCGCTGGAACCTGGTTGCTGCGCCTTCTCTTTGTCCATGTGCACACACACGATTCCTCAGCGAAAACCATGCAGAAACCTTTCCACGAGCACCCAGGGATGTGCACCCAGCACCACGTGCACGCACACGCAGCTAGAGAAAAGCACCTACCTTTTCACACACTGAAGCCTAAGCAAACGCGTGGCCACACACACGCACACATCCGCAAGCGCGCCTACTCCCATCTATTGAGGGAAAGACGGACGAGCTCTTTGGTTGCTCTTCACAGGCTTGTCCCTGATCTATAGCTGAGGGCAAACACTTGTGTGCTTGTGGGAGAGCCTGTGTCTTTCCTGGAAGCGTTTGGGAGTTTTGCTCAGACGCGTGTTTCCTCAAGTTCAAGAATCAAGATCTAGGATACCTGCAGACAGGTGCCTGTTTGTGTGGAGACAGTCTGTTTGAAACTGTGTTCCTCAGCGCCCGCTCTTTCTCCCCGTCGCTCCACACGCCTGGGAGTCCCTTTCTTTCTCTCCACAAGCACGTGTGTTGACTTCGTCGCACATGTGCATCTGCACAAGCGTTGAGCTCAGCAGAGCGTGTCTCTTGACACTTGATGTGCGTTGGCTGTGTCTGCCTGCTCCAGTGAAGAGAGAAACGTGAAATCATCTTGGTAGAGGCAACAAAGCAAAAGCGAGGCAGGATTGACATCTGCTCAACAGAGACGGATTCCCTGCGCTGACACAGTTCACAGTTACACGAGAAGCAATCTGAGCGGTCCGTCGACCGGAGACGTGTTTCCCAAGAGGTCGTTTAGCGAGTGAACAGCAGTGTGCGCGACTTTCAGGAGTGTGCCTGGAAAGTGCCAGAATCACCAGGAGCATCTGTGCAAAAGCTGCTGCCTCTGTGACCGCATTGAGGCACGTTCGCGTGTCTGCGAGTATATAGACGACTCTTTCGCGTTCACTCCGAGGGAAACGGTCCGCTATTGCTTCTGTGCGCACAGACGCGATTCCCTTGTCTCTTGCGAACACAGGGAACTCTGTGCATCCAAATCTACAGGCTAAGGACGCGTCTGCATATGTTTTGGTGAACAATCGAGTGTGCGTGTTCTGACAGCTGCCTCTATGCAGACGTCTCCACAGAGCCACTTCTGAATGCCCCGCAGCCCAGGACTGAATGGATACACTAACAAGTGCACCGGTGTGAGCAACCACATATGCAGAAGGACGTCTTTCATCTCACAGAAGCGCGAACGTCTTGGCGTTCAAGCACATGGCAGAAACAAGGTGTGAACAGATGAGCTGCTGCTATTTTCTCCGTTCGGCATGCTTCGTTGTAGCTCTCTTGCCGGTCGCCGGCTTAGCGGCTTGCTTTGCGCGACTAGCTCTGGGGAGAGAAGGAGATAGCGCCGGAAACCTCGCCTTTTGCCTTCTTCGGCGCTGGAACCTGGTTGCTGCGCCTTCTCTTTGTCCATGTGCACACACACGATTCCTCAGCGAAAACCATGCAGAAACCTTTCCACGAGCACCCAGGGATGTGCACCCAGCACCACGTGCACGCACACGCAGCTAGAGAAAAGCACCTACCTTTTCACACACTGATGCCTAAGCAAACGCGTGGCCACACACACGCACACATCCGCAAGCGCGCCTACTCCCATCTATTGAGGGAAAGACGGACGAGCAACGTCCTGACAGGCTTGAGGGGAAAAACGTCCGTTGACGGTTGGCGTACTGCACGCCCGCCTACGGGGCTGCAGGGGAATCCACATTTGGAAGGTACCTGAAGATGTGCGCCTGTTCTTGGAGCTCCGCTAGTAGGGTAGCAAAGACACTCGTAGGCAGTACTGAATGCTGCTCCGTGCTACTTCTCCTCCGCTGGCAAATGCTTCACAGTCGCCCTAGGAAAGACGTTTAACAATCGATCTCCAAGAGGAACGAAACACATGATGCCATAAGGCGAAAGAATAGCAGGGCATCTCTTCACAGGCTTGTCCCTGATCTATAGCTGAGGGCAAACACTTGTGTGCTTGTGGGAGAGCCTGTGTCTTTCCTGGAAGCGTTTGGGAGTTTTGCTCAGACGCGTGTTTCCTCAAGTTCAAGAATCAAGATCTAGGATACCTGCAGACAGGTGCCTGTTTGTGTGGAGACAGTCTGTTTGAAACTGTGTTCCTCAGCGCCCGCTCTTTCTCCCCGTCGCTCCACACGCCTGGGAGTCCCTTTCTTTCTCTCCACAAGCACGTGTGTTGACTTCGTCGCACATGTGCATCTGCACAAGCGTTGAGCTCAGCAGAGCGTGTCTCTTGACACTTGATGTGCGTTGGCTGTGTCTGCCTGCTCCAGTGAAGAGAGAAACGGGAAATCATCTTGGTAGAGGCAACAAAGCAAAAGCGAGGCAGGATTGACATCTGCTCAACAGAGACGGATTCCCTGCGCTGACACAGTTCACAGTTACACGAGAAGCAATCTGAGCGGTCCGTCGACCGGAGACGTGTTTCCCAAGAGGTCGTTTAGCGAGTGAACAGCAGTGTGCGCGACTTTCAGGAGTGTGCCTGGAAAGTGCCAGAATCACGAGGAGCATCTGTGCAAAAGCTGCTGCCTCTGTGACCGCATTGAGGCACGTTCGCGTGTCTGCGAGTATATAGACGGCTCTTTCGCGTTCACTCCGAGGGAAACGGTCCGCTATTGCTTCTGTGCGCACAGACGCGATTCCCTTGTCTCTTGCGAACACAGGGAACTCTGTGCATCCAAATCTACAGGCTAAGGACGCGTCTGCATATGTTTTGGTGAACAATCGAGTGTGCGTGTTCTGACAGCTGCCTCTATGCAGACGTCTCCACAGAGCCACTTCTGAATGCCCCGCAGCCCAGGACTGAATGGATACACTAACAAGTGCACCGGTGTGAGCAACCACATATGCAGAAGGACGTCTTTCATCTCACAGAAGCGCGAACGTCTTGGCGTTCAAGCACATGGCAGAAACAAGGTGTGAACAGATGAGCTGCTGCTATTTTCTCCGTTCGGCATGCTTCGTTGTAGCTCTCTTGCCGGTCGCCGGCTTAGCGGCTTGCTTTGCGCGACTAGCTCTGGGGAGAGAAGGAGATAGCGCCGGAAACCTCGCCTTTTGCCTTCTTCGGCGCTGGAACCTGGTTGCTGCGCCTTCTCTTTGTCCATGTGCACACACACGATTCCTCAGCGAAAACCATGCAGAAACCTTTCCACGAGCACCCAGGGATGTGCACCCAGCACCACGTGCACGCACACGCAGCTAGAGAAAAGCACCTACCTTTTCACACACTGATGCCTAAGCAAACGCGTGGCCACACACACGCACACATCCGCAAGCGCGCCTACTCCCATCTATTGAGAGAAAGACGGACGAGCTCTTTGGTTGCTCTTCACAGGCTTGTCCCTGATCTATAGCTGAGGGCAAACACTTGTGTGCTTGTGGGAGAGCCTGTGTCTTTCCTGGAAGCGTTTGGGAGTTTTGCTCAGACGCGTGTTTCCTCAAGTTCAAGAATCAAGATCTAGGATACCTGCAGACAGGTGCCTGTTTGTGTGGAGACAGTCTGTTTGAAACTGTGTTCCTCAGCGCCCGCTCTTTCTCCCCGTCGCTCCACACGCCTGGGAGTCCCTTTCTTTCTCTCCACAAGCACGTGTGTTGACTTCGTCGCACATGTGCATCTGCACAAGCGTTGAGCTCAGCAGAGCGTGTCTCTTGACACTTGATGTGCGTTGGCTGTGTCTGCCTGCTCCAGTGAAGAGAGAAACGGGAAATCATCTTGGTAGAGGCAACAAAGCAAAAGCGAGGCAGGATTGACATCTGCTCAACAGAGACGGATTCCCTGCGCTGACACAGTTCACAGTTACACGAGAAGCAATCTGAGCGGTCCGTCGACCGGAGACGTGTTTCCCAAGAGGTCGTTTAGCGAGTGAACAGCAGTGTGCGCGACTTTCAGGAGTGTGCCTGGAAAGTGCCAGAATCACCAGGAGCATCTGTGCAAAAGCTGCTGCCTCTGTGACCGCATTGAGGCACGTTCGCGTGTCTGCGAGTATATAGACGGCTCTTTCGCGTTCACTCCGAGGGAAACGGTCCGCTATTGCTTCTGTGCGCACAGACGCGATTCCCTTGTCTCTTGCGAACACAGGGAACTCTGTGCATCCAAATCTACAGGCTAAGGACGCGTCTGCATATGTTTTGGTGAACAATCGAGTGTGCGTGTTCTGACAGCTGCCTCTATGCAGACGTCTCCACAGAGCCACTTCTGAATGCCCCGCAGCCCAGGACTGAATGGATACACTAACAAGTGCACCGGTGTGAGCAACCACATATGCAGAAGGACGTCTTTCATCTCACAGAAGCGCGAACGTCTTGGCGTTCAAGCACATGGCAGAAACAAGGTGTGAACAGATGAGCTGCTGCTATTTTCTCCGTTCGGCATGCTTCGTTGTAGCTCTCTTGCCGGTCGCCGGCTTAGCGGCTTGCTTTGCGCGACTAGCTCTGGGGAGAGAAGGAGATAGCGCCGGAAACCTCGCCTTTTGCCTTCTTCGGCGCTGGAACCTGGTTGCTGCGCCTTCTCTTTGTCCATGTGCACACACACGATTCCTCAGCGAAAACCATGCAGAAACCTTTCCACGAGCACCCAGGGATGTGCACCCAGCACCACGTGCACGCACACGCAGCTAGAGAAAAGCACCTACCTTTTCACACACTGAAGCCTAAGCAAACGCGTGGCCACACACACGCACACATCCGCAAGCGCGCCTACTCCCATCTATTGAGGGAAAGACGGACGAGCTCTTTGGTTGCTCTTCACAGGCTTGTCCCTGATCTATAGCTGAGGGCAAACACTTGTGTGCTTGTGGGAGAGCCTGTGTCTTTCCTGGAAGCGTTTGGGAGTTTTGCTCAGACGCGTGTTTCCTCAAGTTCAAGAATCAAGATCTAGGATACCTGCAGACAGGTGCCTGTTTGTGTGGAGACAGTCTGTTTGAAACTGTGTTCCTCAGCGCCCGCTCTTTCTCCCCGTCGCTCCACACGCCTGGGAGTCCCTTTCTTTCTCTCCACAAGCACGTGTGTTGACTTCGTCGCACATGTGCATCTGCACAAGCGTTGAGCTCAGCAGAGCGTGTCTCTTGACACTTGATGTGCGTTGGCTGTGTCTGCCTGCTCCAGTGAAGAGAGAAACGTGAAATCATCTTGGTAGAGGCAACAAAGCAAAAGCGAGGCAGGATTGACATCTGCTCAACAGAGACGGATTCCCTGCGCTGACACAGTTCACAGTTACACGAGAAGCAATCTGAGCGGTCCGTCGACCGGAGACGTGTTTCCCAAGAGGTCGTTTAGCGAGTGAACAGCAGTGTGCGCGACTTTCAGGAGTGTGCCTGGAAAGTGCCAGAATCACCAGGAGCATCTGTGCAAAAGCTGCTGCCTCTGTGACCGCATTGAGGCACGTTCGCGTGTCTGCGAGTATATAGACGACTCTTTCGCGTTCACTCCGAGGGAAACGGTCCGCTATTGCTTCTGTGCGCACAGACGCGATTCCCTTGTCTCTTGCGAACACAGGGAACTCTGTGCATCCAAATCTACAGGCTAAGGACGCGTCTGCATATGTTTTGGTGAACAATCGAGTGTGCGTGTTCTGACAGCTGCCTCTATGCAGACGTCTCCACAGAGCCACTTCTGAATGCCCCGCAGCCCAGGACTGAATGGATACACTAACAAGTGCACCGGTGTGAGCAACCACATATGCAGAAGGACGTCTTTCATCTCACAGAAGCGCGAACGTCTTGGCGTTCAAGCACATGGCAGAAACAAGGTGTGAACAGATGAGCTGCTGCTATTTTCTCCGTTCGGCATGCTTCGTTGTAGCTCTCTTGCCGGTCGCCGGCTTAGCGGCTTGCTTTGCGCGACTAGCTCTGGGGAGAGAAGGAGATAGCGCCGGAAACCTCGCCTTTTGCCTTCTTCGGCGCTGGAACCTGGTTGCTGCGCCTTCTCTTTGTCCATGTGCACACACACGATTCCTCAGCGAAAACCATGCAGAAACCTTTCCACGAGCACCCAGGGATGTGCACCCAGCACCACGTGCACGCACACGCAGCTAGAGAAAAGCACCTACCTTTTCACACACTGATGCCTAAGCAAACGCGTGGCCACACACACGCACACATCCGCAAGCGCGCCTACTCCCATCTATTGAGGGAAAGACGGACGAGCAACGTCCTGACAGGCTTGAGGGGAAAAACGTCCGTTGACGGTTGGCGTACTGCACGCCCGCCTACGGGGCTGCAGGGGAATCCACATTTGGAAGGTACCTGAAGATGTGCGCCTGTTCTTGGAGCTCCGCTAGTAGGGTAGCAAAGACACTCGTAGGCAGTACTGAATGCTGCTCCGTGCTACTTCTCCTCCGCTGGCAAATGCTTCACAGTCGCCCTAGGAAAGACGTTTAACAATCGATCTCCAAGAGGAACGAAACACATGATGCCATAAGGCGAAAGAATAGCAGGGCATCTCTTCACAGGCTTGTCTCTGATCTATAGCTGAGGGCAAACACTTGTGTGCTTGTGGGAGAGCCTGTGTCTTTCCTGGAAGCGTTTGGGAGTTTTGCTCAGACGCGTGTTTCCTCAAGTTCAAGAATCAAGATCTAGGATACCTGCAGACAGGTGCCTGTTTGTGTGGAGACAGTCTGTTTGAAACTGTGTTCCTCAGCGCCCGCTCTTTCTCCCCGTCGCTCCACACGCCTGGGAGTCCCTTTCTTTCTCTCCACAAGCACGTGTGTTGACTTCGTCGCACATGTGCATCTGCACAAGCGTTGAGCTCAGCAGAGCGTGTCTCTTGACACTTGATGTGCGTTGGCTGTGTCTGCCTGCTCCAGTGAAGAGAGAAACGGGAAATCATCTTGGTAGAGGCAACAAAGCAAAAGCGAGGCAGGATTGACATCTGCTCAACAGAGACGGATTCCCTGCGCTGACACAGTTCACAGTTACACGAGAAGCAATCTGAGCGGTCCGTCGACCGGAGACGTGTTTCCCAAGAGGTCGTTTAGCGAGTGAACAGCAGTGTGCGCGACTTTCAGGAGTGTGCCTGGAAAGTGCCAGAATCACCAGGAGCATCTGTGCAAAAGCTGCTGCCTCTGTGACCGCATTGAGGCACGTTCGCGTGTCTGCGAGTATATAGACGGCTCTTTCGCGTTCACTCCGAGGGAAACGGTCCGCTATTGCTTCTGTGCGCACAGACGCGATTCCCTTGTCTCTTGCGAACACAGGGAACTCTGTGCATCCAAATCTACAGGCTAAGGACGCGTCTGCATATGTTTTGGTGAACAATCGAGTGTGCGTGTTCTGACAGCTGCCTCTATGCAGACGTCTCCACAGAGCCACTTCTGAATGCCCCGCAGCCCAGGACTGAATGGATACACTAACAAGTGCACCGGTGTGAGCAACCACATATGCAGAAGGACGTCTTTCATCTCACAGAAGCGCGAACGTCTTGGCGTTCAAGCACATGGCAGAAACAAGGTGTGAACAGATGAGCTGCTGCTATTTTCTCCGTTCGGCATGCTTCGTTGTAGCTCTCTTGCCGGTCGCCGGCTTAGCGGCTTGCTTTGCGCGACTAGCTCTGGGGAGAGAAGGAGATAGCGCCGGAAACCTCGCCTTTTGCCTTCTTCGGCGCTGGAACCTGGTTGCTGCGCCTTCTCTTTGTCCATGTGCACACACACGATTCCTCAGCGAAAACCATGCAGAAACCTTTCCACGAGCACCCAGGGATGTGCACCCAGCACCACGTGCACGCACACGCAGCTAGAGAAAAGCACCTACCTTTTCACACACTGATGCCTAAGCAAACGCGTGGCCACACACACGCACACATCCGCAAGCGCGCCTACTCCCATCTATTGAGGGAAAGACGGACGAGCAACGTCCTGACAGGCTTGAGGGGAAAAACGTCCGTTGACGGTTGGCGTACTGCACGCCCGCCTACGGGGCTGCAGGGGAATCCACATTTGGAAGGTACCTGAAGATGTGCGCCTGTTCTTGGAGCTCCGCTAGTAGGGTAGCAAAGACACTCGTAGGCAGTACTGAATGCTGCTCCGTGCTACTTCTCCTCCGCTGGCAAATGCTTCACAGTCGCCCTAGGAAAGACGTTTAACAATCGATCTCCAAGAGGAACGAAACACATGATGCCATAAGGCGAAAGAATAGCAGGGCATCTCTTCACAGGCTTGTCCCTGATCTATAGCTGAGGGCAAACACTTGTGTGCTTGTGGGAGAGCCTGTGTCTTTCCTGGAAGCGTTTGGGAGTTTTGCTCAGACGCGTGTTTCCTCAAGTTCAAGAATCAAGATCTAGGATACCTGCAGACAGGTGCCTGTTTGTGTGGAGACAGTCTGTTTGAAACTGTGTTCCTCAGCGCCCGCTCTTTCTCCCCGTCGCTCCACACGCCTGGGAGTCCCTTTCTTTCTCTCCACAAGCACGTGTGTTGACTTCGTCGCACATGTGCATCTGCACAAGCGTTGAGCTCAGCAGAGCGTGTCTCTTGACACTTGATGTGCGTTGGCTGTGTCTGCCTGCTCCAGTGAAGAGAGAAACGGGAAATCATCTTGGTAGAGGCAACAAAGCAAAAGCGAGGCAGGATTGACATCTGCTCAACAGAGACGGATTCCCTGCGCTGACACAGTTCACAGTTACACGAGAAGCAATCTGAGCGGTCCGTCGACCGGAGACGTGTTTCCCAAGAGGTCGTTTAGCGAGTGAACAGCAGTGTGCGCGACTTTCAGGAGTGTGCCTGGAAAGTGCCAGAATCACCAGGAGCATCTGTGCAAAAGCTGCTGCCTCTGTGACCGCATTGAGGCACGTTCGCGTGTCTGCGAGTATATAGACGGCTCTTTCGCGTTCACTCCGAGGGAAACGGTCCGCTATTGCTTCTGTGCGCACAGACGCGATTCCCTTGTCTCTTGCGAACACAGGGAACTCTGTGCATCCAAATCTACAGGCTAAGGACGCGTCTGCATATGTTTTGGTGAACAATCGAGTGTGCGTGTTCTGACAGCTGCCTCTATGCAGACGTCTCCACAGAGCCACTTCTGAATGCCCCGCAGCCCAGGACTGAATGGATACACTAACAAGTGCACCGGTGTGAGCAACCACATATGCAGAAGGACGTCTTTCATCTCACAGAAGCGCGAACGTCTTGGCGTTCAAGCACATGGCAGAAACAAGGTGTGAACAGATGAGCTGCTGCTATTTTCTCCGTTCGGCATGCTTCGTTGTAGCTCTCTTGCCGGTCGCCGGCTTAGCGGCTTGCTTTGCGCGACTAGCTCTGGGGAGAGAAGGAGATAGCGCCGGAAACCTCGCCTTTTGCCTTCTTCGGCGCTGGAACCTGGTTGCTGCGCCTTCTCTTTGTCCATGTGCACACACACGATTCCTCAGCGAAAACCATGCAGAAACCTTTCCACGAGCACCCAGGGATGTGCACCCAGCACCACGTGCACGCACACGCAGCTAGAGAAAAGCACCTACCTTTTCACACACTGAAGCCTAAGCAAACGCGTGGCCACACACACGCACACATCCGCAAGCGCGCCTACTCCCATCTATTGAGGGAAAGACGGACGAGCAACGTCCTGACAGGCTTGAGGGGAAAAACGTCCGTTGACGGTTGGCGTACTGCACGCCCGCCTACGGGGCTGCAGGGGAATCCACATTTGGAAGGTACCTGAAGATGTGCGCCTGTTCTTGGAGCTCCGCTAGTAGGGTAGCAAAGACACTCGTAGGCAGTACTGAATGCTGCTCCGTGCTACTTCTCCTCCGCTGGCAAATGCTTCACAGTCGCCCTAGGAAAGACGTTTAACAATCGATCTCCAAGAGGAACGAAACACATGATGCCATAAGGCGAAAGAATAGCAGGGCATCTCTTCACAGGCTTGTCCCTGATCTATAGCTGAGGGCAAACACTTGTGTGCTTGTGGGAGAGCCTGTGTCTTTCCTGGAAGCGTTTGGGAGTTTTGCTCAGACGCGTGTTTCCTCAAGTTCAAGAATCAAGATCTAGGATACCTGCAGACAGGTGCCTGTTTGTGTGGAGACAGTCTGTTTGAAACTGTGTTCCTCAGCGCCCGCTCTTTCTCCCCGTCGCTCCACACGCCTGGGAGTCCCTTTCTTTCTCTCCACAAGCACGTGTGTTGACTTCGTCGCACATGTGCATCTGCACAAGCGTTGAGCTCAGCAGAGCGTGTCTCTTGACACTTGATGTGCGTTGGCTGTGTCTGCCTGCTCCAGTGAAGAGAGAAACGGGAAATCATCTTGGTAGAGGCAACAAAGCAAAAGCGAGGCAGGATTGACATCTGCTCAACAGAGACGGATTCCCTGCGCTGACACAGTTCACAGTTACACGAGAAGCAATCTGAGCGGTCCGTCGACCGGAGACGTGTTTCCCAAGAGGTCGTTTAGCGAGTGAACAGCAGTGTGCGCGACTTTCAGGAGTGTGCCTGGAAAGTGCCAGAATCACCAGGAGCATCTGTGCAAAAGCTGCTGCCTCTGTGACCGCATTGAGGCACGTTCGCGTGTCTGCGAGTATATAGACGGCTCTTTCGCGTTCACTCCGAGGGAAACGGTCCGCTATTGCTTCTGTGCGCACAGACGCGATTCCCTTGTCTCTTGCGAACACAGGGAACTCTGTGCATCCAAATCTACAGGCTAAGGACGCGTCTGCATATGTTTTGGTGAACAATCGAGTGTGCGTGTTCTGACAGCTGCCTCTATGCAGACGTCTCCACAGAGCCACTTCTGAATGCCCCGCAGCCCAGGACTGAATGGATACACTAACAAGTGCACCGGTGTGAGCAACCACATATGCAGAAGGACGTCTTTCATCTCACAGAAGCGCGAACGTCTTGGCGTTCAAGCACATGGCAGAAACAAGGTGTGAACAGATGAGCTGCTGCTATTTTCTCCGTTCGGCATGCTTCGTTGTAGCTCTCTTGCCGGTCGCCGGCTTAGCGGCTTGCTTTGCGCGACTAGCTCTGGGGAGAGAAGGAGATAGCGCCGGAAACCTCGCCTTTTGCCTTCTTCGGCGCTGGAACCTGGTTGCTGCGCCTTCTCTTTGTCCATGTGCACACACACGATTCCTCAGCGAAAACCATGCAGAAACCTTTCCACGAGCACCCAGGGATGTGCACCCAGCACCACGTGCACGCACACGCAGCTAGAGAAAAGCACCTACCTTTTCACACACTGAAGCCTAAGCAAACGCGTGGCCACACACACGCACACATCCGCAAGCGCGCCTACTCCCATCTATTGAGGGAAAGACGGACGAGCAACGTCCTGACAGGCTTGAGGGGAAAAACGTCCGTTGACGGTTGGCGTACTGCACGCCCGCCTACGGGGCTGCAGGGGAATCCACATTTGGAAGGTACCTGAAGATGTGCGCCTGTTCTTGGAGCTCCGCTAGTAGGGTAGCAAAGACACTCGTAGGCAGTACTGAATGCTGCTCCGTGCTACTTCTCCTCCGCTGGCAAATGCTTCACAGTCGCCCTAGGAAAGACGTTTAACAATCGATCTCCAAGAGGAACGAAACACATGATGCCATAAGGCGAAAGAATAGCAGGGCATCTCTTCACAGGCTTGTCCCTGATCTATAGCTGAGGGCAAACACTTGTGTGCTTGTGGGAGAGCCTGTGTCTTTCCTGGAAGCGTTTGGGAGTTTTGCTCAGACGCGTGTTTCCTCAAGTTCAAGAATCAAGATCTAGGATACCTGCAGACAGGTGCCTGTTTGTGTGGAGACAGTCTGTTTGAAACTGTGTTCCTCAGCGCCCGCTCTTTCTCCCCGTCGCTCCACACGCCTGGGAGTCCCTTTCTTTCTCTCCACAAGCACGTGTGTTGACTTCGTCGCACATGTGCATCTGCACAAGCGTTGAGCTCAGCAGAGCGTGTCTCTTGACACTTGATGTGCGTTGGCTGTGTCTGCCTGCTCCAGTGAAGAGAGAAACGGGAAATCATCTTGGTAGAGGCAACAAAGCAAAAGCGAGGCAGGATTGACATCTGCTCAACAGAGACGGATTCCCTGCGCTGACACAGTTCACAGTTACACGAGAAGCAATCTGAGCGGTCCGTCGACCGGAGACGTGTTTCCCAAGAGGTCGTTTAGCGAGTGAACAGCAGTGTGCGCGACTTTCAGGAGTGTGCCTGGAAAGTGCCAGAATCACCAGGAGCATCTGTGCAAAAGCTGCTGCCTCTGTGACCGCATTGAGGCACGTTCGCGTGTCTGCGAGTATATAGACGGCTCTTTCGCGTTCACTCCGAGGGAAACGGTCCGCTATTGCTTCTGTGCGCACAGACGCGATTCCCTTGTCTCTTGCGAACACAGGGAACTCTGTGCATCCAAATCTACAGGCTAAGGACGCGTCTGCATATGTTTTGGTGAACAATCGAGTGTGCGTGTTCTGACAGCTGCCTCTATGCAGACGTCTCCACAGAGCCACTTCTGAATGCCCCGCAGCCCAGGACTGAATGGATACACTAACAAGTGCACCGGTGTGAGCAACCACATATGCAGAAGGACGTCTTTCATCTCACAGAAGCGCGAACGTCTTGGCGTTCAAGCACATGGCAGAAACAAGGTGTGAACAGATGAGCTGCTGCTATTTTCTCCGTTCGGCATGCTTCGTTGTAGCTCTCTTGCCGGTCGCCGGCTTAGCGGCTTGCTTTGCGCGACTAGCTCTGGGGAGAGAAGGAGATAGCGCCGGAAACCTCGCCTTTTGCCTTCTTCGGCGCTGGAACCTGGTTGCTGCGCCTTCTCTTTGTCCATGTGCACACACACGATTCCTCAGCGAAAACCATGCAGAAACCTTTCCACGAGCACCCAGGGATGTGCACCCAGCACCACGTGCACGCACACGCAGCTAGAGAAAAGCACCTACCTTTTCACACACTGATGCCTAAGCAAACGCGTGGCCACACACACGCACACATCCGCAAGCGCGCCTACTCCCATCTATTGAGGGAAAGACGGACGAGCAACGTCCTGACAGGCTTGAGGGGAAAAACGTCCGTTGACGGTTGGCGTACTGCACGCCCGCCTACGGGGCTGCAGGGGAATCCACATTTGGAAGGTACCTGAAGATGTGCGCCTGTTCTTGGAGCTCCGCTAGTAGGGTAGCAAAGACACTCGTAGGCAGTACTGAATGCTGCTCCGTGCTACTTCTCCTCCGCTGGCAAATGCTTCACAGTCGCCCTAGGAAAGACGTTTAACAATCGATCTCCAAGAGGAACGAAACACATGATGCCATAAGGCGAAAGAATAGCAGGGCATCTCTTCACAGGCTTGTCCCTGATCTATAGCTGAGGGCAAACACTTGTGTGCTTGTGGGAGAGCCTGTGTCTTTCCTGGAAGCGTTTGGGAGTTTTGCTCAGACGCGTGTTTCCTCAAGTTCAAGAATCAAGATCTAGGATACCTGCAGACAGGTGCCTGTTTGTGTGGAGACAGTCTGTTTGAAACTGTGTTCCTCAGCGCCCGCTCTTTCTCCCCGTCGCTCCACACGCCTGGGAGTCCCTTTCTTTCTCTCCACAAGCACGTGTGTTGACTTCGTCGCACATGTGCATCTGCACAAGCGTTGAGCTCAGCAGAGCGTGTCTCTTGACACTTGATGTGCGTTGGCTGTGTCTGCCTGCTCCAGTGAAGAGAGAAACGGGAAATCATCTTGGTAGAGGCAACAAAGCAAAAGCGAGGCAGGATTGACATCTGCTCAACAGAGACGGATTCCCTGCGCTGACACAGTTCACAGTTACACGAGAAGCAATCTGAGCGGTCCGTCGACCGGAGACGTGTTTCCCAAGAGGTCGTTTAGCGAGTGAACAGCAGTGTGCGCGACTTTCAGGAGTGTGCCTGGAAAGTGCCAGAATCACCAGGAGCATCTGTGCAAAAGCTGCTGCCTCTGTGACCGCATTGAGGCACGTTCGCGTGTCTGCGAGTATATAGACGGCTCTTTCGCGTTCACTCCGAGGGAAACGGTCCGCTATTGCTTCTGTGCGCACAGACGCGATTCCCTTGTCTCTTGCGAACACAGGGAACTCTGTGCATCCAAATCTACAGGCTAAGGACGCGTCTGCATATGTTTTGGTGAACAATCGAGTGTGCGTGTTCTGACAGCTGCCTCTATGCAGACGTCTCCACAGAGCCACTTCTGAATGCCCCGCAGCCCAGGACTGAATGGATACACTAACAAGTGCACCGGTGTGAGCAACCACATATGCAGAAGGACGTCTTTCATCTCACAGAAGCGCGAACGTCTTGGCGTTCAAGCACATGGCAGAAACAAGGTGTGAACAGATGAGCTGCTGCTATTTTCTCCGTTCGGCATGCTTCGTTGTAGCTCTCTTGCCGGTCGCCGGCTTAGCGGCTTGCTTTGCGCGACTAGCTCTGGGGAGAGAAGGAGATAGCGCCGGAAACCTCGCCTTTTGCCTTCTTCGGCGCTGGAACCTGGTTGCTGCGCCTTCTCTTTGTCCATGTGCACACACACGATTCCTCAGCGAAAACCATGCAGAAACCTTTCCACGAGCACCCAGGGATGTGCACCCAGCACCACGTGCACGCACACGCAGCTAGAGAAAAGCACCTACCTTTTCACACACTGATGCCTAAGCAAACGCGTGGCCACACACACGCACACATCCGCAAGCGCGCCTACTCCCATCTATTGAGGGAAAGACGGACGAGCTCTTTGGTTGCTCTTCACAGGCTTGTCCCTGATCTATAGCTGAGGGCAAACACTTGTGTGCTTGTGGGAGAGCCTGTGTCTTTCCTGGAAGCGTTTGGGAGTTTTGCTCAGACGCGTGTTTCCTCAAGTTCAAGAATCAAGATCTAGGATACCTGCAGACAGGTGCCTGTTTGTGTGGAGACAGTCTGTTTGAAACTGTGTTCCTCAGCGCCCGCTCTTTCTCCCCGTCGCTCCACACGCCTGGGAGTCCCTTTCTTTCTCTCCACAAGCACGTGTGTTGACTTCGTCGCACATGTGCATCTGCACAAGCGTTGAGCTCAGCAGAGCGAGTCTCTTGACACTTGATGTGCGTTGGCTGTGTCTGCCTGCTCCAGTGAAGAGAGAAACGTGAAATCATCTTGGTAGAGGCAACAAAGCAAAAGCGAGGCAGGATTGACATCTGCTCAACAGAGACGGATTCCCTGCGCTGACACAGTTCACAGTTACACGAGAAGCAATCTGAGCGGTCCGTCGACCGGAGACGTGTTTCCCAAGAGGTCGTTTAGCGAGTGAACAGCAGTGTGCGCGACTTTCAGGAGTGTGCCTGGAAAGTGCCAGAATCACCAGGAGCATCTGTGCAAAAGCTGCTGCCTCTGTGACCGCATTGAGGCACGTTCGCGTGTCTGCGAGTATATAGACGACTCTTTCGCGTTCACTCCGAGGGAAACGGTCCGCTATTGCTTCTGTGCGCACAGACGCGATTCCCTTGTCTCTTGCGAACACAGGGAACTCTGTGCATCCAAATCTACAGGCTAAGGACGCGTCTGCATATGTTTTGGTGAACAATCGAGTGTGCGTGTTCTGACAGCTGCCTCTATGCAGACGTCTCCACAGAGCCACTTCTGAATGCCCCGCAGCCCAGGACTGAATGGATACACTAACAAGTGCACCGGTGTGAGCAACCACATATGCAGAAGGACGTCTTTCATCTCACAGAAGCGCGAACGTCTTGGCGTTCAAGCACATGGCAGAAACAAGGTGTGAACAGATGAGCTGCTGCTATTTTCTCCGTTCGGCATGCTTCGTTGTAGCTCTCTTGCCGGTCGCCGGCTTAGCGGCTTGCTTTGCGCGACTAGCTCTGGGGAGAGAAGGAGATAGCGCCGGAAACCTCGCCTTTTGCCTTCTTCGGCGCTGGAACCTGGTTGCTGCGCCTTCTCTTTGTCCATGTGCACACACACGATTCCTCAGCGAAAACCATGCAGAAACCTTTCCACGAGCACCCAGGGATGTGCACCCAGCACCACGTGCACGCACACGCAGCTAGAGAAAAGCACCTACCTTTTCACACACTGATGCCTAAGCAAACGCGTGGCCACACACACGCACACATCCGCAAGCGCGCCTACTCCCATCTATTGAGGGAAAGACGGACGAGCAACGTCCTGACAGGCTTGAGGGGAAAAACGTCCGTTGACGGTTGGCGTACTGCACGCCCGCCTACGGGGCTGCAGGGGAATCCACATTTGGAAGGTACCTGAAGATGTGCGCCTGTTCTTGGAGCTCCGCTAGTAGGGTAGCAAAGACACTCGTAGGCAGTACTGAATGCTGCTCCGTGCTACTTCTCCTCCGCTGGCAAATGCTTCACAGTCGCCCTAGGAAAGACGTTTAACAATCGATCTCCAAGAGGAACGAAACACATGATGCCATAAGGCGAAAGAATAGCAGGGCATCTCTTCACAGGCTTGTCCCTGATCTATAGCTGAGGGCAAACACTTGTGTGCTTGTGGGAGAGCCTGTGTCTTTCCTGGAAGCGTTTGGGAGTTTTGCTCAGACGCGTGTTTCCTCAAGTTCAAGAATCAAGATCTAGGATACCTGCAGACAGGTGCCTGTTTGTGTGGAGACAGTCTGTTTGAAACTGTGTTCCTCAGCGCCCGCTCTTTCTCCCCGTCGCTCCACACGCCTGGGAGTCCCTTTCTTTCTCTCCACAAGCACGTGTGTTGACTTCGTCGCACATGTGCATCTGCACAAGCGTTGAGCTCAGCAGAGCGTGTCTCTTGACACTTGATGTGCGTTGGCTGTGTCTGCCTGCTCCAGTGAAGAGAGAAACGGGAAATCATCTTGGTAGAGGCAACAAAGCAAAAGCGAGGCAGGATTGACATCTGCTCAACAGAGACGGATTCCCTGCGCTGACACAGTTCACAGTTACACGAGAAGCAATCTGAGCGGTCCGTCGACCGGAGACGTGTTTCCCAAGAGGTCGTTTAGCGAGTGAACAGCAGTGTGCGCGACTTTCAGGAGTGTGCCTGGAAAGTGCCAGAATCACCAGGAGCATCTGTGCAAAAGCTGCTGCCTCTGTGACCGCATTGAGGCACGTTCGCGTGTCTGCGAGTATATAGACGGCTCTTTCGCGTTCACTCCGAGGGAAACGGTCCGCTATTGCTTCTGTGCGCACAGACGCGATTCCCTTGTCTCTTGCGAACACAGGGAACTCTGTGCATCCAAATCTACAGGCTAAGGACGCGTCTGCATATGTTTTGGTGAACAATCGAGTGTGCGTGTTCTGACAGCTGCCTCTATGCAGACGTCTCCACAGAGCCACTTCTGAATGCCCCGCAGCCCAGGACTGAATGGATACACTAACAAGTGCACCGGTGTGAGCAACCACATATGCAGAAGGACGTCTTTCATCTCACAGAAGCGCGAACGTCTTGGCGTTCAAGCACATGGCAGAAACAAGGTGTGAACAGATGAGCTGCTGCTATTTTCTCCGTTCGGCATGCTTCGTTGTAGCTCTCTTGCCGGTCGCCGGCTTAGCGGCTTGCTTTGCGCGACTAGCTCTGGGGAGAGAAGGAGATAGCGCCGGAAACCTCGCCTTTTGCCTTCTTCGGCGCTGGAACCTGGTTGCTGCGCCTTCTCTTTGTCCATGTGCACACACACGATTCCTCAGCGAAAACCATGCAGAAACCTTTCCACGAGCACCCAGGGATGTGCACCCAGCACCACGTGCACGCACACGCAGCTAGAGAAAAGCACCTACCTTTTCACACACTGATGCCTAAGCAAACGCGTGGCCACACACACGCACACATCCGCAAGCGCGCCTACTCCCATCTATTGAGGGAAAGACGGACGAGCTCTTTGGTTGCTCTTCACAGGCTTGTCCCTGATCTATAGCTGAGGGCAAACACTTGTGTGCTTGTGGGAGAGCCTGTGTCTTTCCTGGAAGCGTTTGGGAGTTTTGCTCAGACGCGTGTTTCCTCAAGTTCAAGAATCAAGATCTAGGATACCTGCAGACAGGTGCCTGTTTGTGTGGAGACAGTCTGTTTGAAACTGTGTTCCTCAGCGCCCGCTCTTTCTCCCCGTCGCTCCACACGCCTGGGAGTCCCTTTCTTTCTCTCCACAAGCACGTGTGTTGACTTCGTCGCACATGTGCATCTGCACAAGCGTTGAGCTCAGCAGAGCGTGTCTCTTGACACTTGATGTGCGTTGGCTGTGTCTGCCTGCTCCAGTGAAGAGAGAAACGTGAAATCATCTTGGTAGAGGCAACAAAGCAAAAGCGAGGCAGGATTGACATCTGCTCAACAGAGACGGATTCCCTGCGCTGACACAGTTCACAGTTACACGAGAAGCAATCTGAGCGGTCCGTCGACCGGAGACGTGTTTCCCAAGAGGTCGTTTAGCGAGTGAACAGCAGTGTGCGCGACTTTCAGGAGTGTGCCTGGAAAGTGCCAGAATCACCAGGAGCATCTGTGCAAAAGCTGCTGCCTCTGTGACCGCATTGAGGCACGTTCGCGTGTCTGCGAGTATATAGACGACTCTTTCGCGTTCACTCCGAGGGAAACGGTCCGCTATTGCTTCTGTGCGCACAGACGCGATTCCCTTGTCTCTTGCGAACACAGGGAACTCTGTGCATCCAAATCTACAGGCTAAGGACGCGTCTGCATATGTTTTGGTGAACAATCGAGTGTGCGTGTTCTGACAGCTGCCTCTATGCAGACGTCTCCACAGAGCCACTTCTGAATGCCCCGCAGCCCAGGACTGAATGGATACACTAACAAGTGCACCGGTGTGAGCAACCACATATGCAGAAGGACGTCTTTCATCTCACAGAAGCGCGAACGTCTTGGCGTTCAAGCACATGGCAGAAACAAGGTGTGAACAGATGAGCTGCTGCTATTTTCTCCGTTCGGCATGCTTCGTTGTAGCTCTCTTGCCGGTCGCCGGCTTAGCGGCTTGCTTTGCGCGACTAGCTCTGGGGAGAGAAGGAGATAGCGCCGGAAACCTCGCCTTTTGCCTTCTTCGGCGCTGGAACCTGGTTGCTGCGCCTTCTCTTTGTCCATGTGCACACACACGATTCCTCAGCGAAAACCATGCAGAAACCTTTCCACGAGCACCCAGGGATGTGCACCCAGCACCACGTGCACGCACACGCAGCTAGAGAAAAGCACCTACCTTTTCACACACTGAAGCCTAAGCAAACGCGTGGCCACACACACGCACACATCCGCAAGCGCGCCTACTCCCATCTATTGAGGGAAAGACGGACGAGCTCTTTGGTTGCTCTTCACAGGCTTGTCCCTGATCTATAGCTGAGGGCAAACACTTGTGTGCTTGTGGGAGAGCCTGTGTCTTTCCTGGAAGCGTTTGGGAGTTTTGCTCAGACGCGTGTTTCCTCAAGTTCAAGAATCAAGATCTAGGATACCTGCAGACAGGTGCCTGTTTGTGTGGAGACAGTCTGTTTGAAACTGTGTTCCTCAGCGCCCGCTCTTTCTCCCCGTCGCTCCACACGCCTGGGAGTCCCTTTCTTTCTCTCCACAAGCACGTGTGTTGACTTCGTCGCACATGTGCATCTGCACAAGCGTTGAGCTCAGCAGAGCGTGTCTCTTGACACTTGATGTGCGTTGGCTGTGTCTGCCTGCTCCAGTGAAGAGAGAAACGTGAAATCATCTTGGTAGAGGCAACAAAGCAAAAGCGAGGCAGGATTGACATCTGCTCAACAGAGACGGATTCCCTGCGCTGACACAGTTCACAGTTACACGAGAAGCAATCTGAGCGGTCCGTCGACCGGAGACGTGTTTCCCAAGAGGTCGTTTAGCGAGTGAACAGCAGTGTGCGCGACTTTCAGGAGTGTGCCTGGAAAGTGCCAGAATCACCAGGAGCATCTGTGCAAAAGCTGCTGCCTCTGTGACCGCATTGAGGCACGTTCGCGTGTCTGCGAGTATATAGACGACTCTTTCGCGTTCACTCCGAGGGAAACGGTCCGCTATTGCTTCTGTGCGCACAGACGCGATTCCCTTGTCTCTTGCGAACACAGGGAACTCTGTGCATCCAAATCTACAGGCTAAGGACGCGTCTGCATATGTTTTGGTGAACAATCGAGTGTGCGTGTTCTGACAGCTGCCTCTATGCAGACGTCTCCACAGAGCCACTTCTGAATGCCCCGCAGCCCAGGACTGAATGGATACACTAACAAGTGCACCGGTGTGAGCAACCACATATGCAGAAGGACGTCTTTCATCTCACAGAAGCGCGAACGTCTTGGCGTTCAAGCACATGGCAGAAACAAGGTGTGAACAGATGAGCTGCTGCTATTTTCTCCGTTCGGCATGCTTCGTTGTAGCTCTCTTGCCGGTCGCCGGCTTAGCGGCTTGCTTTGCGCGACTAGCTCTGGGGAGAGAAGGAGATAGCGCCGGAAACCTCGCCTTTTGCCTTCTTCGGCGCTGGAACCTGGTTGCTGCGCCTTCTCTTTGTCCATGTGCACACACACGATTCCTCAGCGAAAACCATGCAGAAACCTTTCCACGAGCACCCAGGGATGTGCACCCAGCACCACGTGCACGCACACGCAGCTAGAGAAAAGCACCTACCTTTTCACACACTGATGCCTAAGCAAACGCGTGGCCACACACACGCACACATCCGCAAGCGCGCCTACTCCCATCTATTGAGGGAAAGACGGACGAGCAACGTCCTGACAGGCTTGAGGGGAAAAACGTCCGTTGACGGTTGGCGTACTGCACGCCCGCCTACGGGGCTGCAGGGGAATCCACATTTGGAAGGTACCTGAAGATGTGCGCCTGTTCTTGGAGCTCCGCTAGTAGGGTAGCAAAGACACTCGTAGGCAGTACTGAATGCTGCTCCGTGCTACTTCTCCTCCGCTGGCAAATGCTTCACAGTCGCCCTAGGAAAGACGTTTAACAATCGATCTCCAAGAGGAACGAAACACATGATGCCATAAGGCGAAAGAATAGCAGGGCATCTCTTCACAGGCTTGTCCCTGATCTATAGCTGAGGGCAAACACTTGTGTGCTTGTGGGAGAGCCTGTGTCTTTCCTGGAAGCGTTTGGGAGTTTTGCTCAGACGCGTGTTTCCTCAAGTTCAAGAATCAAGATCTAGGATACCTGCAGACAGGTGCCTGTTTGTGTGGAGACAGTCTGTTTGAAACTGTGTTCCTCAGCGCCCGCTCTTTCTCCCCGTCGCTCCACACGCCTGGGAGTCCCTTTCTTTCTCTCCACAAGCACGTGTGTTGACTTCGTCGCACATGTGCATCTGCACAAGCGTTGAGCTCAGCAGAGCGTGTCTCTTGACACTTGATGTGCGTTGGCTGTGTCTGCCTGCTCCAGTGAAGAGAGAAACGGGAAATCATCTTGGTAGAGGCAACAAAGCAAAAGCGAGGCAGGATTGACATCTGCTCAACAGAGACGGATTCCCTGCGCTGACACAGTTCACAGTTACACGAGAAGCAATCTGAGCGGTCCGTCGACCGGAGACGTGTTTCCCAAGAGGTCGTTTAGCGAGTGAACAGCAGTGTGCGCGACTTTCAGGAGTGTGCCTGGAAAGTGCCAGAATCACCAGGAGCATCTGTGCAAAAGCTGCTGCCTCTGTGACCGCATTGAGGCACGTTCGCGTGTCTGCGAGTATATAGACGGCTCTTTCGCGTTCACTCCGAGGGAAACGGTCCGCTATTGCTTCTGTGCGCACAGACGCGATTCCCTTGTCTCTTGCGAACACAGGGAACTCTGTGCATCCAAATCTACAGGCTAAGGACGCGTCTGCATATGTTTTGGTGAACAATCGAGTGTGCGTGTTCTGACAGCTGCCTCTATGCAGACGTCTCCACAGAGCCACTTCTGAATGCCCCGCAGCCCAGGACTGAATGGATACACTAACAAGTGCACCGGTGTGAGCAACCACATATGCAGAAGGACGTCTTTCATCTCACAGAAGCGCGAACGTCTTGGCGTTCAAGCACATGGCAGAAACAAGGTGTGAACAGATGAGCTGCTGCTATTTTCTCCGTTCGGCATGCTTCGTTGTAGCTCTCTTGCCGGTCGCCGGCTTAGCGGCTTGCTTTGCGCGACTAGCTCTGGGGAGAGAAGGAGATAGCGCCGGAAACCTCGCCTTTTGCCTTCTTCGGCGCTGGAACCTGGTTGCTGCGCCTTCTCTTTGTCCATGTGCACACACACGATTCCTCAGCGAAAACCATGCAGAAACCTTTCCACGAGCACCCAGGGATGTGCACCCAGCACCACGTGCACGCACACGCAGCTAGAGAAAAGCACCTACCTTTTCACACACTGATGCCTAAGCAAACGCGTGGCCACACACACGCACACATCCGCAAGCGCGCCTACTCCCATCTATTGAGGGAAAGACGGACGAGCTCTTTGGTTGCTCTTCACAGGCTTGTCCCTGATCTATAGCTGAGGGCAAACACTTGTGTGCTTGTGGGAGAGCCTGTGTCTTTCCTGGAAGCGTTTGGGAGTTTTGCTCAGACGCGTGTTTCCTCAAGTTCAAGAATCAAGATCTAGGATACCTGCAGACAGGTGCCTGTTTGTGTGGAGACAGTCTGTTTGAAACTGTGTTCCTCAGCGCCCGCTCTTTCTCCCCGTCGCTCCACACGCCTGGGAGTCCCTTTCTTTCTCTCCACAAGCACGTGTGTTGACTTCGTCGCACATGTGCATCTGCACAAGCGTTGAGCTCAGCAGAGCGTGTCTCTTGACACTTGATGTGCGTTGGCTGTGTCTGCCTGCTCCAGTGAAGAGAGAAACGGGAAATCATCTTGGTAGAGGCAACAAAGCAAAAGCGAGGCAGGATTGACATCTGCTCAACAGAGACAGATTCCCTGCGCTGACACAGTTCACAGTTACACGAGAAGCAATCTGAGCGGTCCGTCGACCGGAGACGTGTTTCCCAAGAGGTCGTTTAGCGAGTGAACAGCAGTGTGCGCGACTTTCAGGAGTGTGCCTGGAAAGTGCCAGAATCACCAGGAGCATCTGTGCAAAAGCTGCTGCCTCTGTGACCGCATTGAGGCACGTTCGCGTGTCTGCGAGTATATAGACGGCTCTTTCGCGTTCACTCCGAGGGAAACGGTCCGCTATTGCTTCTGTGCGCACAGACGCGATTCCCTTGTCTCTTGCGAACACAGGGAACTCTGTGCATCCAAATCTACAGGCTAAGGACGCGTCTGCATATGTTTTGGTGAACAATCGAGTGTGCGTGTTCTGACAGCTGCCTCTATGCAGACGTCTCCACAGAGCCACTTCTGAATGCCCCGCAGCCCAGGACTGAATGGATACACTAACAAGTGCACCGGTGTGAGCAACCACATATGCAGAAGGACGTCTTTCATCTCACAGAAGCGCGAACGTCTTGGCGTTCAAGCACATGGCAGAAACAAGGTGTGAACAGATGAGCTGCTGCTATTTTCTCCGTTCGGCATGCTTCGTTGTAGCTCTCTTGCCGGTCGCCGGCTTAGCGGCTTGCTTTGCGCGACTAGCTCTGGGGAGAGAAGGAGATAGCGCCGGAAACCTCGCCTTTTGCCTTCTTCGGCGCTGGAACCTGGTTGCTGCGCCTTCTCTTTGTCCATGTGCACACACACGATTCCTCAGCGAAAACCATGCAGAAACCTTTCCACGAGCACCCAGGGATGTGCACCCAGCACCACGTGCACGCACACGCAGCTAGAGAAAAGCACCTACCTTTTCACACACTGAAGCCTAAGCAAACGCGTGGCCACACACACGCACACATCCGCAAGCGCGCCTACTCCCATCTATTGAGGGAAAGACGGACGAGCAACGTCCTGACAGGCTTGAGGGGAAAAACGTCCGTTGACGGTTGGCGTACTGCACGCCCGCCTACGGGGCTGCAGGGGAATCCACATTTGGAAGGTACCTGAAGATGTGTGCCTGTTCTTGGAGCTCCGCTAGTAGGGTAGCAAAGACACTCGTAGGCAGTACTGAATGCTGCTCCGTGCTACTTCTCCTCCGCTGGCAAATGCTTCAGTGTCGCCCGAGGAAAGACGTTTAACAATCGATCTCCAAGAGGAACGAAACACATGATGCCATAAGGCGAAAGAATAGCAGGGCATCTCTTCACAGGCTTGTCCCTGATCTATAGCTGAGGGCAAACACTTGTGTGCTTGTGGGAGAGCCTGTGTCTTTCCTGGAAGCGTTTGGGAGTTTTGCTCAGACGCGTGTTTCCTCAAGTTCAAGAATCAAGATCTAGGATACCTGCAGACAGGTGCCTGTTTGTGTGGAGACAGTCTGTTTGAAACTGTGTTCCTCAGCGCCCGCTCTTTCTCCCCGTCGCTCCACACGCCTGGGAGTCCCTTTCTTTCTCTCCACAAGCACGTGTGTTGACTTCGTCGCACATGTGCATCTGCACAAGCGTTGAGCTCAGCAGAGCGTGTCTCTTGACACTTGATGTGCGTTGGCTGTGTCTGCCTGCTCCAGTGAAGAGAGAAACGGGAAATCATCTTGGTAGAGGCAACAAAGCAAAAGCGAGGCAGGATTGACATCTGCTCAACAGAGACGGATTCCCTGCGCTGACACAGTTCACAGTTACACGAGAAGCAATCTGAGCGGTCCGTCGACCGGAGACGTGTTTCCCAAGAGGTCGTTTAGCGAGTGAACAGCAGTGTGCGCGACTTTCAGGAGTGTGCCTGGAAAGTGCCAGAATCACCAGGAGCATCTGTGCAAAAGCTGCTGCCTCTGTGACCGCATTGAGGCACGTTCGCGTGTCTGCGAGTATATAGACGGCTCTTTCGCGTTCACTCCGAGGGAAACGGTCCGCTATTGCTTCTGTGCGCACAGACGCGATTCCCTTGTCTCTTGCGAACACAGGGAACTCTGTGCATCCAAATCTACAGGCTAAGGACGCGTCTGCATATGTTTTGGTGAACAATCGAGTGTGCGTGTTCTGACAGCTGCCTCTATGCAGACGTCTCCACAGAGCCACTTCTGAATGCCCCGCAGCCCAGGACTGAATGGATACACTAACAAGTGCACCGGTGTGAGCAACCACATATGCAGAAGGACGTCTTTCATCTCACAGAAGCGCGAACGTCTTGGCGTTCAAGCACATGGCAGAAACAAGGTGTGAACAGATGAGCTGCTGCTATTTTCTCCGTTCGGCATGCTTCGTTGTAGCTCTCTTGCCGGTCGCCGGCTTAGCGGCTTGCTTTGCGCGACTAGCTCTGGGGAGAGAAGGAGATAGCGCCGGAAACCTCGCCTTTTGCCTTCTTCGGCGCTGGAACCTGGTTGCTGCGCCTTCTCTTTGTCCATGTGCACACACACGATTCCTCAGCGAAAACCATGCAGAAACCTTTCCACGAGCACCCAGGGATGTGCACCCAGCACCACGTGCACGCACACGCAGCTAGAGAAAAGCACCTACCTTTTCACACACTGATGCCTAAGCAAACGCGTGGCCACACACACGCACACATCCGCAAGCGCGCCTACTCCCATCTATTGAGGGAAAGACGGACGAGCTCTTTGGTTGCTCTTCACAGGCTTGTCCCTGATCTATAGCTGAGGGCAAACACTTGTGTGCTTGTGGGAGAGCCTGTGTCTTTCCTGGAAGCGTTTGGGAGTTTTGCTCAGACGCGTGTTTCCTCAAGTTCAAGAATCAAGATCTAGGATACCTGCAGACAGGTGCCTGTTTGTGTGGAGACAGTCTGTTTGAAACTGTGTTCCTCAGCGCCCGCTCTTTCTCCCCGTCGCTCCACACGCCTGGGAGTCCCTTTCTTTCTCTCCACAAGCACGTGTGTTGACTTCGTCGCACATGTGCATCTGCACAAGCGTTGAGCTCAGCAGAGCGTGTCTCTTGACACTTGATGTGCGTTGGCTGTGTCTGCCTGCTCCAGTGAAGAGAGAAACGGGAAATCATCTTGGTAGAGGCAACAAAGCAAAAGCGAGGCAGGATTGACATCTGCTCAACAGAGACGGATTCCCTGCGCTGACACAGTTCACAGTTACACGAGAAGCAATCTGAGCGGTCCGTCGACCGGAGACGTGTTTCCCAAGAGGTCGTTTAGCGAGTGAACAGCAGTGTGCGCGACTTTCAGGAGTGTGCCTGGAAAGTGCCAGAATCACCAGGAGCATCTGTGCAAAAGCTGCTGCCTCTGTGACCGCATTGAGGCACGTTCGCGTGTCTGCGAGTATATAGACGGCTCTTTCGCGTTCACTCCGAGGGAAACGGTCCGCTATTGCTTCTGTGCGCACAGACGCGATTCCCTTGTCTCTTGCGAACACAGGGAACTCTGTGCATCCAAATCTACAGGCTAAGGACGCGTCTGCATATGTTTTGGTGAACAATCGAGTGTGCGTGTTCTGACAGCTGCCTCTATGCAGACGTCTCCACAGAGCCACTTCTGAATGCCCCGCAGCCCAGGACTGAATGGATACACTAACAAGTGCACCGGTGTGAGCAACCACATATGCAGAAGGACGTCTTTCATCTCACAGAAGCGCGAACGTCTTGGCGTTCAAGCACATGGCAGAAACAAGGTGTGAACAGATGAGCTGCTGCTATTTTCTCCGTTCGGCATGCTTCGTTGTAGCTCTCTTGCCGGTCGCCGGCTTAGCGGCTTGCTTTGCGCGACTAGCTCTGGGGAGAGAAGGAGATAGCGCCGGAAACCTCGCCTTTTGCCTTCTTCGGCGCTGGAACCTGGTTGCTGCGCCTTCTCTTTGTCCATGTGCACACACACGATTCCTCAGCGAAAACCATGCAGAAACCTTTCCACGAGCACCCAGGGATGTGCACCCAGCACCACGTGCACGCACACGCAGCTAGAGAAAAGCACCTACCTTTTCACACACTGATGCCTAAGCAAACGCGTGGCCACACACACGCACACATCCGCAAGCGCGCCTACTCCCATCTATTGAGGGAAAGACGGACGAGCTCTTTGGTTGCTCTTCACAGGCTTGTCCCTGATCTATAGCTGAGGGCAAACACTTGTGTGCTTGTGGGAGAGCCTGTGTCTTTCCTGGAAGCGTTTGGGAGTTTTGCTCAGACGCGTGTTTCCTCAAGTTCAAGAATCAAGATCTAGGATACCTGCAGACAGGTGCCTGTTTGTGTGGAGACAGTCTGTTTGAAACTGTGTTCCTCAGCGCCCGCTCTTTCTCCCCGTCGCTCCACACGCCTGGGAGTCCCTTTCTTTCTCTCCACAAGCACGTGTGTTGACTTCGTCGCACATGTGCATCTGCACAAGCGTTGAGCTCAGCAGAGCGTGTCTCTTGACACTTGATGTGCGTTGGCTGTGTCTGCCTGCTCCAGTGAAGAGAGAAACGGGAAATCATCTTGGTAGAGGCAACAAAGCAAAAGCGAGGCAGGATTGACATCTGCTCAACAGAGACGGATTCCCTGCGCTGACACAGTTCACAGTTACACGAGAAGCAATCTGAGCGGTCCGTCGACCGGAGACGTGTTTCCCAAGAGGTCGTTTAGCGAGTGAACAGCAGTGTGCGCGACTTTCAGGAGTGTGCCTGGAAAGTGCCAGAATCACCAGGAGCATCTGTGCAAAAGCTGCTGCCTCTGTGACCGCATTGAGGCACGTTCGCGTGTCTGCGAGTATATAGACGGCTCTTTCGCGTTCACTCCGAGGGAAACGGTCCGCTATTGCTTCTGTGCGCACAGACGCGATTCCCTTGTCTCTTGCGAACACAGGGAACTCTGTGCATCCAGATCTACAGGCTAAGGACGCGTCTGCATATGTTTTGGTGAACAATCGAGTGTGCGTGTTCTGACAGCTGCCTCTATGCAGACGTCTCCACAGAGCCACTTCTGAATGCCCCGCAGCCCAGGACTGAATGGATACACTAACAAGTGCACCGGTGTGAGCAACCACATATGCAGAAGGACGTCTTTCATCTCACAGAAGCGCGAACGTCTTGGCGTTCAAGCACATGGCAGAAACAAGGTGTGAACAGATGAGCTGCTGCTATTTTCTCCGTTCGGCATGCTTCGTTGTAGCTCTCTTGCCGGTCGCCGGCTTAGCGGCTTGCTTTGCGCGACTAGCTCTGGGGAGAGAAGGAGATAGCGCCGGAAACCTCGCCTTTTGCCTTCTTCGGCGCTGGAACCTGGTTGCTGCGCCTTCTCTTTGTCCATGTGCACACACACGATTCCTCAGCGAAAACCATGCAGAAACCTTTCCACGAGCACCCAGGGATGTGCACCCAGCACCACGTGCACGCACACGCAGCTAGAGAAAAGCACCTACCTTTTCACACACTGATGCCTAAGCAAACGCGTGGCCACACACACGCACACATCCGCAAGCGCGCCTACTCCCATCTATTGAGGGAAAGACGGACGAGCTCTTTGGTTGCTCTTCACAGGCTTGTCCCTGATCTATAGCTGAGGGCAAACACTTGTGTGCTTGTGGGAGAGCCTGTGTCTTTCCTGGAAGCGTTTGGGAGTTTTGCTCAGACGCGTGTTTCCTCAAGTTCAAGAATCAAGATCTAGGATACCTGCAGACAGGTGCCTGTTTGTGTGGAGACAGTCTGTTTGAAACTGTGTTCCTCAGCGCCCGCTCTTTCTCCCCGTCGCTCCACACGCCTGGGAGTCCCTTTCTTTCTCTCCACAAGCACGTGTGTTGACTTCGTCGCACATGTGCATCTGCACAAGCGTTGAGCTCAGCAGAGCGTGTCTCTTGACACTTGATGTGCGTTGGCTGTGTCTGCCTGCTCCAGTGAAGAGAGAAACGGGAAATCATCTTGGTAGAGGCAACAAAGCAAAAGCGAGGCAGGATTGACATCTGCTCAACAGAGACGGATTCCCTGCGCTGACACAGTTCACAGTTACACGAGAAGCAATCTGAGCGGTCCGTCGACCGGAGACGTGTTTCCCAAGAGGTCGTTTAGCGAGTGAACAGCAGTGTGCGCGACTTTCAGGAGTGTGCCTGGAAAGTGCCAGAATCACCAGGAGCATCTGTGCAAAAGCTGCTGCCTCTGTGACCGCATTGAGGCACGTTCGCGTGTCTGCGAGTATATAGACGGCTCTTTCGCGTTCACTCCGAGGGAAACGGTCCGCTATTGCTTCTGTGCGCACAGACGCGATTCCCTTGTCTCTTGCGAACACAGGGAACTCTGTGCATCCAAATCTACAGGCTAAGGACGCGTCTGCATATGTTTTGGTGAACAATCGAGTGTGCGTGTTCTGACAGCTGCCTCTATGCAGACGTCTCCACAGAGCCACTTCTGAATGCCCCGCAGCCCAGGACTGAATGGATACACTAACAAGTGCACCGGTGTGAGCAACCACATATGCAGAAGGACGTCTTTCATCTCACAGAAGCGCGAACGTCTTGGCGTTCAAGCACATGGCAGAAACAAGGTGTGAACAGATGAGCTGCTGCTATTTTCTCCGTTCGGCATGCTTCGTTGTAGCTCTCTTGCCGGTCGCCGGCTTAGCGGCTTGCTTTGCGCGACTAGCTCTGGGGAGAGAAGGAGATAGCGCCGGAAACCTCGCCTTTTGCCTTCTTCGGCGCTGGAACCTGGTTGCTGCGCCTTCTCTTTGTCCATGTGCACACACACGATTCCTCAGCGAAAACCATGCAGAAACCTTTCCACGAGCACCCAGGGATGTGCACCCAGCACCACGTGCACGCACACGCAGCTAGAGAAAAGCACCTACCTTTTCACACACTGATGCCTAAGCAAACGCGTGGCCACACACACGCACACATCCGCAAGCGCGCCTACTCCCATCTATTGAGGGAAAGACGGACGAGCTCTTTGGTTGCTCTTCACAGGCTTGTCCCTGATCTATAGCTGAGGGCAAACACTTGTGTGCTTGTGGGAGAGCCTGTGTCTTTCCTGGAAGCGTTTGGGAGTTTTGCTCAGACGCGTGTTTCCTCAAGTTCAAGAATCAAGATCTAGGATACCTGCAGACAGGTGCCTGTTTGTGTGGAGACAGTCTGTTTGAAACTGTGTTCCTCAGCGCCCGCTCTTTCTCCCCGTCGCTCCACACGCCTGGGAGTCCCTTTCTTTCTCTCCACAAGCACGTGTGTTGACTTCGTCGCACATGTGCATCTGCACAAGCGTTGAGCTCAGCAGAGCGTGTCTCTTGACACTTGATGTGCGTTGGCTGTGTCTGCCTGCTCCAGTGAAGAGAGAAACGGGAAATCATCTTGGTAGAGGCAACAAAGCAAAAGCGAGGCAGGATTGACATCTGCTCAACAGAGACGGATTCCCTGCGCTGACACAGTTCACAGTTACACGAGAAGCAATCTGAGCGGTCCGTCGACCGGAGACGTGTTTCCCAAGAGGTCGTTTAGCGAGTGAACAGCAGTGTGCGCGACTTTCAGGAGTGTGCCTGGAAAGTGCCAGAATCACCAGGAGCATCTGTGCAAAAGCTGCTGCCTCTGTGACCGCATTGAGGCACGTTCGCGTGTCTGCGAGTATATAGACGGCTCTTTCGCGTTCACTCCGAGGGAAACGGTCCGCTATTGCTTCTGTGCGCACAGACGCGATTCCCTTGTCTCTTGCGAACACAGGGAACTCTGTGCATCCAGATCTACAGGCTAAGGACGCGTCTGCATATGTTTTGGTGAACAATCGAGTGTGCGTGTTCTGACAGCTGCCTCTATGCAGACGTCTCCACAGAGCCACTTCTGAATGCCCCGCAGCCCAGGACTGAATGGATACACTAACAAGTGCACCGGTGTGAGCAACCACATATGCAGAAGGACGTCTTTCATCTCACAGAAGCGCGAACGTCTTGGCGTTCAAGCACATGGCAGAAACAAGGTGTGAACAGATGAGCTGCTGCTATTTTCTCCGTTCGGCATGCTTCGTTGTAGCTCTCTTGCCGGTCGCCGGCTTAGCGGCTTGCTTTGCGCGACTAGCTCTGGGGAGAGAAGGAGATAGCGCCGGAAACCTCGCCTTTTGCCTTCTTCGGCGCTGGAACCTGGTTGCTGCGCCTTCTCTTTGTCCATGTGCACACACACGATTCCTCAGCGAAAACCATGCAGAAACCTTTCCACGAGCACCCAGGGATGTGCACCCAGCACCACGTGCACGCACACGCAGCTAGAGAAAAGCACCTACCTTTTCACACACTGATGCCTAAGCAAACGCGTGGCCACACACACGCACACATCCGCAAGCGCGCCTACTCCCATCTATTGAGGGAAAGACGGACGAGCAACGTCCTGACAGGCTTGAGGGGAAAAACGTCCGTTGACGGTTGGCGTACTGCACGCCCGCCTACGGGGCTGCAGGGGAATCCACATTTGGAAGGTACCTGAAGATGTGTGCCTGTTCTTGGAGCTCCGCTAGTAGGGTAGCAAAGACACTCGTAGGCAGTACTGAATGCTGCTCCGTGCTACTTCTCCTCCGCTGGCAAATGCTTCACAGTCGCCCTAGGAAAGACGTTTAACAATCGATCTCCAAGAGGAACGAAACACATGATGCCATAAGGCGAAAGAATAGCAGGGCATCTCTTCACAGGCTTGTCCCTGATCTATAGCTTAGGGCAAACACTTGTGTGCTTGTGGGAGAGCCTGTGTCTTTCCTGGAAGCGTTTGGGAGTTTTGCTCAGACGCGTGTTTCCTCAAGTTCAAGAATCAAGATCTAGGATACCTGCAGACAGGTGCCTGTTTGTGTGGAGACAGTCTGTTTGAAACTGTGTTCCTCAGCGCCCGCTCTTTCTCCCCGTCGCTCCACACGCCTGGGAGTCCCTTTCTTTCTCTCCACAAGCACGTGTGTTGACTTCGTCGCACATGTGCATCTGCACAAGCGTTGAGCTCAGCAGAGCGTGTCTCTTGACACTTGATGTGCGTTGGCTGTGTCTGCCTGCTCCAGTGAAGAGAGAAACGGGAAATCATCTTGGTAGAGGCAACAAAGCAAAAGCGAGGCAGGATTGACATCTGCTCAACAGAGACGGATTCCCTGCGCTGACACAGTTCACAGTTACACGAGAAGCAATCTGAGCGGTCCGTCGACCGGAGACGTGTTTCCCAAGAGGTCGTTTAGCGAGTGAACAGCAGTGTGCGCGACTTTCAGGAGTGTGCCTGGAAAGTGCCAGAATCACCAGGAGCATCTGTGCAAAAGCTGCTGCCTCTGTGACCGCATTGAGGCACGTTCGCGTGTCTGCGAGTATATAGACGGCTCTTTCGCGTTCACTCCGAGGGAAACGGTCCGCTATTGCTTCTGTGCGCACAGACGCGATTCCCTTGTCTCTTGCGAACACAGGGAACTCTGTGCATCCAAATCTACAGGCTAAGGACGCGTCTGCATATGTTTTGGTGAACAATCGAGTGTGCGTGTTCTGACAGCTGCCTCTATGCAGACGTCTCCACAGAGCCACTTCTGAATGCCCCGCAGCCCAGGACTGAATGGATACACTAACAAGTGCACCGGTGTGAGCAACCACATATGCAGAAGGACGTCTTTCATCTCACAGAAGCGCGAACGTCTTGGCGTTCAAGCACATGGCAGAAACAAGGTGTGAACAGATGAGCTGCTGCTATTTTCTCCGTTCGGCATGCTTCGTTGTAGCTCTCTTGCCGGTCGCCGGCTTAGCGGCTTGCTTTGCGCGACTAGCTCTGGGGAGAGAAGGAGATAGCGCCGGAAACCTCGCCTTTTGCCTTCTTCGGCGCTGGAACCTGGTTGCTGCGCCTTCTCTTTGTCCATGTGCACACACACGATTCCTCAGCGAAAACCATGCAGAAACCTTTCCACGAGCACCCAGGGATGTGCACCCAGCACCACGTGCACGCACACGCAGCTAGAGAAAAGCACCTACCTTTTCACACACTGAAGCCTAAGCAAACGCGTGGCCACACACACGCACACATCCGCAAGCGCGCCTACTCCCATCTATTGAGGGAAAGACGGACGAGCTCTTTGGTTGCTCTTCACAGGCTTGTCCCTGATCTATAGCTGAGGGCAAACACTTGTGTGCTTGTGGGAGAGCCTGTGTCTTTCCTGGAAGCGTTTGAGAGTTTTGCTCAGACGCGTGTTTCCTCAAGTTCAAGAATCAAGATCTAGGATACCTGCAGACAGGTGCCTGTTTGTGTGGAGACAGTCTGTTTGAAACTGTGTTCCTCAGCGCCCGCTCTTTCTCCCCGTCGCTCCACACGCCTGGGAGTCCCTTTCTTTCTCTCCACAAGCACGTGTGTTGACTTCGTCGCACATGTGCATCTGCACAAGCGTTGAGCTCAGCAGAGCGTGTCTCTTGACACTTGATGTGCGTTGGCTGTGTCTGCCTGCTCCAGTGAAGAGAGAAACGTGAAATCATCTTGGTAGAGGCAACAAAGCAAAAGCGAGGCAGGATTGACATCTGCTCAACAGAGACGGATTCCCTGCGCTGACACAGTTCACAGTTACACGAGAAGCAATCTGAGCGGTCCGTCGACCGGAGACGTGTTTCCCAAGAGGTCGTTTAGCGAGTGAACAGCAGTGTGCGCGACTTTCAGGAGTGTGCCTGGAAAGTGCCAGAATCACCAGGAGCATCTGTGCAAAAGCTACTGCCTCTGTGACCGCATTGAGGCACGTTCGCGTGTCTGCGAGTATATAGACGACTCTTTCGCGTTCACTCCGAGGGAAACGGTCCGCTATTGCTTCTGTGCGCACAGACGCGATTCCCTTGTCTCTTGCGAACACAGGGAACTCTGTGCATCCAAATCTACAGGCTAAGGACGCGTCTGCATATGTTTTGGTGAACAATCGAGTGTGCGTGTTCTGACAGCTGCCTCTATGCAGACGTCTCCACAGAGCCACTTCTGAATGCCCCGCAGCCCAGGACTGAATGGATACACTAACAAGTGCACCGGTGTGAGCAACCACATATGCAGAAGGACGTCTTTCATCTCACAGAAGCGCGAACGTCTTGGCGTTCAAGCACATGGCAGAAACAAGGTGTGAACAGATGAGCTGCTGCTATTTTCTCCGTTCGGCATGCTTCGTTGTAGCTCTCTTGCCGGTCGCCGGCTTAGCGGCTTGCTTTGCGCGACTAGCTCTGGGGAGAGAAGGAGATAGCGCCGGAAACCTCGCCTTTTGCCTTCTTCGGCGCTGGAACCTGGTTGCTGCGCCTTCTCTTTGTCCATGTGCACACACACGATTCCTCAGCGAAAACCATGCAGAAACCTTTCCACGAGCACCCAGGGATGTGCACCCAGCACCACGTGCACGCACACGCAGCTAGAGAAAAGCACCTACCTTTTCACACACTGATGCCTAAGCAAACGCGTGGCCACACACACGCACACATCCGCAAGCGCGCCTACTCCCATCTATTGAGGGAAAGACGGACGAGCTCTTTGGTTGCTCTTCACAGGCTTGTCCCTGATCTATAGCTGAGGGCAAACACTTGTGTGCTTGTGGGAGAGCCAGTGTCTTTCCTGGAAGCGTTTGGGAGTTTTGCTCAGACGCGTGTTTCCTCAAGTTCAAGAATCAAGATCTAGGATACCTGCAGACAGGTGCCTGTTTGTGTGGAGACAGTCTGTTTGAAACTGTGTTCCTCAGCGCCCGCTCTTTCTCCCCGTCGCTCCACACGCCTGGGAGTCCCTTTCTTTCTCTCCATAAGCACGTGTGTTGACTTCGTCGCACATGTGCATCTGCACAAGCGTTGAGCTCAGCAGAGCGTGTCTCTTGACACTTGATGTGCGTTGGCTGTGTCTGCCTGCTCCAGTGAAGAGAGAAACGGGAAATCATCTTGGTAGAGGCAACAAAGCAAAAGCGAGGCAGGATTGACATCTGCTCAACAGAGACGGATTCCCTGCGCTGACACAGTTCACAGTTACACGAGAAGCAATCTGAGCGGTCCGTCGACCGGAGACGTGTTTCCCAAGAGGTCGTTTAGCGAGTGAACAGCAGTGTGCGCGACTTTCAGGAGTGTGCCTGGAAAGTGCCAGAATCACCAGGAGCATCTGTGCAAAAGCTGCTGCCTCTGTGACCGCATTGAGGCACGTTCGCGTGTCTGCGAGTATATAGACGGCTCTTTCGCGTTCACTCCGAGGGAAACGGTCCGCTATTGCTTCTGTGCGCACAGACGCGATTCCCTTGTCTCTTGCGAACACAGGGAACTCTGTGCATCCAAATCTACAGGCTAAGGACGCGTCTGCATATGTTTTGGTGAACAATCGAGTGTGCGTGTTCTGACAGCTGCCTCTATGCAGACGTCTCCACAGAGCCACTTCTGAATGCCCCGCAGCCCAGGACTGAATGGATACACTAACAAGTGCACCGGTGTGAGCAACCACATATGCAGAAGGACGTCTTTCATCTCACAGAAGCGCGAACGTCTTGGCGTTCAAGCACATGGCAGAAACAAGGTGTGAACAGATGAGCTGCTGCTATTTTCTCCGTTCGGCATGCTTCGTTGTAGCTCTCTTGCCGGTCGCCGGCTTAGCGGCTTGCTTTGCGCGACTAGCTCTGGGGAGAGAAGGAGATAGCGCCGGAAACCTCGCCTTTTGCCTTCTTCGGCGCTGGAACCTGGTTGCTGCGCCTTCTCTTTGTCCATGTGCACACACACGATTCCTCAGCGAAAACCATGCAGAAACCTTTCCACGAGCACCCAGGGATGTGCACCCAGCACCACGTGCACGCACACGCAGCTAGAGAAAAGCACCTACCTTTTCACACACTGATGCCTAAGCAAACGCGTGGCCACACACACGCACACATCCGCAAGCGCGCCTACTCCCATCTATTGAGGGAAAGACGGACGAGCTCTTTGGTTGCTCTTCACAGGCTTGTCCCTGATCTATAGCTGAGGGCAAACACTTGTGTGCTTGTGGGAGAGCCTGTGTCTTTCCTGGAAGCGTTTGGGAGTTTTGCTCAGACGCGTGTTTCCTCAAGTTCAAGAATCAAGATCTAGGATACCTGCAGACAGGTGCCTGTTTGTGTGGAGACAGTCTGTTTGAAACTGTGTTCCTCAGCGCCCGCTCTTTCTCCCCGTCGCTCCACACGCCTGGGAGTCCCTTTCTTTCTCTCCACAAGCACGTGTGTTGACTTCGTCGCACATGTGCATCTGCACAAGCGTTGAGCTCAGCAGAGCGTGTCTCTTGACACTTGATGTGCGTTGGCTGTGTCTGCCTGCTCCAGTGAAGAGAGAAACGGGAAATCATCTTGGTAGAGGCAACAAAGCAAAAGCGAGGCAGGATTGACATCTGCTCAACAGAGACGGATTCCCTGCGCTGACACAGTTCACAGTTACACGAGAAGCAATCTGAGCGGTCCGTCGACCGGAGACGTGTTTCCCAAGAGGTCGTTTAGCGAGTGAACAGCAGTGTGCGCGACTTTCAGGAGTGTGCCTGGAAAGTGCCAGAATCACCAGGAGCATCTGTGCAAAAGCTGCTGCCTCTGTGACCGCATTGAGGCACGTTCGCGTGTCTGCGAGTATATAGACGGCTCTTTCGCGTTCACTCCGAGGGAAACGGTCCGCTATTGCTTCTGTGCGCACAGACGCGATTCCCTTGTCTCTTGCGAACACAGGGAACTCTGTGCATCCAAATCTACAGGCTAAGGACGCGTCTGCATATGTTTTGGTGAACAATCGAGTGTGCGTGTTCTGACAGCTGCCTCTATGCAGACGTCTCCACAGAGCCACTTCTGAATGCCCCGCAGCCCAGGACTGAATGGATACACTAACAAGTGCACCGGTGTGAGCAACCACATATGCAGAAGGACGTCTTTCATCTCACAGAAGCGCGAACGTCTTGGCGTTCAAGCACATGGCAGAAACAAGGTGTGAACAGATGAGCTGCTGCTATTTTCTCCGTTCGGCATGCTTCGTTGTAGCTCTCTTGCCGGTCGCCGGCTTAGCGGCTTGCTTTGCGCGACTAGCTCTGGGGAGAGAAGGAGATAGCGCCGGAAACCTCGCCTTTTGCCTTCTTCGGCGCTGGAACCTGGTTGCTGCGCCTTCTCTTTGTCCATGTGCACACACACGATTCCTCAGCGAAAACCATGCAGAAACCTTTCCACGAGCACCCAGGGATGTGCACCCAGCACCACGTGCACGCACACGCAGCTAGAGAAAAGCACCTACCTTTTCACACACTGATGCCTAAGCAAACGCGTGGCCACACACACGCACACATCCGCAAGCGCGCCTACTCCCATCTATTGAGGGAAAGACGGACGAGCTCTTTGGTTGCTCTTCACAGGCTTGTCCCTGATCTATAGCTGAGGGCAAACACTTGTGTGCTTGTGGGAGAGCCTGTGTCTTTCCTGGAAGCGTTTGGGAGTTTTGCTCAGACGCGTGTTTCCTCAAGTTCAAGAATCAAGATCTAGGATACCTGCAGACAGGTGCCTGTTTGTGTGGAGACAGTCTGTTTGAAACTGTGTTCCTCAGCGCCCGCTCTTTCTCCCCGTCGCTCCACACGCCTGGGAGTCCCTTTCTTTCTCTCCACAAGCACGTGTGTTGACTTCGTCGCACATGTGCATCTGCACAAGCGTTGAGCTCAGCAGAGCGTGTCTCTTGACACTTGATGTGCGTTGGCTGTGTCTGCCTGCTCCAGTGAAGAGAGAAACGGGAAATCATCTTGGTAGAGGCAACAAAGCAAAAGCGAGGCAGGATTGACATCTGCTCAACAGAGACGGATTCCCTGCGCTGACACAGTTCACAGTTACACGAGAAGCAATCTGAGCGGTCCGTCGACCGGAGACGTGTTTCCCAAGAGGTCGTTTAGCGAGTGAACAGCAGTGTGCGCGACTTTCAGGAGTGTGCCTGGAAAGTGCCAGAATCACCAGGAGCATCTGTGCAAAAGCTGCTGCCTCTGTGACCGCATTGAGGCACGTTCGCGTGTCTGCGAGTATATAGACGGCTCTTTCGCGTTCACTCCGAGGGAAACGGTCCGCTATTGCTTCTGTGCGCACAGACGCGATTCCCTTGTCTCTTGCGAACACAGGGAACTCTGTGCATCCAGATCTACAGGCTAAGGACGCGTCTGCATATGTTTTGGTGAACAATCGAGTGTGCGTGTTCTGACAGCTGCCTCTATGCAGACGTCTCCACAGAGCCACTTCTGAATGCCCCGCAGCCCAGGACTGAATGGATACACTAACAAGTGCACCGGTGTGAGCAACCACATATGCAGAAGGACGTCTTTCATCTCACAGAAGCGCGAACGTCTTGGCGTTCAAGCACATGGCAGAAACAAGGTGTGAACAGATGAGCTGCTGCTATTTTCTCCGTTCGGCATGCTTCGTTGTAGCTCTCTTGCCGGTCGCCGGCTTAGCGGCTTGCTTTGCGCGACTAGCTCTGGGGAGAGAAGGAGATAGCGCCGGAAACCTCGCCTTTTGCCTTCTTCGGCGCTGGAACCTGGTTGCTGCGCCTTCTCTTTGTCCATGTGCACACACACGATTCCTCAGCGAAAACCATGCAGAAACCTTTCCACGAGCACCCAGGGATGTGCACCCAGCACCACGTGCACGCACACGCAGCTAGAGAAAAGCACCTACCTTTTCACACACTGATGCCTAAGCAAACGCGTGGCCACACACACGCACACATCCGCAAGCGCGCCTACTCCCATCTATTGAGGGAAAGACGGACGAGCTCTTTGGTTGCTCTTCACAGGCTTGTCCCTGATCTATAGCTGAGGGCAAACACTTGTGTGCTTGTGGGAGAGCCTGTGTCTTTCCTGGAAGCGTTTGGGAGTTTTGCTCAGACGCGTGTTTCCTCAAGTTCAAGAATCAAGATCTAGGATACCTGCAGACAGGTGCCTGTTTGTGTGGAGACAGTCTGTTTGAAACTGTGTTCCTCAGCGCCCGCTCTTTCTCCCCGTCGCTCCACACGCCTGGGAGTCCCTTTCTTTCTCTCCACAAGCACGTGTGTTGACTTCGTCGCACATGTGCATCTGCACAAGCGTTGAGCTCAGCAGAGCGTGTCTCTTGACACTTGATGTGCGTTGGCTGTGTCTGCCTGCTCCAGTGAAGAGAGAAACGGGAAATCATCTTGGTAGAGGCAACAAAGCAAAAGCGAGGCAGGATTGACATCTGCTCAACAGAGACGGATTCCCTGCGCTGACACAGTTCACAGTTACACGAGAAGCAATCTGAGCGGTCCGTCGACCGGAGACGTGTTTCCCAAGAGGTCGTTTAGCGAGTGAACAGCAGTGTGCGCGACTTTCAGGAGTGTGCCTGGAAAGTGCCAGAATCACCAGGAGCATCTGTGCAAAAGCTGCTGCCTCTGTGACCGCATTGAGGCACGTTCGCGTGTCTGCGAGTATATAGACGGCTCTTTCGCGTTCACTCCGAGGGAAACGGTCCGCTATTGCTTCTGTGCGCACAGACGCGATTCCCTTGTCTCTTGCGAACACAGGGAACTCTGTGCATCCAAATCTACAGGCTAAGGACGCGTCTGCATATGTTTTGGTGAACAATCGAGTGTGCGTGTTCTGACAGCTGCCTCTATGCAGACGTCTCCACAGAGCCACTTCTGAATGCCCCGCAGCCCAGGACTGAATGGATACACTAACAAGTGCACCGGTGTGAGCAACCACATATGCAGAAGGACGTCTTTCATCTCACAGAAGCGCGAACGTCTTGGCGTTCAAGCACATGGCAGAAACAAGGTGTGAACAGATGAGCTGCTGCTATTTTCTCCGTTCGGCATGCTTCGTTGTAGCTCTCTTGCCGGTCGCCGGCTTAGCGGCTTGCTTTGCGCGACTAGCTCTGGGGAGAGAAGGAGATAGCGCCGGAAACCTCGCCTTTTGCCTTCTTCGGCGCTGGAACCTGGTTGCTGCGCCTTCTCTTTGTCCATGTGCACACACACGATTCCTCAGCGAAAACCATGCAGAAACCTTTCCACGAGCACCCAGGGATGTGCACCCAGCACCACGTGCACGCACACGCAGCTAGAGAAAAGCACCTACCTTTTCACACACTGATGCCTAAGCAAACGCGTGGCCACACACACGCACACATCCGCAAGCGCGCCTACTCCCATCTATTGAGGGAAAGACGGACGAGCTCTTTGGTTGCTCTTCACAGGCTTGTCCCTGATCTATAGCTGAGGGCAAACACTTGTGTGCTTGTGGGAGAGCCTGTGTCTTTCCTGGAAGCGTTTGGGAGTTTTGCTCAGACGCGTGTTTCCTCAAGTTCAAGAATCAAGATCTAGGATACCTGCAGACAGGTGCCTGTTTGTGTGGAGACAGTCTGTTTGAAACTGTGTTCCTCAGCGCCCGCTCTTTCTCCCCGTCGCTCCACACGCCTGGGAGTCCCTTTCTTTCTCTCCACAAGCACGTGTGTTGACTTCGTCGCACATGTGCATCTGCACAAGCGTTGAGCTCAGCAGAGCGTGTCTCTTGACACTTGATGTGCGTTGGCTGTGTCTGCCTGCTCCAGTGAAGAGAGAAACGGGAAATCATCTTGGTAGAGGCAACAAAGCAAAAGCGAGGCAGGATTGACATCTGCTCAACAGAGACGGATTCCCTGCGCTGACACAGTTCACAGTTACACGAGAAGCAATCTGAGCGGTCCGTCGACCGGAGACGTGTTTCCCAAGAGGTCGTTTAGCGAGTGAACAGCAGTGTGCGCGACTTTCAGGAGTGTGCCTGGAAAGTGCCAGAATCACCAGGAGCATCTGTGCAAAAGCTGCTGCCTCTGTGACCGCATTGAGGCACGTTCGCGTGTCTGCGAGTATATAGACGGCTCTTTCGCGTTCACTCCGAGGGAAACGGTCCGCTATTGCTTCTGTGCGCACAGACGCGATTCCCTTGTCTCTTGCGAACACAGGGAACTCTGTGCATCCAGATCTACAGGCTAAGGACGCGTCTGCATATGTTTTGGTGAACAATCGAGTGTGCGTGTTCTGACAGCTGCCTCTATGCAGACGTCTCCACAGAGCCACTTCTGAATGCCCCGCAGCCCAGGACTGAATGGATACACTAACAAGTGCACCGGTGTGAGCAACCACATATGCAGAAGGACGTCTTTCATCTCACAGAAGCGCGAACGTCTTGGCGTTCAAGCACATGGCAGAAACAAGGTGTGAACAGATGAGCTGCTGCTATTTTCTCCGTTCGGCATGCTTCGTTGTAGCTCTCTTGCCGGTCGCCGGCTTAGCGGCTTGCTTTGCGCGACTAGCTCTGGGGAGAGAAGGAGATAGCGCCGGAAACCTCGCCTTTTGCCTTCTTCGGCGCTGGAACCTGGTTGCTGCGCCTTCTCTTTGTCCATGTGCACACACACGATTCCTCAGCGAAAACCATGCAGAAACCTTTCCACGAGCACCCAGGGATGTGCACCCAGCACCACGTGCACGCACACGCAGCTAGAGAAAAGCACCTACCTTTTCACACACTGATGCCTAAGCAAACGCGTGGCCACACACACGCACACATCCGCAAGCGCGCCTACTCCCATCTATTGAGGGAAAGACGGACGAGCAACGTCCTGACAGGCTTGAGGGGAAAAACGTCCGTTGACGGTTGGCGTACTGCACGCCCGCCTACGGGGCTGCAGGGGAATCCACATTTGGAAGGTACCTGAAGATGTGTGCCTGTTCTTGGAGCTCCGCTAGTAGGGTAGCAAAGACACTCGTAGGCAGTACTGAATGCTGCTCCGTGCTACTTCTCCTCCGCTGGCAAATGCTTCACAGTCGCCCTAGGAAAGACGTTTAACAATCGATCTCCAAGAGGAACGAAACACATGATGCCATAAGGCGAAAGAATAGCAGGGCATCTCTTCACAGGCTTGTCCCTGATCTATAGCTTAGGGCAAACACTTGTGTGCTTGTGGGAGAGCCTGTGTCTTTCCTGGAAGCGTTTGGGAGTTTTGCTCAGACGCGTGTTTCCTCAAGTTCAAGAATCAAGATCTAGGATACCTGCAGACAGGTGCCTGTTTGTGTGGAGACAGTCTGTTTGAAACTGTGTTCCTCAGCGCCCGCTCTTTCTCCCCGTCGCTCCACACGCCTGGGAGTCCCTTTCTTTCTCTCCACAAGCACGTGTGTTGACTTCGTCGCACATGTGCATCTGCACAAGCGTTGAGCTCAGCAGAGCGTGTCTCTTGACACTTGATGTGCGTTGGCTGTGTCTGCCTGCTCCAGTGAAGAGAGAAACGGGAAATCATCTTGGTAGAGGCAACAAAGCAAAAGCGAGGCAGGATTGACATCTGCTCAACAGAGACGGATTCCCTGCGCTGACACAGTTCACAGTTACACGAGAAGCAATCTGAGCGGTCCGTCGACCGGAGACGTGTTTCCCAAGAGGTCGTTTAGCGAGTGAACAGCAGTGTGCGCGACTTTCAGGAGTGTGCCTGGAAAGTGCCAGAATCACCAGGAGCATCTGTGCAAAAGCTGCTGCCTCTGTGACCGCATTGAGGCACGTTCGCGTGTCTGCGAGTATATAGACGGCTCTTTCGCGTTCACTCCGAGGGAAACGGTCCGCTATTGCTTCTGTGCGCACAGACGCGATTCCCTTGTCTCTTGCGAACACAGGGAACTCTGTGCATCCAAATCTACAGGCTAAGGACGCGTCTGCATATGTTTTGGTGAACAATCGAGTGTGCGTGTTCTGACAGCTGCCTCTATGCAGACGTCTCCACAGAGCCACTTCTGAATGCCCCGCAGCCCAGGACTGAATGGATACACTAACAAGTGCACCGGTGTGAGCAACCACATATGCAGAAGGACGTCTTTCATCTCACAGAAGCGCGAACGTCTTGGCGTTCAAGCACATGGCAGAAACAAGGTGTGAACAGATGAGCTGCTGCTATTTTCTCCGTTCGGCATGCTTCGTTGTAGCTCTCTTGCCGGTCGCCGGCTTAGCGGCTTGCTTTGCGCGACTAGCTCTGGGGAGAGAAGGAGATAGCGCCGGAAACCTCGCCTTTTGCCTTCTTCGGCGCTGGAACCTGGTTGCTGCGCCTTCTCTTTGTCCATGTGCACACACACGATTCCTCAGCGAAAACCATGCAGAAACCTTTCCACGAGCACCCAGGGATGTGCACCCAGCACCACGTGCACGCACACGCAGCTAGAGAAAAGCACCTACCTTTTCACACACTGAAGCCTAAGCAAACGCGTGGCCACACACACGCACACATCCGCAAGCGCGCCTACTCCCATCTATTGAGGGAAAGACGGACGAGCTCTTTGGTTGCTCTTCACAGGCTTGTCCCTGATCTATAGCTGAGGGCAAACACTTGTGTGCTTGTGGGAGAGCCTGTGTCTTTCCTGGAAGCGTTTGAGAGTTTTGCTCAGACGCGTGTTTCCTCAAGTTCAAGAATCAAGATCTAGGATACCTGCAGACAGGTGCCTGTTTGTGTGGAGACAGTCTGTTTGAAACTGTGTTCCTCAGCGCCCGCTCTTTCTCCCCGTCGCTCCACACGCCTGGGAGTCCCTTTCTTTCTCTCCACAAGCACGTGTGTTGACTTCGTCGCACATGTGCATCTGCACAAGCGTTGAGCTCAGCAGAGCGTGTCTCTTGACACTTGATGTGCGTTGGCTGTGTCTGCCTGCTCCAGTGAAGAGAGAAACGTGAAATCATCTTGGTAGAGGCAACAAAGCAAAAGCGAGGCAGGATTGACATCTGCTCAACAGAGACGGATTCCCTGCGCTGACACAGTTCACAGTTACACGAGAAGCAATCTGAGCGGTCCGTCGACCGGAGACGTGTTTCCCAAGAGGTCGTTTAGCGAGTGAACAGCAGTGTGCGCGACTTTCAGGAGTGTGCCTGGAAAGTGCCAGAATCACCAGGAGCATCTGTGCAAAAGCTACTGCCTCTGTGACCGCATTGAGGCACGTTCGCGTGTCTGCGAGTATATAGACGACTCTTTCGCGTTCACTCCGAGGGAAACGGTCCGCTATTGCTTCTGTGCGCACAGACGCGATTCCCTTGTCTCTTGCGAACACAGGGAACTCTGTGCATCCAAATCTACAGGCTAAGGACGCGTCTGCATATGTTTTGGTGAACAATCGAGTGTGCGTGTTCTGACAGCTGCCTCTATGCAGACGTCTCCACAGAGCCACTTCTGAATGCCCCGCAGCCCAGGACTGAATGGATACACTAACAAGTGCACCGGTGTGAGCAACCACATATGCAGAAGGACGTCTTTCATCTCACAGAAGCGCGAACGTCTTGGCGTTCAAGCACATGGCAGAAACAAGGTGTGAACAGATGAGCTGCTGCTATTTTCTCCGTTCGGCATGCTTCGTTGTAGCTCTCTTGCCGGTCGCCGGCTTAGCGGCTTGCTTTGCGCGACTAGCTCTGGGGAGAGAAGGAGATAGCGCCGGAAACCTCGCCTTTTGCCTTCTTCGGCGCTGGAACCTGGTTGCTGCGCCTTCTCTTTGTCCATGTGCACACACACGATTCCTCAGCGAAAACCATGCAGAAACCTTTCCACGAGCACCCAGGGATGTGCACCCAGCACCACGTGCACGCACACGCAGCTAGAGAAAAGCACCTACCTTTTCACACACTGATGCCTAAGCAAACGCGTGGCCACACACACGCACACATCCGCAAGCGCGCCTACTCCCATCTATTGAGGGAAAGACGGACGAGCTCTTTGGTTGCTCTTCACAGGCTTGTCCCTGATCTATAGCTGAGGGCAAACACTTGTGTGCTTGTGGGAGAGCCAGTGTCTTTCCTGGAAGCGTTTGGGAGTTTTGCTCAGACGCGTGTTTCCTCAAGTTCAAGAATCAAGATCTAGGATACCTGCAGACAGGTGCCTGTTTGTGTGGAGACAGTCTGTTTGAAACTGTGTTCCTCAGCGCCCGCTCTTTCTCCCCGTCGCTCCACACGCCTGGGAGTCCCTTTCTTTCTCTCCACAAGCACGTGTGTTGACTTCGTCGCACATGTGCATCTGCACAAGCGTTGAGCTCAGCAGAGCGTGTCTCTTGACACTTGATGTGCGTTGGCTGTGTCTGCCTGCTCCAGTGAAGAGAGAAACGGGAAATCATCTTGGTAGAGGCAACAAAGCAAAAGCGAGGCAGGATTGACATCTGCTCAACAGAGACGGATTCCCTGCGCTGACACAGTTCACAGTTACACGAGAAGCAATCTGAGCGGTCCGTCGACCGGAGACGTGTTTCCCAAGAGGTCGTTTAGCGAGTGAACAGCAGTGTGCGCGACTTTCAGGAGTGTGCCTGGAAAGTGCCAGAATCACCAGGAGCATCTGTGCAAAAGCTGCTGCCTCTGTGACCGCATTGAGGCACGTTCGCGTGTCTGCGAGTATATAGACGGCTCTTTCGCGTTCACTCCGAGGGAAACGGTCCGCTATTGCTTCTGTGCGCACAGACGCGATTCCCTTGTCTCTTGCGAACACAGGGAACTCTGTGCATCCAAATCTACAGGCTAAGGACGCGTCTGCATATGTTTTGGTGAACAATCGAGTGTGCGTGTTCTGACAGCTGCCTCTATGCAGACGTCTCCACAGAGCCACTTCTGAATGCCCCGCAGCCCAGGACTGAATGGATACACTAACAAGTGCACCGGTGTGAGCAACCACATATGCAGAAGGACGTCTTTCATCTCACAGAAGCGCGAACGTCTTGGCGTTCAAGCACATGGCAGAAACAAGGTGTGAACAGATGAGCTGCTGCTATTTTCTCCGTTCGGCATGCTTCGTTGTAGCTCTCTTGCCGGTCGCCGGCTTAGCGGCTTGCTTTGCGCGACTAGCTCTGGGGAGAGAAGGAGATAGCGCCGGAAACCTCGCCTTTTGCCTTCTTCGGCGCTGGAACCTGGTTGCTGCGCCTTCTCTTTGTCCATGTGCACACACACGATTCCTCAGCGAAAACCATGCAGAAACCTTTCCACGAGCACCCAGGGATGTGCACCCAGCACCACGTGCACGCACACGCAGCTAGAGAAAAGCACCTACCTTTTCACACACTGATGCCTAAGCAAACGCGTGGCCACACACACGCACACATCCGCAAGCGCGCCTACTCCCATCTATTGAGGGAAAGACGGACGAGCTCTTTGGTTGCTCTTCACAGGCTTGTCCCTGATCTATAGCTGAGGGCAAACACTTGTGTGCTTGTGGGAGAGCCTGTGTCTTTCCTGGAAGCGTTTGGGAGTTTTGCTCAGACGCGTGTTTCCTCAAGTTCAAGAATCAAGATCTAGGATACCTGCAGACAGGTGCCTGTTTGTGTGGAGACAGTCTGTTTGAAACTGTGTTCCTCAGCGCCCGCTCTTTCTCCCCGTCGCTCCACACGCCTGGGAGTCCCTTTCTTTCTCTCCACAAGCACGTGTGTTGACTTCGTCGCACATGTGCATCTGCACAAGCGTTGAGCTCAGCAGAGCGTGTCTCTTGACACTTGATGTGCGTTGGCTGTGTCTGCCTGCTCCAGTGAAGAGAGAAACGGGAAATCATCTTGGTAGAGGCAACAAAGCAAAAGCGAGGCAGGATTGACATCTGCTCAACAGAGACGGATTCCCTGCGCTGACACAGTTCACAGTTACACGAGAAGCAATCTGAGCGGTCCGTCGACCGGAGACGTGTTTCCCAAGAGGTCGTTTAGCGAGTGAACAGCAGTGTGCGCGACTTTCAGGAGTGTGCCTGGAAAGTGCCAGAATCACCAGGAGCATCTGTGCAAAAGCTGCTGCCTCTGTGACCGCATTGAGGCACGTTCGCGTGTCTGCGAGTATATAGACGGCTCTTTCGCGTTCACTCCGAGGGAAACGGTCCGCTATTGCTTCTGTGCGCACAGACGCGATTCCCTTGTCTCTTGCGAACACAGGGAACTCTGTGCATCCAAATCTACAGGCTAAGGACGCGTCTGCATATGTTTTGGTGAACAATCGAGTGTGCGTGTTCTGACAGCTGCCTCTATGCAGACGTCTCCACAGAGCCATTTCTGAATGCCCCGCAGCCCAGGACTGAATGGATACACTAACAAGTGCACCGGTGTGAGCAACCACATATGCAGAAGGACGTCTTTCATCTCACAGAAGCGCGAACGTCTTGGCGTTCAAGCACATGGCAGAAACAAGGTGTGAACAGATGAGCTGCTGCTATTTTCTCCGTTCGGCATGCTTCGTTGTAGCTCTCTTGCCGGTCGCCGGCTTAGCGGCTTGCTTTGCGCGACTAGCTCTGGGGAGAGAAGGAGATAGCGCCGGAAACCTCGCCTTTTGCCTTCTTCGGCGCTGGAACCTGGTTGCTGCGCCTTCTCTTTGTCCATGTGCACACACACGATTCCTCAGCGAAAACCATGCAGAAACCTTTCCACGAGCACCCAGGGATGTGCACCCAGCACCACGTGCACGCACACGCAGCTAGAGAAAAGCACCTACCTTTTCACACACTGATGCCTAAGCAAACGCGTGGCCACACACACGCACACATCCGCAAGCGCGCCTACTCCCATCTATTGAGGGAAAGACGGACGAGCTCTTTGGTTGCTCTTCACAGGCTTGTCCCTGATCTATAGCTGAGGGCAAACACTTGTGTGCTTGTGGGAGAGCCTGTGTCTTTCCTGGAAGCGTTTGGGAGTTTTGCTCAGACGCGTGTTTCCTCAAGTTCAAGAATCAAGATCTAGGATACCTGCAGACAGGTGCCTGTTTGTGTGGAGACAGTCTGTTTGAAACTGTGTTCCTCAGCGCCCGCTCTTTCTCCCCGTCGCTCCACACGCCTGGGAGTCCCTTTCTTTCTCTCCACAAGCACGTGTGTTGACTTCGTCGCACATGTGCATCTGCACAAGCGTTGAGCTCAGCAGAGCGTGTCTCTTGACACTTGATGTGCGTTGGCTGTGTCTGCCTGCTCCAGTGAAGAGAGAAACGGGAAATCATCTTGGTAGAGGCAAGAAAGCAAAGGCGAGGCAGGATTGACATCTGCTCAACAGAGACGGATTCCCTGCGCTGACACAGTTCACAGTTACACGAGAAGCAATCTGAGCGGTCCGTCGACCGGAGACGTGTTTCCCAAGAGGTCGTTTAGCGAGTGAACAGCAGTGTGCGCGACTTTCAGGAGTGTGCCTGGAAAGTGCCAGAATCACCAGGAGCATCTGTGCAAAAGCTGCTGCCTCTGTGACCGCATTGAGGCACGTTCGCGTGTCTGCGAGTATATAGACGGCTCTTTCGCGTTCACTCCGAGGGAAACGGTCCGCTATTGCTTCTGTGCGCACAGACGCGATTCCCTTGTCTCTTGCGAACACAGGGAACTCTGTGCATCCAAATCTACAGGCTAAGGACGCGTCTGCATATGTTTTGGTGAACAATCGAGTGTGCGTGTTCTGACAGCTGCCTCTATGCAGACGTCTCCACAGAGCCACTTCTGAATGCCCCGCAGCCCAGGACTGAATGGATACACTAACAAGTGCACCGGTGTGAGCAACCACATATGCAGAAGGACGTCTTTCATCTCACAGAAGCGCGAACGTCTTGGCGTTCAAGCACATGGCAGAAACAAGGTGTGAACAGATGAGCTGCTGCTATTTTCTCCGTTCGGCATGCTTCGTTGTAGCTCTCTTGCCGGTCGCCGGCTTAGCGGCTTGCTTTGCGCGACTAGCTCTGGGGAGAGAAGGAGATAGCGCCGGAAACCTCGCCTTTTGCCTTCTTCGGCGCTGGAACCTGGTTGCTGCGCCTTCTCTTTGTCCATGTGCACACACACGATTCCTCAGCGAAAACCATGCAGAAACCTTTCCACGAGCACCCAGGGATGTGCACCCAGCACCACGTGCACGCACACGCAGCTAGAGAAAAGCACCTACCTTTTCACACACTGAAGCCTAAGCAAACGCGTGGCCACACACACGCACACATCCGCAAGCGCGCCTACTCCCATCTATTGAGGGAAAGACGGACGAGCTCTTTGGTTGCTCTTCACAGGCTTGTCCCTGATCTATAGCTGAGGGCAAACACTTGTGTGCTTGTGGGAGAGCCTGTGTCTTTCCTGGAAGCGTTTGGGAGTTTTGCTCAGACGCGTGTTTCCTCAAGTTCAAGAATCAAGATCTAGGATACCTGCAGACAGGTGCCTGTTTGTGTGGAGACAGTCTGTTTGAAACTGTGTTCCTCAGCGCCCGCTCTTTCTCCCCGTCGCTCCACACGCCTGGGAGTCCCTTTCTTTCTCTCCACAAGCACGTGTGTTGACTTCGTCGCACATGTGCATCTGCACAAGCGTTGAGCTCAGCAGAGCGTGTCTCTTGACACTTGATGTGCGTTGGCTGTGTCTGCCTGCTCCAGTGAAGAGAGAAACGGGAAATCATCTTGGTAGAGGCAACAAAGCAAAAGCGAGGCAGGATTGACATCTGCTCAACAGAGACGGATTCCCTGCGCTGACACAGTTCACAGTTACACGAGAAGCAATCTGAGCGGTCCGTCGACCGGAGACGTGTTTCCCAAGAGGTCGTTTAGCGAGTGAACAGCAGTGTGCGCGACTTTCAGGAGTGTGCCTGGAAAGTGCCAGAATCACCAGGAGCATCTGTGCAAAAGCTGCTGCCTCTGTGACCGCATTGAGGCACGTTCGCGTGTCTGCGAGTATATAGACGGCTCTTTCGCGTTCACTCCGAGGGAAACGGTCCGCTATTGCTTCTGTGCGCACAGACGCGATTCCCTTGTCTCTTGCGAACACAGGGAACTCTGTGCATCCAAATCTACAGGCTAAGGACGCGTCTGCATATGTTTTGGTGAACAATCGAGTGTGCGTGTTCTGACAGCTGCCTCTATGCAGACGTCTCCACAGAGCCACTTCTGAATGCCCCGCAGCCCAGGACTGAATGGATACACTAACAAGTGCACCGGTGTGAGCAACCACATATGCAGAAGGACGTCTTTCATCTCACAGAAGCGCGAACGTCTTGGCGTTCAAGCACATGGCAGAAACAAGGTGTGAACAGATGAGCTGCTGCTATTTTCTCCGTTCGGCATGCTTCGTTGTAGCTCTCTTGCCGGTCGCCGGCTTAGCGGCTTGCTTTGCGCGACTAGCTCTGGGGAGAGAAGGAGATAGCGCCGGAAACCTCGCCTTTTGCCTTCTTCGGCGCTGGAACCTGGTTGCTGCGCCTTCTCTTTGTCCATGTGCACACACACGATTCCTCAGCGAAAACCATGCAGAAACCTTTCCACGAGCACCCAGGGATGTGCACCCAGCACCACGTGCACGCACACGCAGCTAGAGAAAAGCACCTACCTTTTCACACACTGATGCCTAAGCAAACGCGTGGCCACACACACGCACACATCCGCAAGCGCGCCTACTCCCATCTATTGAGGGAAAGACGGACGAGCAACGTCCTGACAGGCTTGAGGGGAAAAACGTCCGTTGACGGTTGGCGTACTGCACGCCCGCCTACGGGGCTGCAGGGGAATCCACATTTGGAAGGTACCTGAAGATGTGTGCCTGTTCTTGGAGCTCCGCTAGTAGGGTAGCAAAGACACTCGTAGGCAGTACTGAATGCTGCTCCGTGCTACTTCTCCTCCGCTGGCAAATGCTTCACAGTCGCCCTAGGAAAGACGTTTAACAATCGATCTCCAAGAGGAACGAAACACATGATGCCATAAGGCGAAAGAATAGCAGGGCATCTCTTCACAGGCTTGTCCCTGATCTATAGCTGAGGGCAAACACTTGTGTGCTTGTGGGAGAGCCTGTGTCTTTCCTGGAAGCGTTTGGGAGTTTTGCTCAGACGCGTGTTTCCTCAAGTTCAAGAATCAAGATCTAGGATACCTGCAGACAGGTGCCTGTTTGTGTGGAGACAGTCTGTTTGAAACTGTGTTCCTCAGCGCCCGCTCTTTCTCCCCGTCGCTCCACACGCCTGGGAGTCCCTTTCTTTCTCTCCACAAGCACGTGTGTTGACTTCGTCGCACATGTGCATCTGCACAAGCGTTGAGCTCAGCAGAGCGTGTCTCTTGACACTTGATGTGCGTTGGCTGTGTCTGCCTGCTCCAGTGAAGAGAGAAACGGGAAATCATCTTGGTAGAGGCAACAAAGCAAAAGCGAGGCAGGATTGACATCTGCTCAACAGAGACGGATTCCCTGCGCTGACACAGTTCACAGTTACACGAGAAGCAATCTGAGCGGTCCGTCGACCGGAGACGTGTTTCCCAAGAGGTCGTTTAGCGAGTGAACAGCAGTGTGCGCGACTTTCAGGAGTGTGCCTGGAAAGTGCCAGAATCACCAGGAGCATCTGTGCAAAAGCTGCTGCCTCTGTGACCGCATTGAGGCACGTTCGCGTGTCTGCGAGTATATAGACGGCTCTTTCGCGTTCACTCCGAGGGAAACGGTCCGCTATTGCTTCTGTGCGCACAGACGCGATTCCCTTGTCTCTTGCGAACACAGGGAACTCTGTGCATCCAAATCTACAGGCTAAGGACGCGTCTGCATATGTTTTGGTGAACAATCGAGTGTGCGTGTTCTGACAGCTGCCTCTATGCAGACGTCTCCACAGAGCCACTTCTGAATGCCCCGCAGCCCAGGACTGAATGGATACACTAACAAGTGCACCGGTGTGAGCAACCACATATGCAGAAGGACATCTTTCATCTCACAGAAGCGCGAACGTCTTGGCGTTCAAGCACATGGCAGAAACAAGGTGTGAACAGATGAGCTGCTGCTATTTTCTCCGTTCGGCATGCTTCGTTGTAGCTCTCTTGCCGGTCGCCGGCTTAGCGGCTTGCTTTGCGCGACTAGCTCTGGGGAGAGAAGGAGATAGCGCCGGAAACCTCGCCTTTTGCCTTCTTCGGCGCTGGAACCTGGTTGCTGCGCCTTCTCTTTGTCCATGTGCACACACACGATTCCTCAGCGAAAACCATGCAGAAACCTTTCCACGAGCACCCAGGGATGTGCACCCAGCACCACGTGCACGCACACGCAGCTAGAGAAAAGCACCTACCTTTTCACACACTGATGCCTAAGCAAACGCGTGGCCACACACACGCACACATCCGCAAGCGCGCCTACTCCCATCTATTGAGGGAAAGACGGACGAGCTCTTTGGTTGCTCTTCACAGGCTTGTCCCTGATCTATAGCTGAGGGCAAACACTTGTGTGCTTGTGGGAGAGCCTGTGTCTTTCCTGGAAGCGTTTGGGAGTTTTGCTCAGACGCGTGTTTCCTCAAGTTCAAGAATCAAGATCTAGGATACCTGCAGACAGGTGCCTGTTTGTGTGGAGACAGTCTGTTTGAAACTGTGTTCCTCAGCGCCCGCTCTTTCTCCCCGTCGCTCCACACGCCTGGGAGTCCCTTTCTTTCTCTCCACAAGCACGTGTGTTGACTTCGTCGCACATGTGCATCTGCACAAGCGTTGAGCTCAGCAGAGCGTGTCTCTTGACACTTGATGTGCGTTGGCTGTGTCTGCCTGCTCCAGTGAAGAGAGAAACGGGAAATCATCTTGGTAGAGGCAACAAAGCAAAAGCGAGGCAGGATTGACATCTGCTCAACAGAGACGGATTCCCTGCGCTGACACAGTTCACAGTTACACGAGAAGCAATCTGAGCGGTCCGTCGACCGGAGACGTGTTTCCCAAGAGGTCGTTTAGCGAGTGAACAGCAGTGTGCGCGACTTTCAGGAGTGTGCCTGGAAAGTGCCAGAATCACCAGGAGCATCTGTGCAAAAGCTGCTGCCTCTGTGACCGCATTGAGGCACGTTCGCGTGTCTGCGAGTATATAGACGGCTCTTTCGCGTTCACTCCGAGGGAAACGGTCCGCTATTGCTTCTGTGCGCACAGACGCGATTCCCTTGTCTCTTGCGAACACAGGGAACTCTGTGCATCCAAATCTACAGGCTAAGGACGCATCTGCATATGTTTTGGTGAACAATCGAGTGTGCGTGTTCTGACAGCTGCCTCTATGCAGACGTCTCCACAGAGCCACTTCTGAATGCCCCGCAGCCCAGGACTGAATGGATACACTAACAAGTGCACCGGTGTGAGCAACCACATATGCAGAAGGACGTCTTTCATCTCACAGAAGCGCGAACGTCTTGGCGTTCAAGCACATGGCAGAAACAAGGTGTGAACAGATGAGCTGCTGCTATTTTCTCCGTTCGGCATGCTTCGTTGTAGCTCTCTTGCCGGTCGCCGGCTTAGCGGCTTGCTTTGCGCGACTAGCTCTGGGGAGAGAAGGAGATAGCGCCGGAAACCTCGCCTTTTGCCTTCTTCGGCGCTGGAACCTGGTTGCTGCGCCTTCTCTTTGTCCATGTGCACACACACGATTCCTCAGCGAAAACCATGCAGAAACCTTTCCACGAGCACCCAGGGATGTGCACCCAGCACCACGTGCACGCACACGCAGCTAGAGAAAAGCACCTACCTTTTCACACACTGATGCCTAAGCAAACGCGTGGCCACACACACGCACACATCCGCAAGCGCGCCTACTCCCATCTATTGAGGGAAAGACGGACGAGCTCTTTGGTTGCTCTTCACAGGCTTGTCCCTGATCTATAGCTGAGGGCAAACACTTGTGTGCTTGTGGGAGAGCCTGTGTCTTTCCTGGAAGCGTTTGGGAGTTTTGCTCAGACGCGTGTTTCCTCAAGTTCAAGAATCAAGATCTAGGATACCTGCAGACAGGTGCCTGTTTGTGTGGAGACAGTCTGTTTGAAACTGTGTTCCTCAGCGCCCGCTCTTTCTCCCCGTCGCTCCACACGCCTGGGAGTCCCTTTCTTTCTCTCCACAAGCACGTGTGTTGACTTCGTCGCACATGTGCATCTGCACAAGCGTTGAGCTCAGCAGAGCGTGTCTCTTGACACTTGATGTGCGTTGGCTGTGTCTGCCTGCTCCAGTGAAGAGAGAAACGGGAAATCATCTTGGTAGAGGCAACAAAGCAAAAGCGAGGCAGGATTGACATCTGCTCAACAGAGACGGATTCCCTGCGCTGACACAGTTCACAGTTACACGAGAAGCAATCTGAGCGGTCCGTCGACCGGAGACGTGTTTCCCAAGAGGTCGTTTAGCGAGTGAACAGCAGTGTGCGCGACTTTCAGGAGTGTGCCTGGAAAGTGCCAGAATCACCAGAGCATCTGTGCAAAAGCTGCTGCCTCTGTGACCGCATTGAGGCACGTTCGCGTGTCTGCGAGTATATAGACGGCTCTTTCGCGTTCACTCCGAGGGAAACGGTCCGCTATTGCTTCTGTGCGCACAGACGCGATTCCCTTGTCTCTTGCGAACACAGGGAACTCTGTGCATCCAAATCTACAGGCTAAGGACGCGTCTGCATATGTTTTGGTGAACAATCGAGTGTGCGTGTTCTGACAGCTGCCTCTATGCAGACGTCTCCACAGAGCCACTTCTGAATGCCCCGCAGCCCAGGACTGAATGGATACACTAACAAGTGCACCGGTGTGAGCAACCACATATGCAGAAGGACGTCTTTCATCTCACAGAAGCGCGAACGTCTTGGCGTTCAAGCACATGGCAGAAACAAGGTGTGAACAGATGAGCTGCTGCTATTTTCTCCGTTCGGCATGCTTCGTTGTAGCTCTCTTGCCGGTCGCCGGCTTAGCGGCTTGCTTTGCGCGACTAGCTCTGGGGAGAGAAGGAGATAGCGCCGGAAACCTCGCCTTTTGCCTTCTTCGGCGCTGGAACCTGGTTGCTGCGCCTTCTCTTTGTCCATGTGCACACACACGATTCCTCAGCGAAAACCATGCAGAAACCTTTCCACGAGCACCCAGGGATGTGCACACAGCACCACGTGCACGCACACGCAGCTAGAGAAAAGCACCTACCTTTTCACACACTGATGCCTAAGCAAACGCGTGGCCACACACACGCACACATCCGCAAGCGCGCCTACTCCCATCTATTGAGGGAAAGACGGACGAGCAACGTCCTGACAGGCTTGAGGGGAAAAACGTCCGTTGACGGTTGGCGTACTGCACGCCCGCCTACGGGGCTGCAGGGGAATCCACATTTGGAAGGTACCTGAAGATGTGTGCCTGTTGTTGGAGCTCCGCTATTAGGGTAGCAAAGACACTCGTAGGCAGTACTGAATGCTGCTCCGTGCTACTTCTCCTCCGCTGGCAAATGCTTCACAGTCGCCCTAGGAAAGACGTTTAACAATCGATCTCCAAGAGGAACGAAACACATGATGCCATAAGGCGAAAGAATAGCAGGGCATCTCTTCACAGGCTTGTCCCTGATCTATAGCTGAGGGCAAACACTTGTGTGCTTGTGGGAGAGCCTGTGTCTTTCCTGGAAGCGTTTGGGAGTTTTGCTCAGACGCGTGTTTCCTCAAGTTCAAGAATCAAGATCTAGGATACCTGCAGACAGGTGCCTGTTTGTGTGGAGACAGTCTGTTTGAAACTGTGTTCCTCAGCGCCCGCTCTTTCTCCCCGTCGCTCCACACGCCTGGGAGTCCCTTTCTTTCTCTCCACAAGCACGTGTGTTGACTTCGTCGCACATGTGCATCTGCACAAGCGTTGAGCTCAGCAGAGCGTGTCTCTTGACACTTGATGTGCGTTGGCTGTGTCTGCCTGCTCCAGTGAAGAGAGAAACGGGAAATCATCTTGGTAGAGGCAACAAAGCAAAAGCGAGGCAGGATTGACATCTGCTCAACAGAGACGGATTCCCTGCGCTGACACAGTTCACAGTTACACGAGAAGCAATCTGAGCGGTCCGTCGACCGGAGACGTGTTTCCCAAGAGGTCGTTTAGCGAGTGAACAGCAGTGTGCGCGACTTTCAGGAGTGTGCCTGGAAAGTGCCAGAATCACCAGGAGCATCTGTGCAAAAGCTGCTGCCTCTGTGACCGCATTGAGGCACGTTCGCGTGTCTGCGAGTATATAGACGGCTCTTTCGCGTTCACTCCGAGGGAAACGGTCCGCTATTGCTTCTGTGCGCACAGACGCGATTCCCTTGTCTCTTGCGAACACAGGGAACTCTGTGCATCCAAATCTACAGGCTAAGGACGCGTCTGCATATGTTTTGGTGAACAATCGAGTGTGCGTGTTCTGACAGCTGCCTCTATGCAGACGTCTCCACAGAGCCACTTCTGAATGCCCCGCAGCCCAGGACTGAATGGATACACTAACAAGTGCACCGGTGTGAGCAACCACATATGCAGAAGGACGTCTTTCATCTCACAGAAGCGCGAACGTCTTGGCGTTCAAGCACATGGCAGAAACAAGGTGTGAACAGATGAGCTGCTGCTATTTTCTCCGTTCGGCATGCTTCGTTGTAGCTCTCTTGCCGGTCGCCGGCTTAGCGGCTTGCTTTGCGCGACTAGCTCTGGGGAGAGAAGGAGATAGCGCCGGAAACCTCGCCTTTTGCCTTCTTCGGCGCTGGAACCTGGTTGCTGCGCCTTCTCTTTGTCCATGTGCACACACACGATTCCTCAGCGAAAACCATGCAGAAACCTTTCCACGAGCACCCAGGGATGTGCACCCAGCACCACGTGCACGCACACGCAGCTAGAGAAAAGCACCTACCTTTTCACACACTGAAGCCTAAGCAAACGCGTGGCCACACACACGCACACATCCGCAAGCGCGCCTACTCCCATCTATTGAGGGAAAGACGGACGAGCTCTTTGGTTGCTCTTCACAGGCTTGTCCCTGATCTATAGCTGAGGGCAAACACTTGTGTGCTTGTGGGAGAGCCTGTGTCTTTCCTGGAAGCGTTTGGGAGTTTTGCTCAGACGCGTGTTTCCTCAAGTTCAAGAATCAAGATCTAGGATACCTGCAGACAGGTGCCTGTTTGTGTGGAGACAGTCTGTTTGAAACTGTGTTCCTCAGCGCCCGCTCTTTCTCCCCGTCGCTCCACACGCCTGGGAGTCCCTTTCTTTCTCTCCACAAGCACGTGTGTTGACTTCGTCGCACATGTGCATCTGCACAAGCGTTGAGCTCAGCAGAGCGTGTCTCTTGACACTTGATGTGCGTTGGCTGTGTCTGCCTGCTCCAGTGAAGAGAGAAACGGGAAATCATCTTGGTAGAGGCAACAAAGCAAAAGCGAGGCAGGATTGACATCTGCTCAACAGAGACGGATTCCCTGCGCTGACACAGTTCACAGTTACACGAGAAGCAATCTGAGCGGTCCGTCGACCGGAGACGTGTTTCCCAAGAGGTCGTTTAGCGAGTGAACAGCAGTGTGCGCGACTTTCAGGAGTGTGCCTGGAAAGTGCCAGAATCACCAGGAGCATCTGTGCAAAAGCTGCTGCCTCTGTGACCGCATTGAGGCACGTTCGCGTGTCTGCGAGTATATAGACGGCTCTTTCGCGTTCACTCCGAGGGAAACGGTCCGCTATTGCTTCTGTGCGCACAGACGCGATTCCCTTGTCTCTTGCGAACACAGGGAACTCTGTGCATCCAAATCTACAGGCTAAGGACGCGTCTGCATATGTTTTGGTGAACAATCGAGTGTGCGTGTTCTGACAGCTGCCTCTATGCAGACGTCTCCACAGAGCCACTTCTGAATGCCCCGCAGCCCAGGACTGAATGGATACACTAACAAGTGCACCGGTGTGAGCAACCACATATGCAGAAGGACGTCTTTCATCTCACAGAAGCGCGAACGTCTTGGCGTTCAAGCACATGGCAGAAACAAGGTGTGAACAGATGAGCTGCTGCTATTTTCTCCGTTCGGCATGCTTCGTTGTAGCTCTCTTGCCGGTCGCCGGCTTAGCGGCTTGCTTTGCGCGACTAGCTCTGGGGAGAGAAGGAGATAGCGCCGGAAACCTCGCCTTTTGCCTTCTTCGGCGCTGGAACCTGGTTGCTGCGCCTTCTCTTTGTCCATGTGCACACACACGATTCCTCAGCGAAAACCATGCAGAAACCTTTCCACGAGCACCCAGGGATGTGCACCCAGCACCACGTGCACGCACACGCAGCTAGAGAAAAGCACCTACCTTTTCACACACTGATGCCTAAGCAAACGCGTGGCCACACACACGCACACATCCGCAAGCGCGCCTACTCCCATCTATTGAGGGAAAGACGGACGAGCAACGTCCTGACAGGCTTGAGGGGAAAAACGTCCGTTGACGGTTGGCGTACTGCACGCCCGCCTACGGGGCTGCAGGGGAATCCACATTTGGAAGGTACCTGAAGATGTGTGCCTGTTGTTGGAGCTCCGCTATTAGGGTAGCAAAGACACTCGTAGGCAGTACTGAATGCTGCTCCGTGCTACTTCTCCTCCGCTGGCAAATGCTTCACAGTCGCCCTAGGAAAGACGTTTAACAATCGATCTCCAAGAGGAACGAAACACATGATGCCATAAGGCGAAAGAATAGCAGGGCATCTCTTCACAGGCTTGTCCCTGATCTATAGCTGAGGGCAAACACTTGTGTGCTTGTGGGAGAGCCTGTGTCTTTCCTGGAAGCGTTTGGGAGTTTTGCTCAGACGCGTGTTTCCTCAAGTTCAAGAATCAAGATCTAGGATACCTGCAGACAGGTGCCTGTTTGTGTGGAGACAGTCTGTTTGAAACTGTGTTCCTCAGCGCCCGCTCTTTCTCCCCGTCGCTCCACACGCCTGGGAGTCCCTTTCTTTCTCTCCACAAGCACGTGTGTTGACTTCGTCGCACATGTGCATCTGCACAAGCGTTGAGCTCAGCAGAGCGTGTCTCTTGACACTTGATGTGCGTTGGCTGTGTCTGCCTGCTCCAGTGAAGAGAGAAACGGGAAATCATCTTGGTAGAGGCAACAAAGCAAAAGCGAGGCAGGATTGACATCTGCTCAACAGAGACGGATTCCCTGCGCTGACACAGTTCACAGTTACACGAGAAGCAATCTGAGCGGTCCGTCGACCGGAGACGTGTTTCCCAAGAGGTCGTTTAGCGAGTGAACAGCAGTGTGCGCGACTTTCAGGAGTGTGCCTGGAAAGTGCCAGAATCACCAGGAGCATCTGTGCAAAAGCTGCTGCCTCTGTGACCGCATTGAGGCACGTTCGCGTGTCTGCGAGTATATAGACGGCTCTTTCGCGTTCACTCCGAGGGAAACGGTCCGCTATTGCTTCTGTGCGCACAGACGCGATTCCCTTGTCTCTTGCGAACACAGGGAACTCTGTGCATCCAAATCTACAGGCTAAGGACGCGTCTGCATATGTTTTGGTGAACAATCGAGTGTGCGTGTTCTGACAGCTGCCTCTATGCAGACGTCTCCACAGAGCCACTTCTGAATGCCCCGCAGCCCAGGACTGAATGGATACACTAACAAGTGCACCGGTGTGAGCAACCACATATGCAGAAGGACATCTTTCATCTCACAGAAGCGCGAACGTCTTGGCGTTCAAGCACATGGCAGAAACAAGGTGTGAACAGATGAGCTGCTGCTATTTTCTCCGTTCGGCATGCTTCGTTGTAGCTCTCTTGCCGGTCGCCGGCTTAGCGGCTTGCTTTGCGCGACTAGCTCTGGGGAGAGAAGGAGATAGCGCCGGAAACCTCGCCTTTTGCCTTCTTCGGCGCTGGAACCTGGTTGCTGCGCCTTCTCTTTGTCCATGTGCACACACACGATTCCTCAGCGAAAACCATGCAGAAACCTTTCCACGAGCACCCAGGGATGTGCACCCAGCACCACGTGCACGCACACGCAGCTAGAGAAAAGCACCTACCTTTTCACACACTGATGCCTAAGCAAACGCGTGGCCACACACACGCACACATCCGCAAGCGCGCCTACTCCCATCTATTGAGGGAAAGACGGACGAGCTCTTTGGTTGCTCTTCACAGGCTTGTCCCTGATCTATAGCTGAGGGCAAACACTTGTGTGCTTGTGGGAGAGCCTGTGTCTTTCCTGGAAGCGTTTGGGAGTTTTGCTCAGACGCGTGTTTCCTCAAGTTCAAGAATCAAGATCTAGGATACCTGCAGACAGGTGCCTGTTTGTGTGGAGACAGTCTGTTTGAAACTGTGTTCCTCAGCGCCCGCTCTTTCTCCCCGTCGCTCCACACGCCTGGGAGTCCCTTTCTTTCTCTCCACAAGCACGTGTGTTGACTTCGTCGCACATGTGCATCTGCACAAGCGTTGAGCTCAGCAGAGCGTGTCTCTTGACACTTGATGTGCGTTGGCTGTGTCTGCCTGCTCCAGTGAAGAGAGAAACGGGAAATCATCTTGGTAGAGGCAACAAAGCAAAAGCGAGGCAGGATTGACATCTGCTCAACAGAGACGGATTCCCTGCGCTGACACAGTTCACAGTTACACGAGAAGCAATCTGAGCGGTCCGTCGACCGGAGACGTGTTTCCCAAGAGGTCGTTTAGCGAGTGAACAGCAGTGTGCGCGACTTTCAGGAGTGTGCCTGGAAAGTGCCAGAATCACCAGGAGCATCTGTGCAAAAGCTGCTGCCTCTGTGACCGCATTGAGGCACGTTCGCGTGTCTGCGAGTATATAGACGGCTCTTTCGCGTTCACTCCGAGGGAAACGGTCCGCTATTGCTTCTGTGCGCACAGACGCGATTCCCTTGTCTCTTGCGAACACAGGGAACTCTGTGCATCCAAATCTACAGGCTAAGGACGCGTCTGCATATGTTTTGGTGAACAATCGAGTGTGCGTGTTCTGACAGCTGCCTCTATGCAGACGTCTCCACAGAGCCACTTCTGAATGCCCCGCAGCCCAGGACTGAATGGATACACTAACAAGTGCACCGGTGTGAGCAACCACATATGCAGAAGGACGTCTTTCATCTCACAGAAGCGCGAACGTCTTGGCGTTCAAGCACATGGCAGAAACAAGGTGTGAACAGATGAGCTGCTGCTATTTTCTCCGTTCGGCATGCTTCGTTGTAGCTCTCTTGCCGGTCGCCGGCTTAGCGGCTTGCTTTGCGCGACTAGCTCTGGGGAGAGAAGGAGATAGCGCCGGAAACCTCGCCTTTTGCCTTCTTCGGCGCTGGAACCTGGTTGCTGCGCCTTCTCTTTGTCCATGTGCACACACACGATTCCTCAGCGAAAACCATGCAGAAACCTTTCCACGAGCACCCAGGGATGTGCACCCAGCACCACGTGCACGCACACGCAGCTAGAGAAAAGCACCTACCTTTTCACACACTGATGCCTAAGCAAACGCGTGGCCACACACACGCACACATCCGCAAGCGCGCCTACTCCCATCTATTGAGGGAAAGACGGACGAGCAACGTCCTGACAGGCTTGAGGGGAAAAACGTCCGTTGACGGTTGGCGTACTGCACGCCCGCCTACGGGGCTGCAGGGGAATCCACATTTGGAAGGTACCTGAAGATGTGTGCCTGTTCTTGGAGCTCCGCTAGTAGGGTAGCAAAGACACTCGTAGGCAGTACTGAATGCTGCTCCGTGCTACTTCTCCTCCGCTGGCAAATGCTTCACAGTCGCCCTAGGAAAGACGTTTAACAATCGATCTCCAAGAGGAACGAAACACATGATGCCATAAGGCGAAAGAATAGCAGGGCATCTCTTCACAGGCTTGTCCCTGATCTATAGCTGAGGGCAAACACTTGTGTGCTTGTGGGAGAGCCTGTGTCTTTCCTGGAAGCGTTTGGGAGTTTTGCTCAGACGCGTGTTTCCTCAAGTTCAAGAATCAAGATCTAGGATACCTGCAGACAGGTGCCTGTTTGTGTGGAGACAGTCTGTTTGAAACTGTGTTCCTCAGCGCCCGCTCTTTCTCCCCGTCGCTCCACACGCCTGGGAGTCCCTTTCTTTCTCTCCACAAGCACGTGTGTTGACTTCGTCGCACATGTGCATCTGCACAAGCGTTGAGCTCAGCAGAGCGTGTCTCTTGACACTTGATGTGCGTTGGCTGTGTCTGCCTGCTCCAGTGAAGAGAGAAACGGGAAATCATCTTGGTAGAGGCAACAAAGCAAAAGCGAGGCAGGATTGACATCTGCTCAACAGAGACGGATTCCCTGCGCTGACACAGTTCACAGTTACACGAGAAGCAATCTGAGCGGTCCGTCGACCGGAGACGTGTTTCCCAAGAGGTCGTTTAGCGAGTGAACAGCAGTGTGCGCGACTTTCAGGAGTGTGCCTGGAAAGTGCCAGAATCACCAGGAGCATCTGTGCAAAAGCTGCTGCCTCTGTGACCGCATTGAGGCACGTTCGCGTGTCTGCGAGTATATAGACGGCTCTTTCGCGTTCACTCCGAGGGAAACGGTCCGCTATTGCTTCTGTGCGCACAGACGCGATTCCCTTGTCTCTTGCGAACACAGGGAACTCTGTGCATCCAAATCTACAGGCTAAGGACGCGTCTGCATATGTTTTGGTGAACAATCGAGTGTGCGTGTTCTGACAGCTGCCTCTATGCAGACGTCTCCACAGAGCCATTTCTGAATGCCCCGCAGCCCAGGACTGAATGGATACACTAACAAGTGCACCGGTGTGAGCAACCACATATGCAGAAGGACGTCTTTCATCTCACAGAAGCGCGAACGTCTTGGCGTTCAAGCACATGGCAGAAACAAGGTGTGAACAGATGAGCTGCTGCTATTTTCTCCGTTCGGCATGCTTCGTTGTAGCTCTCTTGCCGGTCGCCGGCTTAGCGGCTTGCTTTGCGCGACTAGCTCTGGGGAGAGAAGGAGATAGCGCCGGAAACCTCGCCTTTTGCCTTCTTCGGCGCTGGAACCTGGTTGCTGCGCCTTCTCTTTGTCCATGTGCACACACACGATTCCTCAGCGAAAACCATGCAGAAACCTTTCCACGAGCACCCAGGGATGTGCACCCAGCACCACGTGCACGCACACGCAGCTAGAGAAAAGCACCTACCTTTTCACACACTGATGCCTAAGCAAACGCGTGGCCACACACACGCACACATCCGCAAGCGCGCCTACTCCCATCTATTGAGGGAAAGACGGACGAGCTCTTTGGTTGCTCTTCACAGGCTTGTCCCTGATCTATAGCTGAGGGCAAACACTTGTGTGCTTGTGGGAGAGCCTGTGTCTTTCCTGGAAGCGTTTGGGAGTTTTGCTCAGACGCGTGTTTCCTCAAGTTCAAGAATCAAGATCTAGGATACCTGCAGACAGGTGCCTGTTTGTGTGGAGACAGTCTGTTTGAAACTGTGTTCCTCAGCGCCCGCTCTTTCTCCCCGTCGCTCCACACGCCTGGGAGTCCCTTTCTTTCTCTCCACAAGCACGTGTGTTGACTTCGTCGCACATGTGCATCTGCACAAGCGTTGAGCTCAGCAGAGCGTGTCTCTTGACACTTGATGTGCGTTGGCTGTGTCTGCCTGCTCCAGTGAAGAGAGAAACGGGAAATCATCTTGGTAGAGGCAACAAAGCAAAAGCGAGGCAGGATTGACATCTGCTCAACAGAGACGGATTCCCTGCGCTGACACAGTTCACAGTTACACGAGAAGCAATCTGAGCAGTCCGTCGACCGGAGACGTGTTTCCCAAGAGGTCGTTTAGCGAGTGAACAGCAGTGTGCGCGACTTTCAGGAGTGTGCCTGGAAAGTGCCAGAATCACCAGGAGCATCTGTGCAAAAGCTGCTGCCTCTGTGACCGCATTGAGGCACGTTCGCGTGTCTGCGAGTATATAGACGGCTCTTTCGCGTTCACTCCGAGGGAAACGGTCCGCTATTGCTTCTGTGCGCACAGACGCGATTCCCTTGTCTCTTGCGAACACAGGGAACTCTGTGCATCCAAATCTACAGGCTAAGGACGCGTCTGCATATGTTTTGGTGAACAATCGAGTGTGCGTGTTCTGACAGCTGCCTCTATGCAGACGTCTCCACAGAGCCACTTCTGAATGCCCCGCAGCCCAGGACTGAATGGATACACTAACAAGTGCACCGGTGTGAGCAACCACATATGCAGAAGGACATCTTTCATCTCACAGAAGCGCGAACGTCTTGGCGTTCAAGCACATGGCAGAAACAAGGTGTGAACAGATGAGCTGCTGCTATTTTCTCCGTTCGGCATGCTTCGTTGTAGCTCTCTTGCCGGTCGCCGGCTTAGCGGCTTGCTTTGCGCGACTAGCTCTGGGGAGAGAAGGAGATAGCGCCGGAAACCTCGCCTTTTGCCTTCTTCGGCGCTGGAACCTGGTTGCTGCGCCTTCTCTTTGTCCATGTGCACACACACGATTCCTCAGCGAAAACCATGCAGAAACCTTTCCACGAGCACCCAGGGATGTGCACCCAGCACCACGTGCACGCACACGCAGCTAGAGAAAAGCACCTACCTTTTCACACACTGATGCCTAAGCAAACGCGTGGCCACACACACGCACACATCCGCAAGCGCGCCTACTCCCATCTATTGAGGGAAAGACGGACGAGCTCTTTGGTTGCTCTTCACAGGCTTGTCCCTGATCTATAGCTGAGGGCAAACACTTGTGTGCTTGTGGGAGAGCCTGTGTCTTTCCTGGAAGCGTTTGGGAGTTTTGCTCAGACGCGTGTTTCCTCAAGTTCAAGAATCAAGATCTAGGATACCTGCAGACAGGTGCCTGTTTGTGTGGAGACAGTCTGTTTGAAACTGTGTTCCTCAGCGCCCGCTCTTTCTCCCCGTCGCTCCACACGCCTGGGAGTCCCTTTCTTTCTCTCCACAAGCACGTGTGTTGACTTCGTCGCACATGTGCATCTGCACAAGCGTTGAGCTCAGCAGAGCGTGTCTCTTGACACTTGATGTGCGTTGGCTGTGTCTGCCTGCTCCAGTGAAGAGAGAAACGGGAAATCATCTTGGTAGAGGCAACAAAGCAAAAGCGAGGCAGGATTGACATCTGCTCAACAGAGACGGATTCCCTGCGCTGACACAGTTCACAGTTACACGAGAAGCAATCTGAGCGGTCCGTCGACCGGAGACGTGTTTCCCAAGAGGTCGTTTAGCGAGTGAACAGCAGTGTGCGCGACTTTCAGGAGTGTGCCTGGAAAGTGCCAGAATCACCAGGAGCATCTGTGCAAAAGCTGCTGCCTCTGTGACCGCATTGAGGCACGTTCGCGTGTCTGCGAGTATATAGACGGCTCTTTCGCGTTCACTCCGAGGGAAACGGTCCGCTATTGCTTCTGTGCGCACAGACGCGATTCCCTTGTCTCTTGCGAACACAGGGAACTCTGTGCATCCAAATCTACAGGCTAAGGACGCGTCTGCATATGTTTTGGTGAACAATCGAGTGTGCGTGTTCTGACAGCTGCCTCTATGCAGACGTCTCCACAGAGCCACTTCTGAATGCCCCGCAGCCCAGGACTGAATGGATACACTAACAAGTGCACCGGTGTGAGCAACCACATATGCAGAAGGACGTCTTTCATCTCACAGAAGCGCGAACGTCTTGGCGTTCAAGCACATGGCAGAAACAAGGTGTGAACAGATGAGCTGCTGCTATTTTCTCCGTTCGGCATGCTTCGTTGTAGCTCTCTTGCCGGTCGCCGGCTTAGCGGCTTGCTTTGCGCGACTAGCTCTGGGGAGAGAAGGAGATAGCGCCGGAAACCTCGCCTTTTGCCTTCTTCGGCGCTGGAACCTGGTTGCTGCGCCTTCTCTTTGTCCATGTGCACACACACGATTCCTCAGCGAAAACCATGCAGAAACCTTTCCACGAGCACCCAGGGATGTGCACCCAGCACCACGTGCACGCACACGCAGCTAGAGAAAAGCACCTACCTTTTCACACACTGATGCCTAAGCAAACGCGTGGCCACACACACGCACACATCCGCAAGCGCGCCTACTCCCATCTATTGAGGGAAAGACGGACGAGCAACGTCCTGACAGGCTTGAGGGGAAAAACGTCCGTTGACGGTTGGCGTACTGCACGCCCGCCTACGGGGCTGCAGGGGAATCCACATTTGGAAGGTACCTGAAGATGTGTGCCTGTTGTTGGAGCTCCGCTATTAGGGTAGCAAAGACACTCGTAGGCAGTACTGAATGCTGCTCCGTGCTACTTCTCCTCCGCTGGCAAATGCTTCACAGTCGCCCTAGGAAAGACGTTTAACAATCGATCTCCAAGAGGAACGAAACACATGATGCCATAAGGCGAAAGAATAGCAGGGCATCTCTTCACAGGCTTGTCCCTGATCTATAGCTGAGGGCAAACACTTGTGTGCTTGTGGGAGAGCCTGTGTCTTTCCTGGAAGCGTTTGGGAGTTTTGCTCAGACGCGTGTTTCCTCAAGTTCAAGAATCAAGATCTAGGATACCTGCAGACAGGTGCCTGTTTGTGTGGAGACAGTCTGTTTGAAACTGTGTTCCTCAGCGCCCGCTCTTTCTCCCCGTCGCTCCACACGCCTGGGAGTCCCTTTCTTTCTCTCCACAAGCACGTGTGTTGACTTCGTCGCACATGTGCATCTGCACAAGCGTTGAGCTCAGCAGAGCGTGTCTCTTGACACTTGATGTGCGTTGGCTGTGTCTGCCTGCTCCAGTGAAGAGAGAAACGGGAAATCATCTTGGTAGAGGCAACAAAGCAAAAGCGAGGCAGGATTGACATCTGCTCAACAGAGACGGATTCCCTGCGCTGACACAGTTCACAGTTACACGAGAAGCAATCTGAGCGGTCCGTCGACCGGAGACGTGTTTCCCAAGAGGTCGTTTAGCGAGTGAACAGCAGTGTGCGCGACTTTCAGGAGTGTGCCTGGAAAGTGCCAGAATCACCAGGAGCATCTGTGCAAAAGCTGCTGCCTCTGTGACCGCATTGAGGCACGTTCGCGTGTCTGCGAGTATATAGACGGCTCTTTCGCGTTCACTCCGAGGGAAACGGTCCGCTATTGCTTCTGTGCGCACAGACGCGATTCCCTTGTCTCTTGCGAACACAGGGAACTCTGTGCATCCAAATCTACAGGCTAAGGACGCGTCTGCATATGTTTTGGTGAACAATCGAGTGTGCGTGTTCTGACAGCTGCCTCTATGCAGACGTCTCCACAGAGCCATTTCTGAATGCCCCGCAGCCCAGGACTGAATGGATACACTAACAAGTGCACCGGTGTGAGCAACCACATATGCAGAAGGACGTCTTTCATCTCACAGAAGCGCGAACGTCTTGGCGTTCAAGCACATGGCAGAAACAAGGTGTGAACAGATGAGCTGCTGCTATTTTCTCCGTTCGGCATGCTTCGTTGTAGCTCTCTTGCCGGTCGCCGGCTTAGCGGCTTGCTTTGCGCGACTAGCTCTGGGGAGAGAAGGAGATAGCGCCGGAAACCTCGCCTTTTGCCTTCTTCGGCGCTGGAACCTGGTTGCTGCGCCTTCTCTTTGTCCATGTGCACACACACGATTCCTCAGCGAAAACCATGCAGAAACCTTTCCACGAGCACCCAGGGATGTGCACCCAGCACCACGTGCACGCACACGCAGCTAGAGAAAAGCACCTACCTTTTCACACACTGATGCCTAAGCAAACGCGTGGCCACACACACGCACACATCCGCAAGCGCGCCTACTCCCATCTATTGAGGGAAAGACGGACGAGCTCTTTGGTTGCTCTTCACAGGCTTGTCCCTGATCTATAGCTGAGGGCAAACACTTGTGTGCTTGTGGGAGAGCCTGTGTCTTTCCTGGAAGCGTTTGGGAGTTTTGCTCAGACGCGTGTTTCCTCAAGTTCAAGAATCAAGATCTAGGATACCTGCAGACAGGTGCCTGTTTGTGTGGAGACAGTCTGTTTGAAACTGTGTTCCTCAGCGCCCGCTCTTTCTCCCCGTCGCTCCACACGCCTGGGAGTCCCTTTCTTTCTCTCCACAAGCACGTGTGTTGACTTCGTCGCACATGTGCATCTGCACAAGCGTTGAGCTCAGCAGAGCGTGTCTCTTGACACTTGATGTGCGTTGGCTGTGTCTGCCTGCTCCAGTGAAGAGAGAAACGGGAAATCATCTTGGTAGAGGCAACAAAGCAAAAGCGAGGCAGGATTGACATCTGCTCAACAGAGACGGATTCCCTGCGCTGACACAGTTCACAGTTACACGAGAAGCAATCTGAGCAGTCCGTCGACCGGAGACGTGTTTCCCAAGAGGTCGTTTAGCGAGTGAACAGCAGTGTGCGCGACTTTCAGGAGTGTGCCTGGAAAGTGCCAGAATCACCAGGAGCATCTGTGCAAAAGCTGCTGCCTCTGTGACCGCATTGAGGCACGTTCGCGTGTCTGCGAGTATATAGACGGCTCTTTCGCGTTCACTCCGAGGGAAACGGTCCGCTATTGCTTCTGTGCGCACAGACGCGATTCCCTTGTCTCTTGCGAACACAGGGAACTCTGTGCATCCAAATCTACAGGCTAAGGACGCGTCTGCATATGTTTTGGTGAACAATCGAGTGTGCGTGTTCTGACAGCTGCCTCTATGCAGACGTCTCCACAGAGCCACTTCTGAATGCCCCGCAGCCCAGGACTGAATGGATACACTAACAAGTGCACCGGTGTGAGCAACCACATATGCAGAAGGACGTCTTTCATCTCACAGAAGCGCGAACGTCTTGGCGTTCAAGCACATGGCAGAAACAAGGTGTGAACAGATGAGCTGCTGCTATTTTCTCCGTTCGGCATGCTTCGTTGTAGCTCTCTTGCCGGTCGCCGGCTTAGCGGCTTGCTTTGCGCGACTAGCTCTGGGGAGAGAAGGAGATAGCGCCGGAAACCTCGCCTTTTGCCTTCTTCGGCGCTGGAACCTGGTTGCTGCGCCTTCTCTTTGTCCATGTGCACACACACGATTCCTCAGCGAAAACCATGCAGAAACCTTTCCACGAGCACCCAGGGATGTGCACCCAGCACCACGTGCACGCACACGCAGCTAGAGAAAAGCACCTACCTTTTCACACACTGATGCCTAAGCAAACGCGTGGCCACACACACGCACACATCCGCAAGCGCGCCTACTCCCATCTATTGAGGGAAAGACGGACGAGCAACGTCCTGACAGGCTTGAGGGGAAAAACGTCCGTTGACGGTTGGCGTACTGCACGCCCGCCTACGGGGCTGCAGGGGAATCCACATTTGGAAGGTACCTGAAGATGTGTGCCTGTTCTTGGAGCTCCGCTAGTAGGGTAGCAAAGACACTCGTAGGCAGTACTGAATGCTGCTCCGTGCTACTTCTCCTCCGCTGGCAAATGCTTCACAGTCGCCCTAGGAAAGACGTTTAACAATCGATCTCCAAGAGGAACGAAACACATGATGCCATAAGGCGAAAGAATAGCAGGGCATCTCTTCACAGGCTTGTCCCTGATCTATAGCTGAGGGCAAACACTTGTGTGCTTGTGGGAGAGCCTGTGTCTTTCCTGGAAGCGTTTGGGAGTTTTGCTCAGACGCGTGTTTCCTCAAGTTCAAGAATCAAGATCTAGGATACCTGCAGACAGGTGCCTGTTTGTGTGGAGACAGTCTGTTTGAAACTGTGTTCCTCAGCGCCCGCTCTTTCTCCCCGTCGCTCCACACGCCTGGGAGTCCCTTTCTTTCTCTCCACAAGCACGTGTGTTGACTTCGTCGCACATGTGCATCTGCACAAGCGTTGAGCTCAGCAGAGCGTGTCTCTTGACACTTGATGTGCGTTGGCTGTGTCTGCCTGCTCCAGTGAAGAGAGAAACGGGAAATCATCTTGGTAGAGGCAACAAAGCAAAAGCGAGGCAGGATTGACATCTGCTCAACAGAGACGGATTCCCTGCGCTGACACAGTTCACAGTTACACGAGAAGCAATCTGAGCGGTCCGTCGACCGGAGACGTGTTTCCCAAGAGGTCGTTTAGCGAGTGAACAGCAGTGTGCGCGACTTTCAGGAGTGTGCCTGGAAAGTGCCAGAATCACCAGGAGCATCTGTGCAAAAGCTGCTGCCTCTGTGACCGCATTGAGGCACGTTCGCGTGTCTGCGAGTATATAGACGGCTCTTTCGCGTTCACTCCGAGGGAAACGGTCCGCTATTGCTTCTGTGCGCACAGACGCGATTCCCTTGTCTCTTGCGAACACAGGGAACTCTGTGCATCCAAATCTACAGGCTAAGGACGCGTCTGCATATGTTTTGGTGAACAATCGAGTGTGCGTGTTCTGACAGCTGCCTCTATGCAGACGTCTCCACAGAGCCACTTCTGAATGCCCCGCAGCCCAGGACTGAATGGATACACTAACAAGTGCACCGGTGTGAGCAACCACATATGCAGAAGGACGTCTTTCATCTCACAGAAGCGCGAACGTCTTGGCGTTCAAGCACATGGCAGAAACAAGGTGTGAACAGATGAGCTGCTGCTATTTTCTCCGTTCGGCATGCTTCGTTGTAGCTCTCTTGCCGGTCGCCGGCTTAGCGGCTTGCTTTGCGCGACTAGCTCTGGGGAGAGAAGGAGATAGCGCCGGAAACCTCGCCTTTTGCCTTCTTCGGCGCTGGAACCTGGTTGCTGCGCCTTCTCTTTGTCCATGTGCACACACACGATTCCTCAGCGAAAACCATGCAGAAACCTTTCCACGAGCACCCAGGGATGTGCACCCAGCACCACGTGCACGCACACGCAGCTAGAGAAAAGCACCTACCTTTTCACACACTGATGCCTAAGCAAACGCGTGGCCACACACACGCACACATCCGCAAGCGCGCCTACTCCCATCTATTGAGGGAAAGACGGACGAGCAACGTCCTGACAGGCTTGAGGGGAAAAACGTCCGTTGACGGTTGGCGTACTGCACGCCCGCCTACGGGGCTGCAGGGGAATCCACATTTGGAAGGTACCTGAAGATGTGTGCCTGTTCTTGGAGCTCCGCTAGTAGGGTAGCAAAGACACTCGTAGGCAGTACTGAATGCTGCTCCGTGCTACTTCTCCTCCGCTGGCAAATGCTTCACAGTCGCCCTAGGAAAGACGTTTAACAATCGATCTCCAAGAGGAACGAAACACATGATGCCATAAGGCGAAAGAATAGCAGGGCATCTCTTCACAGGCTTGTCCCTGATCTATAGCTGAGGGCAAACACTTGTGTGCTTGTGGGAGAGCCTGTGTCTTTCCTGGAAGCGTTTGGGAGTTTTGCTCAGACGCGTGTTTCCTCAAGTTCAAGAATCAAGATCTAGGATACCTGCAGACAGGTGCCTGTTTGTGTGGAGACAGTCTGTTTGAAACTGTGTTCCTCAGCGCCCGCTCTTTCTCCCCGTCGCTCCACACGCCTGGGAGTCCCTTTCTTTCTCTCCACAAGCACGTGTGTTGACTTCGTCGCACATGTGCATCTGCACAAGCGTTGAGCTCAGCAGAGCGTGTCTCTTGACACTTGATGTGCGTTGGCTGTGTCTGCCTGCTCCAGTGAAGAGAGAAACGGGAAATCATCTTGGTAGAGGCAACAAAGCAAAAGCGAGGCAGGATTGACATCTGCTCAACAGAGACGGATTCCCTGCGCTGACACAGTTCACAGTTACACGAGAAGCAATCTGAGCGGTCCGTCGACCGGAGACGTGTTTCCCAAGAGGTCGTTTAGCGAGTGAACAGCAGTGTGCGCGACTTTCAGGAGTGTGCCTGGAAAGTGCCAGAATCACCAGGAGCATCTGTGCAAAAGCTGCTGCCTCTGTGACCGCATTGAGGCACGTTCGCGTGTCTGCGAGTATATAGACGGCTCTTTCGCGTTCACTCCGAGGGAAACGGTCCGCTATTGCTTCTGTGCGCACAGACGCGATTCCCTTGTCTCTTGCGAACACAGGGAACTCTGTGCATCCAAATCTACAGGCTAAGGACGCGTCTGCATATGTTTTGGTGAACAATCGAGTGTGCGTGTTCTGACAGCTGCCTCTATGCAGACGTCTCCACAGAGCCACTTCTGAATGCCCCGCAGCCCAGGACTGAATGGATACACTAACAAGTGCACCGGTGTGAGCAACCACATATGCAGAAGGACATCTTTCATCTCACAGAAGCGCGAACGTCTTGGCGTTCAAGCACATGGCAGAAACAAGGTGTGAACAGATGAGCTGCTGCTATTTTCTCCGTTCGGCATGCTTCGTTGTAGCTCTCTTGCCGGTCGCCGGCTTAGCGGCTTGCTTTGCGCGACTAGCTCTGGGGAGAGAAGGAGATAGCGCCGGAAACCTCGCCTTTTGCCTTCTTCGGCGCTGGAACCTGGTTGCTGCGCCTTCTCTTTGTCCATGTGCACACACACGATTCCTCAGCGAAAACCATGCAGAAACCTTTCCACGAGCACCCAGGGATGTGCACCCAGCACCACGTGCACGCACACGCAGCTAGAGAAAAGCACCTACCTTTTCACACACTGATGCCTAAGCAAACGCGTGGCCACACACACGCACACATCCGCAAGCGCGCCTACTCCCATCTATTGAGGGAAAGACGGACGAGCTCTTTGGTTGCTCTTCACAGGCTTGTCCCTGATCTATAGCTGAGGGCAAACACTTGTGTGCTTGTGGGAGAGCCTGTGTCTTTCCTGGAAGCGTTTGGGAGTTTTGCTCAGACGCGTGTTTCCTCAAGTTCAAGAATCAAGATCTAGGATACCTGCAGACAGGTGCCTGTTTGTGTGGAGACAGTCTGTTTGAAACTGTGTTCCTCAGCGCCCGCTCTTTCTCCCCGTCGCTCCACACGCCTGGGAGTCCCTTTCTTTCTCTCCACAAGCACGTGTGTTGACTTCGTCGCACATGTGCATCTGCACAAGCGTTGAGCTCAGCAGAGCGTGTCTCTTGACACTTGATGTGCGTTGGCTGTGTCTGCCTGCTCCAGTGAAGAGAGAAACGGGAAATCATCTTGGTAGAGGCAACAAAGCAAAAGCGAGGCAGGATTGACATCTGCTCAACAGAGACGGATTCCCTGCGCTGACACAGTTCACAGTTACACGAGAAGCAATCTGAGCGGTCCGTCGACCGGAGACGTGTTTCCCAAGAGGTCGTTTAGCGAGTGAACAGCAGTGTGCGCGACTTTCAGGAGTGTGCCTGGAAAGTGCCAGAATCACCAGGAGCATCTGTGCAAAAGCTGCTGCCTCTGTGACCGCATTGAGGCACGTTCGCGTGTCTGCGAGTATATAGACGGCTCTTTCGCGTTCACTCCGAGGGAAACGGTCCGCTATTGCTTCTGTGCGCACAGACGCGATTCCCTTGTCTCTTGCGAACACAGGGAACTCTGTGCATCCAAATCTACAGGCTAAGGACGCGTCTGCATATGTTTTGGTGAACAATCGAGTGTGCGTGTTCTGACAGCTGCCTCTATGCAGACGTCTCCACAGAGCCACTTCTGAATGCCCCGCAGCCCAGGACTGAATGGATACACTAACAAGTGCACCGGTGTGAGCAACCACATATGCAGAAGGACGTCTTTCATCTCACAGAAGCGCGAACGTCTTGGCGTTCAAGCACATGGCAGAAACAAGGTGTGAACAGATGAGCTGCTGCTATTTTCTCCGTTCGGCATGCTTCGTTGTAGCTCTCTTGCCGGTCGCCGGCTTAGCGGCTTGCTTTGCGCGACTAGCTCTGGGGAGAGAAGGAGATAGCGCCGGAAACCTCGCCTTTTGCCTTCTTCGGCGCTGGAACCTGGTTGCTGCGCCTTCTCTTTGTCCATGTGCACACACACGATTCCTCAGCGAAAACCATGCAGAAACCTTTCCACGAGCACCCAGGGATGTGCACCCAGCACCACGTGCACGCACACGCAGCTAGAGAAAAGCACCTACCTTTTCACACACTGATGCCTAAGCAAACGCGTGGCCACACACACGCACACATCCGCAAGCGCGCCTACTCCCATCTATTGAGGGAAAGACGGACGAGCAACGTCCTGACAGGCTTGAGGGGAAAAACGTCCGTTGACGGTTGGCGTACTGCACGCCCGCCTACGGGGCTGCAGGGGAATCCACATTTGGAAGGTACCTGAAGATGTGTGCCTGTTCTTGGAGCTCCGCTAGTAGGGTAGCAAAGACACTCGTAGGCAGTACTGAATGCTGCTCCGTGCTACTTCTCCTCCGCTGGCAAATGCTTCACAGTCGCCCTAGGAAAGACGTTTAACAATCGATCTCCAAGAGGAACGAAACACATGATGCCATAAGGCGAAAGAATAGCAGGGCATCTCTTCACAGGCTTGTCCCTGATCTATAGCTGAGGGCAAACACTTGTGTGCTTGTGGGAGAGCCTGTGTCTTTCCTGGAAGCGTTTGGGAGTTTTGCTCAGACGCGTGTTTCCTCAAGTTCAAGAATCAAGATCTAGGATACCTGCAGACAGGTGCCTGTTTGTGTGGAGACAGTCTGTTTGAAACTGTGTTCCTCAGCGCCCGCTCTTTCTCCCCGTCGCTCCACACGCCTGGGAGTCCCTTTCTTTCTCTCCACAAGCACGTGTGTTGACTTCGTCGCACATGTGCATCTGCACAAGCGTTGAGCTCAGCAGAGCGTGTCTCTTGACACTTGATGTGCGTTGGCTGTGTCTGCCTGCTCCAGTGAAGAGAGAAACGGGAAATCATCTTGGTAGAGGCAACAAAGCAAAAGCGAGGCAGGATTGACATCTGCTCAACAGAGACGGATTCCCTGCGCTGACACAGTTCACAGTTACACGAGAAGCAATCTGAGCGGTCCGTCGACCGGAGACGTGTTTCCCAAGAGGTCGTTTAGCGAGTGAACAGCAGTGTGCGCGACTTTCAGGAGTGTGCCTGGAAAGTGCCAGAATCACCAGGAGCATCTGTGCAAAAGCTGCTGCCTCTGTGACCGCATTGAGGCACGTTCGCGTGTCTGCGAGTATATAGACGGCTCTTTCGCGTTCACTCCGAGGGAAACGGTCCGCTATTGCTTCTGTGCGCACAGACGCGATTCCCTTGTCTCTTGCGAACACAGGGAACTCTGTGCATCCAAATCTACAGGCTAAGGACGCGTCTGCATATGTTTTGGTGAACAATCGAGTGTGCGTGTTCTGACAGCTGCCTCTATGCAGACGTCTCCACAGAGCCATTTCTGAATGCCCCGCAGCCCAGGACTGAATGGATACACTAACAAGTGCACCGGTGTGAGCAACCACATATGCAGAAGGACGTCTTTCATCTCACAGAAGCGCGAACGTCTTGGCGTTCAAGCACATGGCAGAAACAAGGTGTGAACAGATGAGCTGCTGCTATTTTCTCCGTTCGGCATGCTTCGTTGTAGCTCTCTTGCCGGTCGCCGGCTTAGCGGCTTGCTTTGCGCGACTAGCTCTGGGGAGAGAAGGAGATAGCGCCGGAAACCTCGCCTTTTGCCTTCTTCGGCGCTGGAACCTGGTTGCTGCGCCTTCTCTTTGTCCATGTGCACACACACGATTCCTCAGCGAAAACCATGCAGAAACCTTTCCACGAGCACCCAGGGATGTGCACCCAGCACCACGTGCACGCACACGCAGCTAGAGAAAAGCACCTACCTTTTCACACACTGATGCCTAAGCAAACGCGTGGCCACACACACGCACACATCCGCAAGCGCGCCTACTCCCATCTATTGAGGGAAAGACGGACGAGCTCTTTGGTTGCTCTTCACAGGCTTGTCCCTGATCTATAGCTGAGGGCAAACACTTGTGTGCTTGTGGGAGAGCCTGTGTCTTTCCTGGAAGCGTTTGGGAGTTTTGCTCAGACGCGTGTTTCCTCAAGTTCAAGAATCAAGATCTAGGATACCTGCAGACAGGTGCCTGTTTGTGTGGAGACAGTCTGTTTGAAACTGTGTTCCTCAGCGCCCGCTCTTTCTCCCCGTCGCTCCACACGCCTGGGAGTCCCTTTCTTTCTCTCCACAAGCACGTGTGTTGACTTCGTCGCACATGTGCATCTGCACAAGCGTTGAGCTCAGCAGAGCGTGTCTCTTGACACTTGATGTGCGTTGGCTGTGTCTGCCTGCTCCAGTGAAGAGAGAAACGGGAAATCATCTTGGTAGAGGCAACAAAGCAAAAGCGAGGCAGGATTGACATCTGCTCAACAGAGACGGATTCCCTGCGCTGACACAGTTCACAGTTACACGAGAAGCAATCTGAGCAGTCCGTCGACCGGAGACGTGTTTCCCAAGAGGTCGTTTAGCGAGTGAACAGCAGTGTGCGCGACTTTCAGGAGTGTGCCTGGAAAGTGCCAGAATCACCAGGAGCATCTGTGCAAAAGCTGCTGCCTCTGTGACCGCATTGAGGCACGTTCGCGTGTCTGCGAGTATATAGACGGCTCTTTCGCGTTCACTCCGAGGGAAACGGTCCGCTATTGCTTCTGTGCGCACAGACGCGATTCCCTTGTCTCTTGCGAACACAGGGAACTCTGTGCATCCAAATCTACAGGCTAAGGACGCGTCTGCATATGTTTTGGTGAACAATCGAGTGTGCGTGTTCTGACAGCTGCCTCTATGCAGACGTCTCCACAGAGCCACTTCTGAATGCCCCGCAGCCCAGGACTGAATGGATACACTAACAAGTGCACCGGTGTGAGCAACCACATATGCAGAAGGACGTCTTTCATCTCACAGAAGCGCGAACGTCTTGGCGTTCAAGCACATGGCAGAAACAAGGTGTGAACAGATGAGCTGCTGCTATTTTCTCCGTTCGGCATGCTTCGTTGTAGCTCTCTTGCCGGTCGCCGGCTTAGCGGCTTGCTTTGCGCGACTAGCTCTGGGGAGAGAAGGAGATAGCGCCGGAAACCTCGCCTTTTGCCTTCTTCGGCGCTGGAACCTGGTTGCTGCGCCTTCTCTTTGTCCATGTGCACACACACGATTCCTCAGCGAAAACCATGCAGAAACCTTTCCACGAGCACCCAGGGATGTGCACCCAGCACCACGTGCACGCACACGCAGCTAGAGAAAAGCACCTACCTTTTCACACACTGATGCCTAAGCAAACGCGTGGCCACACACACGCACACATCCGCAAGCGCGCCTACTCCCATCTATTGAGGGAAAGACGGACGAGCAACGTCCTGACAGGCTTGAGGGGAAAAACGTCCGTTGACGGTTGGCGTACTGCACGCCCGCCTACGGGGCTGCAGGGGAATCCACATTTGGAAGGTACCTGAAGATGTGTGCCTGTTCTTGGAGCTCCGCTAGTAGGGTAGCAAAGACACTCGTAGGCAGTACTGAATGCTGCTCCGTGCTACTTCTCCTCCGCTGGCAAATGCTTCACAGTCGCCCTAGGAAAGACGTTTAACAATCGATCTCCAAGAGGAACGAAACACATGATGCCATAAGGCGAAAGAATAGCAGGGCATCTCTTCACAGGCTTGTCCCTGATCTATAGCTGAGGGCAAACACTTGTGTGCTTGTGGGAGAGCCTGTGTCTTTCCTGGAAGCGTTTGGGAGTTTTGCTCAGACGCGTGTTTCCTCAAGTTCAAGAATCAAGATCTAGGATACCTGCAGACAGGTGCCTGTTTGTGTGGAGACAGTCTGTTTGAAACTGTGTTCCTCAGCGCCCGCTCTTTCTCCCCGTCGCTCCACACGCCTGGGAGTCCCTTTCTTTCTCTCCACAAGCACGTGTGTTGACTTCGTCGCACATGTGCATCTGCACAAGCGTTGAGCTCAGCAGAGCGTGTCTCTTGACACTTGATGTGCGTTGGCTGTGTCTGCCTGCTCCAGTGAAGAGAGAAACGGGAAATCATCTTGGTAGAGGCAACAAAGCAAAAGCGAGGCAGGATTGACATCTGCTCAACAGAGACGGATTCCCTGCGCTGACACAGTTCACAGTTACACGAGAAGCAATCTGAGCGGTCCGTCGACCGGAGACGTGTTTCCCAAGAGGTCGTTTAGCGAGTGAACAGCAGTGTGCGCGACTTTCAGGAGTGTGCCTGGAAAGTGCCAGAATCACCAGGAGCATCTGTGCAAAAGCTGCTGCCTCTGTGACCGCATTGAGGCACGTTCGCGTGTCTGCGAGTATATAGACGGCTCTTTCGCGTTCACTCCGAGGGAAACGGTCCGCTATTGCTTCTGTGCGCACAGACGCGATTCCCTTGTCTCTTGCGAACACAGGGAACTCTGTGCATCCAAATCTACAGGCTAAGGACGCGTCTGCATATGTTTTGGTGAACAATCGAGTGTGCGTGTTCTGACAGCTGCCTCTATGCAGACGTCTCCACAGAGCCACTTCTGAATGCCCCGCAGCCCAGGACTGAATGGATACACTAACAAGTGCACCGGTGTGAGCAACCACATATGCAGAAGGACGTCTTTCATCTCACAGAAACGCGAACGTCTTGGCGTTCAAGCACATGGCAGAAACAAGGTGTGAAGAGATGAGCTGCTGCTATTTTCTCCGTTCGGCATGCTTCGTTGTAGCTCTCTTGCCGGTCGCCGGCTTAGCGGCTTGCTTTGCGCGACTAGCTCTGGGGAGAGAAGGAGATAGCGCCGGAAACCTCGCCTTTTGCCTTCTTCGGCGCTGGAACCTGGTTGCTGCGCCTTCTCTTTGTCCATGTGCACACACACGATTCCTCAGCGAAAACCATGCAGAAACCTTTCCACGAGCACCCAGGGATGTGCACCCAGCACCACGTGCACGAACACGCAGCTAGAGAAAAGCACCTACCTTTTCACACACTGATGCCTAAGCAAACGCGTGGCCACACACACGCACACATCCGCAAGCGCGCCTACTCCCATCTATTGAGGGAAAGACGGACGAGCTCTTTGGTTGCTCTTCACAGGCTTGTCCCTGATCTATAGCTGAGGGCAAACACTTGTGTGCTTGTGGGAGAGCCTGTGTCTTTCCTGGAAGCGTTTGGGAGTTTTGCTCAGACGCGTGTTTCCTCAAGTTCAAGAATCAAGATCTAGGATACCTGCAGACAGGTGCCTGTTTGTGTGGAGACAGTCTGTTTGAAACTGTGTTCCTCAGCGCCCGCTCTTTCTCCCCGTCGCTCCACACGCCTGGGAGTCCCTTTCTTTCTCTCCACAAGCACGTGTGTTGACTTCGTCGCACATGTGCATCTGCACAAGCGTTGAGCTCAGCAGAGCGTGTCTCTTGACACTTGATGTGCGTTGGCTGTGTCTGCCTGCTCCAGTGAAGAGAGAAACGGGAAATCATCTTGGTAGAGGCAACAAAGCAAAAGCGAGGCAGGATTGACATCTGCTCAACAGAGACGGATTCCCTGCGCTGACACAGTTCACAGTTACACGAGAAGCAATCTGAGCGGTCCGTCGACCGGAGACGTGTTTCCCAAGAGGTCGTTTAGCGAGTGAACAGCAGTGTGCGCGACTTTCAGGAGTGTGCCTGGAAAGTGCCAGAATCACCAGGAGCATCTGTGCAAAAGCTGCTGCCTCTGTGACCGCATTGAGGCACGTTCGCGTGTCTGCGAGTATATAGACGGCTCTTTCGCGTTCACTCCGAGGGAAACGGTCCGCTATTGCTTCTGTGCGCACAGACGCGATTCCCTTGTCTCTTGCGAACACAGGGAACTCTGTGCATCCAAATCTACAGGCTAAGGACGCGTCTGCATATGTTTTGGTGAACAATCGAGTGTGCGTGTTCTGACAGCTGCCTCTATGCAGACGTCTCCACAGAGCCACTTCTGAATGCCCCGCAGCCCAGGACTGAATGGATACACTAACAAGTGCACCGGTGTGAGCAACCACATATGCAGAAGGACGTCTTTCATCTCACAGAAGCGCGAACGTCTTGGCGTTCAAGCACATGGCAGAAACAAGGTGTGAACAGATGAGCTGCTGCTATTTTCTCCGTTCGGCATGCTTCGTTGTAGCTCTCTTGCCGGTCGCCGGCTTAGCGGCTTGCTTTGCGCGACTAGCTCTGGGGAGAGAAGGAGATAGCGCCGGAAACCTCGCCTTTTGCCTTCTTCGGCGCTGGAACCTGGTTGCTGCGCCTTCTCTTTGTCCATGTGCACACACACGATTCCTCAGCGAAAACCATGCAGAAACCTTTCCACGAGCACCCAGGGATGTGCACCCAGCACCACGTGCACGCACACGCAGCTAGAGAAAAGCACCTACCTTTTCACACACTGATGCCTAAGCAAACGCGTGGCCACACACACGCACACATCCGCAAGCGCGCCTACTCCCATCTATTGAGGGAAAGACGGACGAGCTCTTTGGTTGCTCTTCACAGGCTTGTCCCTGATCTATAGCTGAGGGCAAACACTTGTGTGCTTGTGGGAGAGCCTGTGTCTTTCCTGGAAGCGTTTGGGAGTTTTGCTCAGACGCGTGTTTCCTCAAGTTCAAGAATCAAGATCTAGGATACCTGCAGACAGGTGCCTGTTTGTGTGGAGACAGTCTGTTTGAAACTGTGTTCCTCAGCGCCCGCTCTTTCTCCCCGTCGCTCCACACGCCTGGGAGTCCCTTTCTTTCTCTCCACAAGCACGTGTGTTGACTTCGTCGCACATGTGCATCTGCACAAGCGTTGAGCTCAGCAGAGCGTGTCTCTTGACACTTGATGTGCGTTGGCTGTGTCTGCCTGCTCCAGTGAAGAGAGAAACGGGAAATCATCTTGGTAGAGGCAACAAAGCAAAAGCGAGGCAGGATTGACATCTGCTCAACAGAGACGGATTCCCTGCGCTGACACAGTTCACAGTTACACGAGAAGCAATCTGAGCGGTCCGTCGACCGGAGACGTGTTTCCCAAGAGGTCGTTTAGCGAGTGAACAGCAGTGTGCGCGACTTTCAGGAGTGTGCCTGGAAAGTGCCAGAATCACCAGGAGCATCTGTGCAAAAGCTGCTGCCTCTGTGACCGCATTGAGGCACGTTCGCGTGTCTGCGAGTATATAGACGGCTCTTTCGCGTTCACTCCGAGGGAAACGGTCCGCTATTGCTTCTGTGCGCACAGACGCGATTCCCTTGTCTCTTGCGAACACAGGGAACTCTGTGCATCCAAATCTACAGGCTAAGGACGCGTCTGCATATGTTTTGGTGAACAATCGAGTGTGCGTGTTCTGACAGCTGCCTCTATGCAGACGTCTCCACAGAGCCACTTCTGAATGCCCCGCAGCCCAGGACTGAATGGATACACTAACAAGTGCACCGGTGTGAGCAACCACATATGCAGAAGGACGTCTTTCATCTCACAGAAGCGCGAACGTCTTGGCGTTCAAGCACATGGCAGAAACAAGGTGTGAACAGATGAGCTGCTGCTATTTTCTCCGTTCGGCATGCTTCGTTGTAGCTCTCTTGCCGGTCGCCGGCTTAGCGGCTTGCTTTGCGCGACTAGCTCTGGGGAGAGAAGGAGATAGCGCCGGAAACCTCGCCTTTTGCCTTCTTCGGCGCTGGAACCTGGTTGCTGCGCCTTCTCTTTGTCCATGTGCACACACACGATTCCTCAGCGAAAACCATGCAGAAACCTTTCCACGAGCACCCAGGGATGTGCACCCAGCACCACGTGCACGCACACGCAGCTAGAGAAAAGCACCTACCTTTTCACACACTGATGCCTAAGCAAACGCGTGGCCACACACACGCACACATCCGCAAGCGCGCCTACTCCCATCTATTGAGGGAAAGACGGACGAGCAACGTCCTGACAGGCTTGAGGGGAAAAACGTCCGTTGACGGTTGGCGTACTGCACGCCCGCCTACGGGGCTGCAGGGGAATCCACATTTGGAAGGTACCTGAAGATGTGTGCCTGTTGTTGGAGCTCCGCTATTAGGGTAGCAAAGACACTCGTAGGCAGTACTGAATGCTGCTCCGTGCTACTTCTCCTCCACTGGCAAATGCTTCACAGTCGCCCTAGGAAAGACGTTTAACAATCGATCTCCAAGAGGAACGAAACACATGATGCCATAAGGCGAAAGAATAGCAGGGCATCTCTTCACAGGCTTGTCCCTGATCTATAGCTGAGGGCAAACACTTGTGTGCTTGTGGGAGAGCCTGTGTCTTTCCTGGAAGCGTTTGGGAGTTTTGCTCAGACGCGTGTTTCCTCAAGTTCAAGAATCAAGATCTAGGATACCTGCAGACAGGTGCCTGTTTGTGTGGAGACAGTCTGTTTGAAACTGTGTTCCTCAGCGCCCGCTCTTTCTCCCCGTCGCTCCACACGCCTGGGAGTCCCTTTCTTTCTCTCCACAAGCACGTGTGTTGACTTCGTCGCACATGTGCATCTGCACAAGCGTTGAGCTCAGCAGAGCGTGTCTCTTGACACTTGATGTGCGTTGGCTGTGTCTGCCTGCTCCAGTGAAGAGAGAAACGGGAAATCATCTTGGTAGAGGCAACAAAGCAAAAGCGAGGCAGGATTGACATCTGCTCAACAGAGACGGATTCCCTGCGCTGACACAGTTCACAGTTACACGAGAAGCAATCTGAGCGGTCCGTCGACCGGAGACGTGTTTCCCAAGAGGTCGTTTAGCGAGTGAACAGCAGTGTGCGCGACTTTCAGGAGTGTGCCTGGAAAGTGCCAGAATCACCAGGAGCATCTGTGCAAAAGCTGCTGCCTCTGTGACCGCATTGAGGCACGTTCGCGTGTCTGCGAGTATATAGACGGCTCTTTCGCGTTCACTCCGAGGGAAACGGTCCGCTATTGCTTCTGTGCGCACAGACGCGATTCCCTTGTCTCTTGCGAACACAGGGAACTCTGTGCATCCAAATCTACAGGCTAAGGACGCGTCTGCATATGTTTTGGTGAACAATCGAGTGTGCGTGTTCTGACAGCTGCCTCTATGCAGACGTCTCCACAGAGCCACTTCTGAATGCCCCGCAGCCCAGGACTGAATGGATACACTAACAAGTGCACCGGTGTGAGCAACCACATATGCAGAAGGACGTCTTTCATCTCACAGAAGCGCGAACGTCTTGGCGTTCAAGCACATGGCAGAAACAAGGTGTGAACAGATGAGCTGCTGCTATTTTCTCCGTTCGGCATGCTTCGTTGTAGCTCTCTTGCCGGTCGCCGGCTTAGCGGCTTGCTTTGCGCGACTAGCTCTGGGGAGAGAAGGAGATAGCGCCGGAAACCTCGCCTTTTGCCTTCTTCGGCGCTGGAACCTGGTTGCTGCGCCTTCTCTTTGTCCATGTGCACACACACGATTCCTCAGCGAAAACCATGCAGAAACCTTTCCACGAGCACCCAGGGATGTGCACCCAGCACCACGTGCACGCACACGCAGCTAGAGAAAAGCACCTACCTTTTCACACACTGATGCCTAAGCAAACGCGTGGCCACACACACGCACACATCCGCAAGCGCGCCTACTCCCATCTATTGAGGGAAAGACGGACGAGCTCTTTGGTTGCTCTTCACAGGCTTGTCCCTGATCTATAGCTGAGGGCAAACACTTGTGTGCTTGTGGGAGAGCCTGTGTCTTTCCTGGAAGCGTTTGGGAGTTTTGCTCAGACGCGTGTTTCCTCAAGTTCAAGAATCAAGATCTAGGATACCTGCAGACAGGTGCCTGTTTGTGTGGAGACAGTCTGTTTGAAACTGTGTTCCTCAGCGCCCGCTCTTTCTCCCCGTCGCTCCACACGCCTGGGAGTCCCTTTCTTTCTCTCCACAAGCACGTGTGTTGACTTCGTCGCACATGTGCATCTGCACAAGCGTTGAGCTCAGCAGAGCGTGTCTCTTGACACTTGATGTGCGTTGGCTGTGTCTGCCTGCTCCAGTGAAGAGAGAAACGGGAAATCATCTTGGTAGAGGCAACAAAGCAAAAGCGAGGCAGGATTGACATCTGCTCAACAGAGACGGATTCCCTGCGCTGACACAGTTCACAGTTACACGAGAAGCAATCTGAGCGGTCCGTCGACCGGAGACGTGTTTCCCAAGAGGTCGTTTAGCGAGTGAACAGCAGTGTGCGCGACTTTCAGGAGTGTGCCTGGAAAGTGCCAGAATCACCAGGAGCATCTGTGCAAAAGCTGCTGCCTCTGTGACCGCATTGAGGCACGTTCGCGTGTCTGCGAGTATATAGACGGCTCTTTCGCGTTCACTCCGAGGGAAACGGTCCGCTATTGCTTCTGTGCGCACAGACGCGATTCCCTTGTCTCTTGCGAACACAGGGAACTCTGTGCATCCAAATCTACAGGCTAAGGACGCGTCTGCATATGTTTTGGTGAACAATCGAGTGTGCGTGTTCTGACAGCTGCCTCTATGCAGACGTCTCCACAGAGCCACTTCTGAATGCCCCGCAGCCCAGGACTGAATGGATACACTAACAAGTGCACCGGTGTGAGCAACCACATATGCAGAAGGACGTCTTTCATCTCACAGAAGCGCGAACGTCTTGGCGTTCAAGCACATGGCAGAAACAAGGTGTGAACAGATGAGCTGCTGCTATTTTCTCCGTTCGGCATGCTTCGTTGTAGCTCTCTTGCCGGTCGCCGGCTTAGCGGCTTGCTTTGCGCGACTAGCTCTGGGGAGAGAAGGAGATAGCGCCGGAAACCTCGCCTTTTGCCTTCTTCGGCGCTGGAACCTGGTTGCTGCGCCTTCTCTTTGTCCATGTGCACACACACGATTCCTCAGCGAAAACCATGCAGAAACCTTTCCACGAGCACCCAGGGATGTGCACCCAGCACCACGTGCACGCACACGCAGCTAGAGAAAAGCACCTACCTTTTCACACACTGATGCCTAAGCAAACGCGTGGCCACACACACGCACACATCCGCAAGCGCGCCTACTCCCATCTATTGAGAGAAAGACGGACGAGCTCTTTGGTTGCTCTTCACAGGCTTGTCCCTGATCTATAGCTGAGGGCAAACACTTGTGTGCTTGTGGGAGAGCCTGTGTCTTTCCTGGAAGCGTTTGGGAGTTTTGCTCAGACGCGTGTTTCCTCAAGTTCAAGAATCAAGATCTAGGATACCTGCAGACAGGTGCCTGTTTGTGTGGAGACAGTCTGTTTGAAACTGTGTTCCTCAGCGCCCGCTCTTTCTCCCCGTCGCTCCACACGCCTGGGAGTCCCTTTCTTTCTCTCCACAAGCACGTGTGTTGACTTCGTCGCACATGTGCATCTGCACAAGCGTTGAGCTCAGCAGAGCGTGTCTCTTGACACTTGATGTGCGTTGGCTGTGTCTGCCTGCTCCAGTGAAGAGAGAAACGGGAAATCATCTTGGTAGAGGCAACAAAGCAAAAGCGAGGCAGGATTGACATCTGCTCAACAGAGACGGATTCCCTGTGCTGACACAGTTCACAGTTACACGAGAAGCAATCTGAGCGGTCCGTCGACCGGAGACGTGTTTCCCAAGAGGTCGTTTAGCGAGTGAACAGCAGTGTGCGCGACTTTCAGGAGTGTGCCTGGAAAGTGCCAGAATCACCAGGAGCATCTGTGCAAAAGCTGCTGCCTCTGTGACCGCATTGAGGCACGTTCGCGTGTCTGCGAGTATATAGACGGCTCTTTCGCGTTCACTCCGAGGGAAACGGTCCGCTATTGCTTCTGTGCGCACAGACGCGATTCCCTTGTCTCTTGCGAACACAGGGAACTCTGTGCATCCAAATCTACAGGCTAAGGACGCGTCTGCATATGTCTTGGTGAACAATCGAGTGTGCGTGTTCTGACAGCTGCCTCTATGCAGACGTCTCCACAGAGCCACTTCTGAATGCCCCGCAGCCCAGGACTGAATGGATACACTAACAAGTGCACCGGTGTGAGCAACCACATATGCAGAAGGACGTCTTTCATCTCACAGAAGCGCGAACGTCTTGGCGTTCAAGCACATGGCAGAAACAAGGTGTGAACAGATGAGCTGCTGCTATTTTCTCCGTTCGGCATGCTTCGTTGTAGCTCTCTTGCCGGTCGCCGGCTTAGCGGCTTGCTTTGCGCGACTAGCTCTGGGGAGAGAAGGAGATAGCGCCGGAAACCTCGCCTTTTGCCTTCTTCGGCGCTGGAACCTGGTTGCTGCGCCTTCTCTTTGTCCATGTGCACACACACGATTCCTCAGCGAAAACCATGCAGAAACCTTTCCACGAGCACCCAGGGATGTGCACCCAGCACCACGTGCACGAACACGCAGCTAGAGAAAAGCACCTACCTTTTCACACACTGATGCCTAAGCAAACGCGTGGCCACACACACGCACACATCCGCAAGCGCGCCTACTCCCATCTATTGAGGGAAAGACGGACGAGCTCTTTGGTTGCTCTTCACAGGCTTGTCCCTGATCTATAGCTGAGGGCAAACACTTGTGTGCTTGTGGGAGAGCCTGTGTCTTTCCTGGAAGCGTTTGGGAGTTTTGCTCAGACGCGTGTTTCCTCAAGTTCAAGAATCAAGATCTAGGATACCTGCAGACAGGTGCCTGTTTGTGTGGAGACAGTCTGTTTGAAACTGTGTTCCTCAGCGCCCGCTCTTTCTCCCCGTCGCTCCACACGCCTGGGAGTCCCTTTCTTTCTCTCCACAAGCACGTGTGTTGACTTCGTCGCACATGTGCATCTGCACAAGCGTTGAGCTCAGCAGAGCGTGTCTCTTGACACTTGATGTGCGTTGGCTGTGTCTGCCTGCTCCAGTGAAGAGAGAAACGGGAAATCATCTTGGTAGAGGCAACAAAGCAAAAGCGAGGCAGGATTGACATCTGCTCAACAGAGACGGATTCCCTGCGCTGACACAGTTCACAGTTACACGAGAAGCAATCTGAGCGGTCCGTCGACCGGAGACGTGTTTCCCAAGAGGTCGTTTAGCGAGTGAACAGCAGTGTGCGCGACTTTCAGGAGTGTGCCTGGAAAGTGCCAGAATCACCAGGAGCATCTGTGCAAAAGCTGCTGCCTCTGTGACCGCATTGAGGCACGTTCGCGTGTCTGCGAGTATATAGACGGCTCTTTCGCGTTCACTCCGAGGGAAACGGTCCGCTATTGCTTCTGTGCGCACAGACGCGATTCCCTTGTCTCTTGCGAACACAGGGAACTCTGTGCATCCAAATCTACAGGCTAAGGACGCGTCTGCATATGTTTTGGTGAACAATCGAGTGTGCGTGTTCTGACAGCTGCCTCTATGCAGACGTCTCCACAGAGCCACTTCTGAATGCCCCGCAGCCCAGGACTGAATGGATACACTAACAAGTGCACCGGTGTGAGCAACCACATATGCAGAAGGACGTCTTTCATCTCACAGAAGCGCGAACGTCTTGGCGTTCAAGCACATGGCAGAAACAAGGTGTGAAGAGATGAGCTGCTGCTATTTTCTCCGTTCGGCATGCTTCGTTGTAGCTCTCTTGCCGGTCGCCGGCTTAGCGGCTTGCTTTGCGCGACTAGCTCTGGGGAGAGAAGGAGATAGCGCCGGAAACCTCGCCTTTTGCCTTCTTCGGCGCTGGAACCTGGTTGCTGCGCCTTCTCTTTGTCCATGTGCACACACACGATTCCTCAGCGAAAACCATGCAGAAACCTTTCCACGAGCACCCAGGGATGTGCACCCAGCACCACGTGCACGCACACGCAGCTAGAGAAAAGCACCTACCTTTTCACACACTGATGCCTAAGCAAACGCGTGGCCACACACACGCACACATCCGCAAGCGCGCCTACTCCCATCTATTGAGGGAAAGACGGACGAGCTCTTTGGTTGCTCTTCACAGGCTTGTCCCTGATCTATAGCTGAGGGCAAACACTTGTGTGCTTGTGGGAGAGCCTGTGTCTTTCCTGGAAGCGTTTGGGAGTTTTGCTCAGACGCGTGTTTCCTCAAGTTCAAGAATCAAGATCTAGGATACCTGCAGACAGGTGCCTGTTTGTGTGGAGACAGTCTGTTTGAAACTGTGTTCCTCAGCGCCCGCTCTTTCTCCCCGTCGCTCCACACGCCTGGGAGTCCCTTTCTTTCTCTCCACAAGCACGTGTGTTGACTTCGTCGCACATGTGCATCTGCACAAGCGTTGAGCTCAGCAGAGCGTGTCTCTTGACACTTGATGTGCGTTGGCTGTGTCTGCCTGCTCCAGTGAAGAGAGAAACGGGAAATCATCTTGGTAGAGGCAACAAAGCAAAAGCGAGGCAGGATTGACATCTGCTCAACAGAGACGGATTCCCTGCGCTGACACAGTTCACAGTTACACGAGAAGCAATCTGAGCGGTCCGTCGACCGGAGACGTGTTTCCCAAGAGGTCGTTTAGCGAGTGAACAGCAGTGTGCGCGACTTTCAGGAGTGTGCCTGGAAAGTGCCAGAATCACCAGGAGCATCTGTGCAAAAGCTGCTGCCTCTGTGACCGCATTGAGGCACGTTCGCGTGTCTGCGAGTATATAGACGGCTCTTTCGCGTTCACTCCGAGGGAAACGGTCCGCTATTGCTTCTGTGCGCACAGACGCGATTCCCTTGTCTCTTGCGAACACAGGGAACTCTGTGCATCCAAATCTACAGGCTAAGGACGCGTCTGCATATGTTTTGGTGAACAATCGAGTGTGCGTGTTCTGACAGCTGCCTCTATGCAGACGTCTCCACAGAGCCACTTCTGAATGCCCCGCAGCCCAGGACTGAATGGATACACTAACAAGTGCACCGGTGTGAGCAACCACATATGCAGAAGGACGTCTTTCATCTCACAGAAGCGCGAACGTCTTGGCGTTCAAGCACATGGCAGAAACAAGGTGTGAACAGATGAGCTGCTGCTATTTTCTCCGTTCGGCATGCTTCGTTGTAGCTCTCTTGCCGGTCGCCGGCTTAGCGGCTTGCTTTGCGCGACTGGCTCTGGGGAGAGAAGGAGATAGCGCCGGAAACCTCGCCTTTTGCCTTCTTCGGCGCTGGAACCTGGTTGCTGCGCCTTCTCTTTGTCCATGTGCACACACACGATTCCTCAGCGAAAACCATGCAGAAACCTTTCCACGAGCACCCAGGGATGTGCACCCAGCACCACGTGCACGCACACGCAGCTAGAGAAAAGCACCTACCTTTTCACACACTGATGCCTAAGCAAACGCGTGGCCACACACACGCACACATCCGCAAGCGCGCCTACTCCCATCTATTGAGAGAAAGACGGACGAGCTCTTTGGTTGCTCTTCACAGGCTTGTCCCTGATCTATAGCTGAGGGCAAACACTTGTGTGCTTGTGGGAGAGCCTGTGTCTTTCCTGGAAGCGTTTGGGAGTTTTGCTCAGACGCGTGTTTCCTCAAGTTCAAGAATCAAGATCTAGGATACCTGCAGACAGGTGCCTGTTTGTGTGGAGACAGTCTGTTTGAAACTGTGTTCCTCAGCGCCCGCTCTTTCTCCCCGTCGCTCCACACGCCTGGGAGTCCCTTTCTTTCTCTCCACAAGCACGTGTGTTGACTTCGTCGCACATGTGCATCTGCACAAGCGTTGAGCTCAGCAGAGCGTGTCTCTTGACACTTGATGTGCGTTGGCTGTGTCTGCCTGCTCCAGTGAAGAGAGAAACGGGAAATCATCTTGGTAGAGGCAACAAAGCAAAAGCGAGGCAGGATTGACATCTGCTCAACAGAGACGGATTCCCTGCGCTGACACAGTTCACAGTTACACGAGAAGCAATCTGAGCGGTCCGTCGACCGGAGACGTGTTTCCCAAGAGGTCGTTTAGCGAGTGAACAGCAGTGTGCGCGACTTTCAGGAGTGTGCCTGGAAAGTGCCAGAATCACCAGGAGCATCTGTGCAAAAGCTGCTGCCTCTGTGACCGCATTGAGGCACGTTCGCGTGTCTGCGAGTATATAGACGGCTCTTTCGCGTTCACTCCGAGGGAAACGGTCCGCTATTGCTTCTGTGCGCACAGACGCGATTCCCTTGTCTCTTGCGAACACAGGGAACTCTGTGCATCCAAATCTACAGGCTAAGGACGCGTCTGCATATGTTTTGGTGAACAATCGAGTGTGCGTGTTCTGACAGCTGCCTCTATGCAGACGTCTCCACAGAGCCACTTCTGAATGCCCCGCAGCCCAGGACTGAATGGATACACTAACAAGTGCACCGGTGTGAGCAACCACATATGCAGAAGGACGTCTTTCATCTCACAGAAGCGCGAACGTCTTGGCGTTCAAGCACATGGCAGAAACAAGGTGTGAACAGATGAGCTGCTGCTATTTTCTCCGTTCGGCATGCTTCGTTGTAGCTCTCTTGCCGGTCGCCGGCTTAGCGGCTTGCTTTGCGCGACTAGCTCTGGGGAGAGAAGGAGATAGCGCCGGAAACCTCGCCTTTTGCCTTCTTCGGCGCTGGAACCTGGTTGCTGCGCCTTCTCTTTGTCCATGTGCACACACACGATTCCTCAGCGAAAACCATGCAGAAACCTTTCCACGAGCACCCAGGGATGTGCACCCAGCACCACGTGCACGCACACGCAGCTAGAGAAAAGCACCTACCTTTTCACACACTGATGCCTAAGCAAACGCGTGGCCACACACACGCACACATCCGCAAGCGCGCCTACTCCCATCTATTGAGGGAAAGACGGACGAGCTCTTTGGTTGCTCTTCACAGGCTTGTCCCTGATCTATAGCTGAGGGCAAACACTTGTGTGCTTGTGGGAGAGCCTGTGTCTTTCCTGGAAGCGTTTGGGAGTTTTGCTCAGACGCGTGTTTCCTCAAGTTCAAGAATCAAGATCTAGGATACCTGCAGACAGGTGCCTGTTTGTGTGGAGACAGTCTGTTTGAAACTGTGTTCCTCAGCGCCCGCTCTTTCTCCCCGTCGCTCCACACGCCTGGGAGTCCCTTTCTTTCTCTCCACAAGCACGTGTGTTGACTTCGTCGCACATGTGCATCTGCACAAGCGTTGAGCTCAGCAGAGCGTGTCTCTTGACACTTGATGTGCGTTGGCTGTGTCTGCCTGCTCCAGTGAAGAGAGAAACGGGAAATCATCTTGGTAGAGGCAACAAAGCAAAAGCGAGGCAGGATTGACATCTGCTCAACAGAGACGGATTCCCTGCGCTGACACAGTTCACAGTTACACGAGAAGCAATCTGAGCGGTCCGTCGACCGGAGACGTGTTTCCCAAGAGGTCGTTTAGCGAGTGAACAGCAGTGTGCGCGACTTTCAGGAGTGTGCCTGGAAAGTGCCAGAATCACCAGGAGCATCTGTGCAAAAGCTGCTGCCTCTGTGACCGCATTGAGGCACGTTCGCGTGTCTGCGAGTATATAGACGGCTCTTTCGCGTTCACTCCGAGGGAAACGGTCCGCTATTGCTTCTGTGCGCACAGACGCGATTCCCTTGTCTCTTGCGAACACAGGGAACTCTGTGCATCCAAATCTACAGGCTAAGGACGCGTCTGCATATGTTTTGGTGAACAATCGAGTGTGCGTGTTCTGACAGCTGCCTCTATGCAGACGTCTCCACAGAGCCACTTCTGAATGCCCCGCAGCCCAGGACTGAATGGATACACTAACAAGTGCACCGGTGTGAGCAACCACATATGCAGAAGGACGTCTTTCATCTCACAGAAGCGCGAACGTCTTGGCGTTCAAGCACATGGCAGAAACAAGGTGTGAACAGATGAGCTGCTGCTATTTTCTCCGTTCGGCATGCTTCGTTGTAGCTCTCTTGCCGGTCGCCGGCTTAGCGGCTTGCTTTGCGCGACTAGCTCTGGGGAGAGAAGGAGATAGCGCCGGAAACCTCGCCTTTTGCCTTCTTCGGCGCTGGAACCTGGTTGCTGCGCCTTCTCTTTGTCCATGTGCACACACACGATTCCTCAGCGAAAACCATGCAGAAACCTTTCCACGAGCACCCAGGGATGTGCACCCAGCACCACGTGCACGCACACGCAGCTAGAGAAAAGCACCTACCTTTTCACACACTGATGCCTAAGCAAACGCGTGGCCACACACACGCACACATCCGCAAGCGCGCCTACTCCCATCTATTGAGGGAAAGACGGACGAGCTCTTTGGTTGCTCTTCACAGGCTTGTCCCTGATCTATAGCTGAGGGCAAACACTTGTGTGCTTGTGGGAGAGCCTGTGTCTTTCCTGGAAGCGTTTGGGAGTTTTGCTCAGACGCGTGTTTCCTCAAGTTCAAGAATCAAGATCTAGGATACCTGCAGACAGGTGCCTGTTTGTGTGGAGACAGTCTGTTTGAAACTGTGTTCCTCAGCGCCCGCTCTTTCTCCCCGTCGCTCCACACGCCTGGGAGTCCCTTTCTTTCTCTCCACAAGCACGTGTGTTGACTTCGTCGCACATGTGCATCTGCACAAGCGTTGAGCTCAGCAGAGCGTGTCTCTTGACACTTGATGTGCGTTGGCTGTGTCTGCCTGCTCCAGTGAAGAGAGAAACGGGAAATCATCTTGGTAGAGGCAACAAAGCAAAAGCGAGGCAGGATTGACATCTGCTCAACAGAGACGGATTCCCTGCGCTGACACAGTTCACAGTTACACGAGAAGCAATCTGAGCGGTCCGTCGACCGGAGACGTGTTTCCCAAGAGGTCGTTTAGCGAGTGAACAGCAGTGTGCGCGACTTTCAGGAGTGTGCCTGGAAAGTGCCAGAATCACCAGGAGCATCTGTGCAAAAGCTGCTGCCTCTGTGACCGCATTGAGGCACGTTCGCGTGTCTGCGAGTATATAGACGGCTCTTTCGCGTTCACTCCGAGGGAAACGGTCCGCTATTGCTTCTGTGCGCACAGACGCGATTCCCTTGTCTCTTGCGAACACAGGGAACTCTGTGCATCCAAATCTACAGGCTAAGGACGCGTCTGCATATGTTTTGGTGAACAATCGAGTGTGCGTGTTCTGACAGCTGCCTCTATGCAGACGTCTCCACAGAGCCACTTCTGAATGCCCCGCAGCCCAGGACTGAATGGATACACTAACAAGTGCACCGGTGTGAGCAACCACATATGCAGAAGGACGTCTTTCATCTCACAGAAGCGCGAACGTCTTGGCGTTCAAGCACATGGCAGAAACAAGGTGTGAACAGATGAGCTGCTGCTATTTTCTCCGTTCGGCATGCTTCGTTGTAGCTCTCTTGCCGGTCGCCGGCTTAGCGGCTTGCTTTGCGCGACTAGCTCTGGGGAGAGAAGGAGATAGCGCCGGAAACCTCGCCTTTTGCCTTCTTCGGCGCTGGAACCTGGTTGCTGCGCCTTCTCTTTGTCCATGTGCACACACACGATTCCTCAGCGAAAACCATGCAGAAACCTTTCCACGAGCACCCAGGGATGTGCACCCAGCACCACGTGCACGCACACGCAGCTAGAGAAAAGCACCTACCTTTTCACACACTGATGCCTAAGCAAACGCGTGGCCACACACACGCACACATCCGCAAGCGCGCCTACTCCCATCTATTGAGGGAAAGACGGACGAGCTCTTTGGTTGCTCTTCACAGGCTTGTCCCTGATCTATAGCTGAGGGCAAACACTTGTGTGCTTGTGGGAGAGCCTGTGTCTTTCCTGGAAGCGTTTGGGAGTTTTGCTCAGACGCGTGTTTCCTCAAGTTCAAGAATCAAGATCTAGGATACCTGCAGACAGGTGCCTGTTTGTGTGGAGACAGTCTGTTTGAAACTGTGTTCCTCAGCGCCCGCTCTTTCTCCCCGTCGCTCCACACGCCTGGGAGTCCCTTTCTTTCTCTCCACAAGCACGTGTGTTGACTTCGTCGCACATGTGCATCTGCACAAGCGTTGAGCTCAGCAGAGCGTGTCTCTTGACACTTGATGTGCGTTGGCTGTGTCTGCCTGCTCCAGTGAAGAGAGAAACGGGAAATCATCTTGGTAGAGGCAACAAAGCAAAAGCGAGGCAGGATTGACATCTGCTCAACAGAGACGGATTCCCTGCGCTGACACAGTTCACAGTTACACGAGAAGCAATCTGAGCGGTCCGTCGACCGGAGACGTGTTTCCCAAGAGGTCGTTTAGCGAGTGAACAGCAGTGTGCGCGACTTTCAGGAGTGTGCCTGGAAAGTGCCAGAATCACCAGGAGCATCTGTGCAAAAGCTGCTGCCTCTGTGACCGCATTGAGGCACGTTCGCGTGTCTGCGAGTATATAGACGGCTCTTTCGCGTTCACTCCGAGGGAAACGGTCCGCTATTGCTTCTGTGCGCACAGACGCGATTCCCTTGTCTCTTGCGAACACAGGGAACTCTGTGCATCCAAATCTACAGGCTAAGGACGCGTCTGCATATGTTTTGGTGAACAATCGAGTGTGCGTGTTCTGACAGCTGCCTCTATGCAGACGTCTCCACAGAGCCACTTCTGAATGCCCCGCAGCCCAGGACTGAATGGATACACTAACAAGTGCACCGGTGTGAGCAACCACATATGCAGAAGGACGTCTTTCATCTCACAGAAGCGCGACCGTCTTGGCGTTCAAGCACATGGCAGAAACAAGGTGTGAACAGATGAGCTGCTGCTATTTTCTCCGTTCGGCATGCTTCGTTGTAGCTCTCTTGCCGGTCGCCGGCTTAGCGGCTTGCTTTGCGCGACTAGCTCTGGGGAGAGAAGGAGATAGCGCCGGAAACCTCGCCTTTTGCCTTCTTCGGCGCTGGAACCTGGTTGCTGCGCCTTCTCTTTGTCCATGTGCACACACACGATTCCTCAGCGAAAACCATGCAGAAACCTTTCCACGAGCACCCAGGGATGTGCACCCAGCACCACGTGCACGCACACGCAGCTAGAGAAAAGCACCTACCTTTTCACACACTGATGCCTAAGCAAACGCGTGGCCACACACACGCACACATCCGCAAGCGCGCCTACTCCCATCTATTGAGGGAAAGACGGACGAGCTCTTTGGTTGCTCTTCACAGGCTTGTCCCTGATCTATAGCTGAGGGCAAACACTTGTGTGCTTGTGGGAGAGCCTGTGTCTTTCCTGGAAGCGTTTGGGAGTTTTGCTCAGACGCGTGTTTCCTCAAGTTCAAGAATCAAGATCTAGGATACCTGCAGACAGGTGCCTGTTTGTGTGGAGACAGTCTGTTTGAAACTGTGTTCCTCAGCGCCCGCTCTTTCTCCCCGTCGCTCCACACGCCTGGGAGTCCCTTTCTTTCTCTCCACAAGCACGTGTGTTGACTTCGTCGCACATGTGCATCTGCACAAGCGTTGAGCTCAGCAGAGCGTGTCTCTTGACACTTGATGTGCGTTGGCTGTGTCTGCCTGCTCCAGTGAAGAGAGAAACGGGAAATCATCTTGGTAGAGGCAACAAAGCAAAAGCGAGGCAGGATTGACATCTGCTCAACAGAGACGGATTCCCTGCGCTGACACAGTTCACAGTTACACGAGAAGCAATCTGAGCGGTCCGTCGACCGGAGACGTGTTTCCCAAGAGGTCGTTTAGCGAGTGAACAGCAGTGTGCGCGACTTTCAGGAGTGTGCCTGGAAAGTGCCAGAATCACCAGGAGCATCTGTGCAAAAGCTGCTGCCTCTGTGACCGCATTGAGGCACGTTCGCGTGTCTGCGAGTATATAGACGGCTCTTTCGCGTTCACTCCGAGGGAAACGGTCCGCTATTGCTTCTGTGCGCACAGACGCGATTCCCTTGTCTCTTGCGAACACAGGGAACTCTGTGCATCCAAATCTACAGGCTAAGGACGCGTCTGCATATGTTTTGGTGAACAATCGAGTGTGCGTGTTCTGACAGCTGCCTCTATGCAGACGTCTCCACAGAGCCACTTCTGAATGCCCCGCAGCCCAGGACTGAATGGATACACTAACAAGTGCACCGGTGTGAGCAACCACATATGCAGAAGGACGTCTTTCATCTCACAGAAGCGCGAACGTCTTGGCGTTCAAGCACATGGCAGAAACAAGGTGTGAAGAGATGAGCTGCTGCTATTTTCTCCGTTCGGCATGCTTCGTTGTAGCTCTCTTGCCGGTCGCCGGCTTAGCGGCTTGCTTTGCGCGACTAGCTCTGGGGAGAGAAGGAGATAGCGCCGGAAACCTCGCCTTTTGCCTTCTTCGGCGCTGGAACCTGGTTGCTGCGCCTTCTCTTTGTCCATGTGCACACACACGATTCCTCAGCGAAAACCATGCAGAAACCTTTCCACGAGCACCCAGGGATGTGCACCCAGCACCACGTGCACGCACACGCAGCTAGAGAAAAGCACCTACCTTTTCACACACTGATGCCTAAGCAAACGCGTGGCCACACACACGCACACATCCGCAAGCGCGCCTACTCCCATCTATTGAGGGAAAGACGGACGAGCTCTTTGGTTGCTCTTCACAGGCTTGTCCCTGATCTATAGCTGAGGGCAAACACTTGTGTGCTTGTGGGAGAGCCTGTGTCTTTCCTGGAAGCGTTTGGGAGTTTTGCTCAGACGCGTGTTTCCTCAAGTTCAAGAATCAAGATCTAGGATACCTGCAGACAGGTGCCTGTTTGTGTGGAGACAGTCTGTTTGAAACTGTGTTCCTCAGCGCCCGCTCTTTCTCCCCGTCGCTCCACACGCCTGGGAGTCCCTTTCTTTCTCTCCACAAGCACGTGTGTTGACTTCGTCGCACATGTGCATCTGCACAAGCGTTGAGCTCAGCAGAGCGTGTCTCTTGACACTTGATGTGCGTTGGCTGTGTCTGCCTGCTCCAGTGAAGAGAGAAACGGGAAATCATCTTGGTAGAGGCAACAAAGCAAAAGCGAGGCAGGATTGACATCTGCTCAACAGAGACGGATTCCCTGCGCTGACACAGTTCACAGTTACACGAGAAGCAATCTGAGCGGTCCGTCGACCGGAGACGTGTTTCCCAAGAGGTCGTTTAGCGAGTGAACAGCAGTGTGCGCGACTTTCAGGAGTGTGCCTGGAAAGTGCCAGAATCACCAGGAGCATCTGTGCAAAAGCTGCTGCCTCTGTGACCGCATTGAGGCACGTTCGCGTGTCTGCGAGTATATAGACGGCTCTTTCGCGTTCACTCCGAGGGAAACGGTCCGCTATTGCTTCTGTGCGCACAGACGCGATTCCCTTGTCTCTTGCGAACACAGGGAACTCTGTGCATCCAAATCTACAGGCTAAGGACGCGTCTGCATATGTTTTGGTGAACAATCGAGTGTGCGTGTTCTGACAGCTGCCTCTATGCAGACGTCTCCACAGAGCCACTTCTGAATGCCCCGCAGCCCAGGACTGAATGGATACACTAACAAGTGCACCGGTGTGAGCAACCACATATGCAGAAGGACGTCTTTCATCTCACAGAAGCGCGAACGTCTTGGCGTTCAAGCACATGGCAGAAACAAGGTGTGAACAGATGAGCTGCTGCTATTTTCTCCGTTCGGCATGCTTCGTTGTAGCTCTCTTGCCGGTCGCCGGCTTAGCGGCTTGCTTTGCGCGACTGGCTCTGGGGAGAGAAGGAGATAGCGCCGGAAACCTCGCCTTTTGCCTTCTTCGGCGCTGGAACCTGGTTGCTGCGCCTTCTCTTTGTCCATGTGCACACACACGATTCCTCAGCGAAAACCATGCAGAAACCTTTCCACGAGCACCCAGGGATGTGCACCCAGCACCACGTGCACGCACACGCAGCTAGAGAAAAGCACCTACCTTTTCACACACTGATGCCTAAGCAAACGCGTGGCCACACACACGCACACATCCGCAAGCGCGCCTACTCCCATCTATTGAGAGAAAGACGGACGAGCTCTTTGGTTGCTCTTCACAGGCTTGTCCCTGATCTATAGCTGAGGGCAAACACTTGTGTGCTTGTGGGAGAGCCTGTGTCTTTCCTGGAAGCGTTTGGGAGTTTTGCTCAGACGCGTGTTTCCTCAAGTTCAAGAATCAAGATCTAGGATACCTGCAGACAGGTGCCTGTTTGTGTGGAGACAGTCTGTTTGAAACTGTGTTCCTCAGCGCCCGCTCTTTCTCCCCGTCGCTCCACACGCCTGGGAGTCCCTTTCTTTCTCTCCACAAGCACGTGTGTTGACTTCGTCGCACATGTGCATCTGCACAAGCGTTGAGCTCAGCAGAGCGTGTCTCTTGACACTTGATGTGCGTTGGCTGTGTCTGCCTGCTCCAGTGAAGAGAGAAACGGGAAATCATCTTGGTAGAGGCAACAAAGCAAAAGCGAGGCAGGATTGACATCTGCTCAACAGAGACGGATTCCCTGCGCTGACACAGTTCACAGTTACACGAGAAGCAATCTGAGCGGTCCGTCGACCGGAGACGTGTTTCCCAAGAGGTCGTTTAGCGAGTGAACAGCAGTGTGCGCGACTTTCAGGAGTGTGCCTGGAAAGTGCCAGAATCACCAGGAGCATCTGTGCAAAAGCTGCTGCCTCTGTGACCGCATTGAGGCACGTTCGCGTGTCTGCGAGTATATAGACGGCTCTTTCGCGTTCACTCCGAGGGAAACGGTCCGCTATTGCTTCTGTGCGCACAGACGCGATTCCCTTGTCTCTTGCGAACACAGGGAACTCTGTGCATCCAAATCTACAGGCTAAGGACGCGTCTGCATATGTTTTGGTGAACAATCGAGTGTGCGTGTTCTGACAGCTGCCTCTATGCAGACGTCTCCACAGAGCCACTTCTGAATGCCCCGCAGCCCAGGACTGAATGGATACACTAACAAGTGCACCGGTGTGAGCAACCACATATGCAGAAGGACGTCTTTCATCTCACAGAAGCGCGAACGTCTTGGCGTTCAAGCACATGGCAGAAACAAGGTGTGAACAGATGAGCTGCTGCTATTTTCTCCGTTCGGCATGCTTCGTTGTAGCTCTCTTGCCGGTCGCCGGCTTAGCGGCTTGCTTTGCGCGACTAGCTCTGGGGAGAGAAGGAGATAGCGCCGGAAACCTCGCCTTTTGCCTTCTTCGGCGCTGGAACCTGGTTGCTGCGCCTTCTCTTTGTCCATGTGCACACACACGATTCCTCAGCGAAAACCATGCAGAAACCTTTCCACGAGCACCCAGGGATGTGCACCCAGCACCACGTGCACGCACACGCAGCTAGAGAAAAGCACCTACCTTTTCACACACTGATGCCTAAGCAAACGCGTGGCCACACACACGCACACATCCGCAAGCGCGCCTACTCCCATCTATTGAGGGAAAGACGGACGAGCTCTTTGGTTGCTCTTCACAGGCTTGTCCCTGATCTATAGCTGAGGGCAAACACTTGTGTGCTTGTGGGAGAGCCTGTGTCTTTCCTGGAAGCGTTTGGGAGTTTTGCTCAGACGCGTGTTTCCTCAAGTTCAAGAATCAAGATCTAGGATACCTGCAGACAGGTGCCTGTTTGTGTGGAGACAGTCTGTTTGAAACTGTGTTCCTCAGCGCCCGCTCTTTCTCCCCGTCGCTCCACACGCCTGGGAGTCCCTTTCTTTCTCTCCACAAGCACGTGTGTTGACTTCGTCGCACATGTGCATCTGCACAAGCGTTGAGCTCAGCAGAGCGTGTCTCTTGACACTTGATGTGCGTTGGCTGTGTCTGCCTGCTCCAGTGAAGAGAGAAACGGGAAATCATCTTGGTAGAGGCAACAAAGCAAAAGCGAGGCAGGATTGACATCTGCTCAACAGAGACGGATTCCCTGCGCTGACACAGTTCACAGTTACACGAGAAGCAATCTGAGCGGTCCGTCGACCGGAGACGTGTTTCCCAAGAGGTCGTTTAGCGAGTGAACAGCAGTGTGCGCGACTTTCAGGAGTGTGCCTGGAAAGTGCCAGAATCACCAGGAGCATCTGTGCAAAAGCTGCTGCCTCTGTGACCGCATTGAGGCACGTTCGCGTGTCTGCGAGTATATAGACGGCTCTTTCGCGTTCACTCCGAGGGAAACGGTCCGCTATTGCTTCTGTGCGCACAGACGCGATTCCCTTGTCTCTTGCGAACACAGGGAACTCTGTGCATCCAAATCTACAGGCTAAGGACGCGTCTGCATATGTTTTGGTGAACAATCGAGTGTGCGTGTTCTGACAGCTGCCTCTATGCAGACGTCTCCACAGAGCCACTTCTGAATGCCCCGCAGCCCAGGACTGAATGGATACACTAACAAGTGCACCGGTGTGAGCAACCACATATGCAGAAGGACGTCTTTCATCTCACAGAAGCGCGAACGTCTTGGCGTTCAAGCACATGGCAGAAACAAGGTGTGAACAGATGAGCTGCTGCTATTTTCTCCGTTCGGCATGCTTCGTTGTAGCTCTCTTGCCGGTCGCCGGCTTAGCGGCTTGCTTTGCGCGACTAGCTCTGGGGAGAGAAGGAGATAGCGCCGGAAACCTCGCCTTTTGCCTTCTTCGGCGCTGGAACCTGGTTGCTGCGCCTTCTCTTTGTCCATGTGCACACACACGATTCCTCAGCGAAAACCATGCAGAAACCTTTCCACGAGCACCCAGGGATGTGCACCCAGCACCACGTGCACGCACACGCAGCTAGAGAAAAGCACCTACCTTTTCACACACTGATGCCTAAGCAAACGCGTGGCCACACACACGCACACATCCGCAAGCGCGCCTACTCCCATCTATTGAGGGAAAGACGGACGAGCTCTTTGGTTGCTCTTCACAGGCTTGTCCCTGATCTATAGCTGAGGGCAAACACTTGTGTGCTTGTGGGAGAGCCTGTGTCTTTCCTGGAAGCGTTTGGGAGTTTTGCTCAGACGCGTGTTTCCTCAAGTTCAAGAATCAAGATCTAGGATACCTGCAGACAGGTGCCTGTTTGTGTGGAGACAGTCTGTTTGAAACTGTGTTCCTCAGCGCCCGCTCTTTCTCCCCGTCGCTCCACACGCCTGGGAGTCCCTTTCTTTCTCTCCACAAGCACGTGTGTTGACTTCGTCGCACATGTGCATCTGCACAAGCGTTGAGCTCAGCAGAGCGTGTCTCTTGACACTTGATGTGCGTTGGCTGTGTCTGCCTGCTCCAGTGAAGAGAGAAACGGGAAATCATCTTGGTAGAGGCAACAAAGCAAAAGCGAGGCAGGATTGACATCTGCTCAACAGAGACGGATTCCCTGCGCTGACACAGTTCACAGTTACACGAGAAGCAATCTGAGCGGTCCGTCGACCGGAGACGTGTTTCCCAAGAGGTCGTTTAGCGAGTGAACAGCAGTGTGCGCGACTTTCAGGAGTGTGCCTGGAAAGTGCCAGAATCACCAGGAGCATCTGTGCAAAAGCTGCTGCCTCTGTGACCGCATTGAGGCACGTTCGCGTGTCTGCGAGTATATAGACGGCTCTTTCGCGTTCACTCCGAGGGAAACGGTCCGCTATTGCTTCTGTGCGCACAGACGCGATTCCCTTGTCTCTTGCGAACACAGGGAACTCTGTGCATCCAAATCTACAGGCTAAGGACGCGTCTGCATATGTTTTGGTGAACAATCGAGTGTGCGTGTTCTGACAGCTGCCTCTATGCAGACGTCTCCACAGAGCCACTTCTGAATGCCCCGCAGCCCAGGACTGAATGGATACACTAACAAGTGCACCGGTGTGAGCAACCACATATGCAGAAGGACGTCTTTCATCTCACAGAAGCGCGAACGTCTTGGCGTTCAAGCACATGGCAGAAACAAGGTGTGAACAGATGAGCTGCTGCTATTTTCTCCGTTCGGCATGCTTCGTTGTAGCTCTCTTGCCGGTCGCCGGCTTAGCGGCTTGCTTTGCGCGACTAGCTCTGGGGAGAGAAGGAGATAGCGCCGGAAACCTCGCCTTTTGCCTTCTTCGGCGCTGGAACCTGGTTGCTGCGCCTTCTCTTTGTCCATGTGCACACACACGATTCCTCAGCGAAAACCATGCAGAAACCTTTCCACGAGCACCCAGGGATGTGCACCCAGCACCACGTGCACGCACACGCAGCTAGAGAAAAGCACCTACCTTTTCACACACTGATGCCTAAGCAAACGCGTGGCCACACACACGCACACATCCGCAAGCGCGCCTACTCCCATCTATTGAGGGAAAGACGGACGAGCTCTTTGGTTGCTCTTCACAGGCTTGTCCCTGATCTATAGCTGAGGGCAAACACTTGTGTGCTTGTGGGAGAGCCTGTGTCTTTCCTGGAAGCGTTTGGGAGTTTTGCTCAGACGCGTGTTTCCTCAAGTTCAAGAATCAAGATCTAGGATACCTGCAGACAGGTGCCTGTTTGTGTGGAGACAGTCTGTTTGAAACTGTGTTCCTCAGCGCCCGCTCTTTCTCCCCGTCGCTCCACACGCCTGGGAGTCCCTTTCTTTCTCTCCACAAGCACGTGTGTTGACTTCGTCGCACATGTGCATCTGCACAAGCGTTGAGCTCAGCAGAGCGTGTCTCTTGACACTTGATGTGCGTTGGCTGTGTCTGCCTGCTCCAGTGAAGAGAGAAACGGGAAATCATCTTGGTAGAGGCAACAAAGCAAAAGCGAGGCAGGATTGACATCTGCTCAACAGAGACGGATTCCCTGCGCTGACACAGTTCACAGTTACACGAGAAGCAATCTGAGCGGTCCGTCGACCGGAGACGTGTTTCCCAAGAGGTCGTTTAGCGAGTGAACAGCAGTGTGCGCGACTTTCAGGAGTGTGCCTGGAAAGTGCCAGAATCACCAGGAGCATCTGTGCAAAAGCTGCTGCCTCTGTGACCGCATTGAGGCACGTTCGCGTGTCTGCGAGTATATAGACGGCTCTTTCGCGTTCACTCCGAGGGAAACGGTCCGCTATTGCTTCTGTGCGCACAGACGCGATTCCCTTGTCTCTTGCGAACACAGGGAACTCTGTGCATCCAAATCTACAGGCTAAGGACGCGTCTGCATATGTTTTGGTGAACAATCGAGTGTGCGTGTTCTGACAGCTGCCTCTATGCAGACGTCTCCACAGAGCCACTTCTGAATGCCCCGCAGCCCAGGACTGAATGGATACACTAACAAGTGCACCGGTGTGAGCAACCACATATGCAGAAGGACGTCTTTCATCTCACAGAAGCGCGACCGTCTTGGCGTTCAAGCACATGGCAGAAACAAGGTGTGAACAGATGAGCTGCTGCTATTTTCTCCGTTCGGCATGCTTCGTTGTAGCTCTCTTGCCGGTCGCCGGCTTAGCGGCTTGCTTTGCGCGACTAGCTCTGGGGAGAGAAGGAGATAGCGCCGGAAACCTCGCCTTTTGCCTTCTTCGGCGCTGGAACCTGGTTGCTGCGCCTTCTCTTTGTCCATGTGCACACACACGATTCCTCAGCGAAAACCATGCAGAAACCTTTCCACGAGCACCCAGGGATGTGCACCCAGCACCACGTGCACGCACACGCAGCTAGAGAAAAGCACCTACCTTTTCACACACTGATGCCTAAGCAAACGCGTGGCCACACACACGCACACATCCGCAAGCGCGCCTACTCCCATCTATTGAGGGAAAGACGGACGAGCTCTTTGGTTGCTCTTCACAGGCTTGTCCCTGATCTATAGCTGAGGGCAAACACTTGTGTGCTTGTGGGAGAGCCTGTGTCTTTCCTGGAAGCGTTTGGGAGTTTTGCTCAGACGCGTGTTTCCTCAAGTTCAAGAATCAAGATCTAGGATACCTGCAGACAGGTGCCTGTTTGTGTGGAGACAGTCTGTTTGAAACTGTGTTCCTCAGCGCCCGCTCTTTCTCCCCGTCGCTCCACACGCCTGGGAGTCCCTTTCTTTCTCTCCACAAGCACGTGTGTTGACTTCGTCGCACATGTGCATCTGCACAAGCGTTGAGCTCAGCAGAGCGTGTCTCTTGACACTTGATGTGCGTTGGCTGTGTCTGCCTGCTCCAGTGAAGAGAGAAACGGGAAATCATCTTGGTAGAGGCAACAAAGCAAAAGCGAGGCAGGATTGACATCTGCTCAACAGAGACGGATTCCCTGCGCTGACACAGTTCACAGTTACACGAGAAGCAATCTGAGCGGTCCGTCGACCGGAGACGTGTTTCCCAAGAGGTCGTTTAGCGAGTGAACAGCAGTGTGCGCGACTTTCAGGAGTGTGCCTGGAAAGTGCCAGAATCACCAGGAGCATCTGTGCAAAAGCTGCTGCCTCTGTGACCGCATTGAGGCACGTTCGCGTGTCTGCGAGTATATAGACGGCTCTTTCGCGTTCACTCCGAGGGAAACGGTCCGCTATTGCTTCTGTGCGCACAGACGCGATTCCCTTGTCTCTTGCGAACACAGGGAACTCTGTGCATCCAAATCTACAGGCTAAGGACGCGTCTGCATATGTTTTGGTGAACAATCGAGTGTGCGTGTTCTGACAGCTGCCTCTATGCAGACGTCTCCACAGAGCCACTTCTGAATGCCCCGCAGCCCAGGACTGAATGGATACACTAACAAGTGCACCGGTGTGAGCAACCACATATGCAGAAGGACGTCTTTCATCTCACAGAAGCGCGAACGTCTTGGCGTTCAAGCACATGGCAGAAACAAGGTGTGAACAGATGAGCTGCTGCTATTTTCTCCGTTCGGCATGCTTCGTTGTAGCTCTCTTGCCGGTCGCCGGCTTAGCGGCTTGCTTTGCGCGACTAGCTCTGGGGAGAGAAGGAGATAGCGCCGGAAACCTCGCCTTTTGCCTTCTTCGGCGCTGGAACCTGGTTGCTGCGCCTTCTCTTTGTCCATGTGCACACACACGATTCCTCAGCGAAAACCATGCAGAAACCTTTCCACGAGCACCCAGGGATGTGCACCCAGCACCACGTGCACGCACACGCAGCTAGAGAAAAGCACCTACCTTTTCACACACTGATGCCTAAGCAAACGCGTGGCCACACACACGCACACATCCGCAAGCGCGCCTACTCCCATCTATTGAGGGAAAGACGGACGAGCAACGTCCTGACAGGCTTGAGGGGAAAAACGTCCGTTGACGGTTGGCGTACTGCACGCCCGCCTACGGGGCTGCAGGGGAATCCACATTTGGAAGGTACCTGAAGATGTGTGCCTGTTCTTGGAGCTCCGCTAGTAGGGTAGCAAAGACACTCGTAGGCAGTACTGAATGCTGCTCCGTGCTACTTCTCCTCCGCTGGCAAATGCTTCACAGTCGCCCTAGGAAAGACGTTTAACAATCGATCTCCAAGAGGAACGAAACACATGATGCCATAAGGCGAAAGAATAGCAGGGCATCTCTTCACAGGCTTGTCCCTGATCTATAGCTGAGGGCAAACACTTGTGTGCTTGTGGGAGAGCCTGTGTCTTTCCTGGAAGCGTTTGGGAGTTTTGCTCAGACGCGTGTTTCCTCAAGTTCAAGAATCAAGATCTAGGATACCTGCAGACAGGTGCCTGTTTGTGTGGAGACAGTCTGTTTGAAACTGTGTTCCTCAGCGCCCGCTCTTTCTCCCCGTCGCTCCACACGCCTGGGAGTCCCTTTCTTTCTCTCCACAAGCACGTGTGTTGACTTCGTCGCACATGTGCATCTGCACAAGCGTTGAGCTCAGCAGAGCGTGTCTCTTGACACTTGATGTGCGTTGGCTGTGTCTGCCTGCTCCAGTGAAGAGAGAAACGGGAAATCATCTTGGTAGAGGCAACAAAGCAAAAGCGAGGCAGGATTGACATCTGCTCAACAGAGACGGATTCCCTGCGCTGACACAGTTCACAGTTACACGAGAAGCAATCTGAGCGGTCCGTCGACCGGAGACGTGTTTCCCAAGAGGTCGTTTAGCGAGTGAACAGCAGTGTGCGCGACTTTCAGGAGTGTGCCTGGAAAGTGCCAGAATCACCAGGAGCATCTGTGCAAAAGCTGCTGCCTCTGTGACCGCATTGAGGCACGTTCGCGTGTCTGCGAGTATATAGACGGCTCTTTCGCGTTCACTCCGAGGGAAACGGTCCGCTATTGCTTCTGTGCGCACAGACGCGATTCCCTTGTCTCTTGCGAACACAGGGAACTCTGTGCATCCAAATCTACAGGCTAAGGACGCGTCTGCATATGTTTTGGTGAACAATCGAGTGTGCGTGTTCTGACAGCTGCCTCTATGCAGACGTCTCCACAGAGCCACTTCTGAATGCCCCGCAGCCCAGGACTGAATGGATACACTAACAAGTGCACCGGTGTGAGCAACCACATATGCAGAAGGACGTCTTTCATCTCACAGAAGCGCGAACGTCTTGGCGTTCAAGCACATGGCAGAAACAAGGTGTGAACAGATGAGCTGCTGCTATTTTCTCCGTTCGGCATGCTTCGTTGTAGCTCTCTTGCCGGTCGCCGGCTTAGCGGCTTGCTTTGCGCGACTAGCTCTGGGGAGAGAAGGAGATAGCGCCGGAAACCTCGCCTTTTGCCTTCTTCGGCGCTGGAACCTGGTTGCTGCGCCTTCTCTTTGTCCATGTGCACACACACGATTCCTCAGCGAAAACCATGCAGAAACCTTTCCACGAGCACCCAGGGATGTGCACCCAGCACCACGTGCACGCACACGCAGCTAGAGAAAAGCACCTACCTTTTCACACACTGATGCCTAAGCAAACGCGTGGCCACACACACGCACACATCCGCAAGCGCGCCTACTCCCATCTATTGAGAGAAAGACGGACGAGCTCTTTGGTTGCTCTTCACAGGCTTGTCCCTGATCTATAGCTGAGGGCAAACACTTGTGTGCTTGTGGGAGAGCCTGTGTCTTTCCTGGAAGCGTTTGGGAGTTTTGCTCAGACGCGTGTTTCCTCAAGTTCAAGAATCAAGATCTAGGATACCTGCAGACAGGTGCCTGTTTGTGTGGAGACAGTCTGTTTGAAACTGTGTTCCTCAGCGCCCGCTCTTTCTCCCCGTCGCTCCACACGCCTGGGAGTCCCTTTCTTTCTCTCCACAAGCACGTGTGTTGACTTCGTCGCACATGTGCATCTGCACAAGCGTTGAGCTCAGCAGAGCGTGTCTCTTGACACTTGATGTGCGTTGGCTGTGTCTGCCTGCTCCAGTGAAGAGAGAAACGGGAAATCATCTTGGTAGAGGCAACAAAGCAAAAGCGAGGCAGGATTGACATCTGCTCAACAGAGACGGATTCCCTGCGCTGACACAGTTCACAGTTACACGAGAAGCAATCTGAGCGGTCCGTCGACCGGAGACGTGTTTCCCAAGAGGTCGTTTAGCGAGTGAACAGCAGTGTGCGCGACTTTCAGGAGTGTGCCTGGAAAGTGCCAGAATCACCAGGAGCATCTGTGCAAAAGCTGCTGCCTCTGTGACCGCATTGAGGCACGTTCGCGTGTCTGCGAGTATATAGACGGCTCTTTCGCGTTCACTCCGAGGGAAACGGTCCGCTATTGCTTCTGTGCGCACAGACGCGATTCCCTTGTCTCTTGCGAACACAGGGAACTCTGTGCATCCAAATCTACAGGCTAAGGACGCGTCTGCATATGTTTTGGTGAACAATCGAGTGTGCGTGTTCTGACAGCTGCCTCTATGCAGACGTCTCCACAGAGCCACTTCTGAATGCCCCGCAGCCCAGGACTGAATGGATACACTAACAAGTGCACCGGTGTGAGCAACCACATATGCAGAAGGACGTCTTTCATCTCACAGAAGCGCGAACGTCTTGGCGTTCAAGCACATGGCAGAAACAAGGTGTGAACAGATGAGCTGCTGCTATTTTCTCCGTTCGGCATGCTTCGTTGTAGCTCTCTTGCCGGTCGCCGGCTTAGCGGCTTGCTTTGCGCGACTAGCTCTGGGGAGAGAAGGAGATAGCGCCGGAAACCTCGCCTTTTGCCTTCTTCGGCGCTGGAACCTGGTTGCTGCGCCTTCTCTTTGTCCATGTGCACACACACGATTCCTCAGCGAAAACCATGCAGAAACCTTTCCACGAGCACCCAGGGATGTGCACCCAGCACCACGTGCACGCACACGCAGCTAGAGAAAAGCACCTACCTTTTCACACACTGATGCCTAAGCAAACGCGTGGCCACACACACGCACACATCCGCAAGCGCGCCTACTCCCATCTATTGAGGGAAAGACGGACGAGCTCTTTGGTTGCTCTTCACAGGCTTGTCCCTGATCTATAGCTGAGGGCAAACACTTGTGTGCTTGTGGGAGAGCCTGTGTCTTTCCTGGAAGCGTTTGGGAGTTTTGCTCAGACGCGTGTTTCCTCAAGTTCAAGAATCAAGATCTAGGATACCTGCAGACAGGTGCCTGTTTGTGTGGAGACAGTCTGTTTGAAACTGTGTTCCTCAGCGCCCGCTCTTTCTCCCCGTCGCTCCACACGCCTGGGAGTCCCTTTCTTTCTCTCCACAAGCACGTGTGTTGACTTCGTCGCACATGTGCATCTGCACAAGCGTTGAGCTCAGCAGAGCGTGTCTCTTGACACTTGATGTGCGTTGGCTGTGTCTGCCTGCTCCAGTGAAGAGAGAAACGGGAAATCATCTTGGTAGAGGCAACAAAGCAAAAGCGAGGCAGGATTGACATCTGCTCAACAGAGACGGATTCCCTGCGCTGACACAGTTCACAGTTACACGAGAAGCAATCTGAGCAGTCCGTCGACCGGAGACGTGTTTCCCAAGAGGTCGTTTAGCGAGTGAACAGCAGTGTGCGCGACTTTCAGGAGTGTGCCTGGAAAGTGCCAGAATCACCAGGAGCATCTGTGCAAAAGCTGCTGCCTCTGTGACCGCATTGAGGCACGTTCGCGTGTCTGCGAGTATATAGACGGCTCTTTCGCGTTCACTCCGAGGGAAACGGTCCGCTATTGCTTCTGTGCGCACAGACGCGATTCCCTTGTCTCTTGCGAACACAGGGAACTCTGTGCATCCAAATCTACAGGCTAAGGACGCGTCTGCATATGTTTTGGTGAACAATCGAGTGTGCGTGTTCTGACAGCTGCCTCTATGCAGACGTCTCCACAGAGCCACTTCTGAATGCCCCGCAGCCCAGGACTGAATGGATACACTAACAAGTGCACCGGTGTGAGCAACCACATATGCAGAAGGACGTCTTTCATCTCACAGAAGCGCGACCGTCTTGGCGTTCAAGCACATGGCAGAAACAAGGTGTGAACAGATGAGCTGCTGCTATTTTCTCCGTTCGGCATGCTTCGTTGTAGCTCTCTTGCCGGTCGCCGGCTTAGCGGCTTGCTTTGCGCGACTAGCTCTGGGGAGAGAAGGAGATAGCGCCGGAAACCTCGCCTTTTGCCTTCTTCGGCGCTGGAACCTGGTTGCTGCGCCTTCTCTTTGTCCATGTGCACACACACGATTCCTCAGCGAAAACCATGCAGAAACCTTTCCACGAGCACCCAGGGATGTGCACCCAGCACCACGTGCACGCACACGCAGCTAGAGAAAAGCACCTACCTTTTCACACACTGATGCCTAAGCAAACGCGTGGCCACACACACGCACACATCCGCAAGCGCGCCTACTCCCATCTATTGAGGAAAGACGGACGAGCTCTTTGGTTGCTCTTCACAGGCTTGTCCCTGATCTATAGCTGAGGGCAAACACTTGTGTGCTTGTGGGAGAGCCTGTGTCTTTCCTGGAAGCGTTTGGGAGTTTTGCTCAGACGCGTGTTTCCTCAAGTTCAAGAATCAAGATCTAGGATACCTGCAGACAGGTGCCTGTTTGTGTGGAGACAGTCTGTTTGAAACTGTGTTCCTCAGCGCCCGCTCTTTCTCCCCGTCGCTCCACACGCCTGGGAGTCCCTTTCTTTCTCTCCACAAGCACGTGTGTTGACTTCGTCGCACATGTGCATCTGCACAAGCGTTGAGCTCAGCAGAGCGTGTCTCTTGACACTTGATGTGCGTTGGCTGTGTCTGCCTGCTCCAGTGAAGAGAGAAACGGGAAATCATCTTGGTAGAGGCAACAAAGCAAAAGCGAGGCAGGATTGACATCTGCTCAACAGAGACGGATTCCCTGCGCTGACACAGTTCACAGTTACACGAGAAGCAATCTGAGCGGTCCGTCGACCGGAGACGTGTTTCCCAAGAGGTCGTTTAGCGAGTGAACAGCAGTGTGCGCGACTTTCAGGAGTGTGCCTGGAAAGTGCCAGAATCACCAGGAGCATCTGTGCAAAAGCTGCTGCCTCTGTGACCGCATTGAGGCACGTTCGCGTGTCTGCGAGTATATAGACGGCTCTTTCGCGTTCACTCCGAGGGAAACGGTCCGCTATTGCTTCTGTGCGCACAGACGCGATTCCCTTGTCTCTTGCGAACACAGGGAACTCTGTGCATCCAAATCTACAGGCTAAGGACGCGTCTGCATATGTTTTGGTGAACAATCGAGTGTGCGTGTTCTGACAGCTGCCTCTATGCAGACGTCTCCACAGAGCCACTTCTGAATGCCCCGCAGCCCAGGACTGAATGGATACACTAACAAGTGCACCGGTGTGAGCAACCACATATGCAGAAGGACGTCTTTCATCTCACAGAAGCGCGAACGTCTTGGCGTTCAAGCACATGGCAGAAACAAGGTGTGAAGAGATGAGCTGCTGCTATTTTCTCCGTTCGGCATGCTTCGTTGTAGCTCTCTTGCCGGTCGCCGGCTTAGCGGCTTGCTTTGCGCGACTAGCTCTGGGGAGAGAAGGAGATAGCGCCGGAAACCTCGCCTTTTGCCTTCTTCGGCGCTGGAACCTGGTTGCTGCGCCTTCTCTTTGTCCATGTGCACACACACGATTCCTCAGCGAAAACCATGCAGAAACCTTTCCACGAGCACCCAGGGATGTGCACCCAGCACCACGTGCACGCACACGCAGCTAGAGAAAAGCACCTACCTTTTCACACACTGATGCCTAAGCAAACGCGTGGCCACACACACGCACACATCCGCAAGCGCGCCTACTCCCATCTATTGAGGGAAAGACGGACGAGCAACGTCCTGACAGGCTTGAGGGGAAAAACGTCCGTTGACGGTTGGCGTACTGCACGCCCGCCTACGGGGCTGCAGGGGAATCCACATTTGGAAGGTACCTGAAGATGTGTGCCTGTTCTTGGAGCTCCGCTAGTAGGGTAGCAAAGACACTCGTAGGCAGTACTGAATGCTGCTCCGTGCTACTTCTCCTCCGCTGGCAAATGCTTCACAGTCGCCCTAGGAAAGACGTTTAACAATCGATCTCCAAGAGGAACGAAACACATGATGCCATAAGGCGAAAGAATAGCAGA